>NC_053023.1:148490287-148853430 GCF_003073215.2 Triticum urartu
GTGGCCGGCGGCTCAGGGGGGTGGAGGTTGAAGATGAACCGCAGGCCCTTCATTTCGTATCCAACGGCTGCAAAATCGACTGAATAGAGATGAAAAAGTCAGTCGACCGACGTGTAGCCTCACCTTGCTAGTGCGTTCAATTTCGACAGCAAAATTTAGTTTCGACAGCAAAATTTAGTTTCGACGGTTAAGTTCAGTTTCGACAGTTAAGTTCAAAGATGAGTGGCTGATGTATTTTACATCTAGCACTTTCTGGGTATGTATTTTACATCATGTATTGGAGATGCTATTAGAATTCCACTCAGGTTAACGTTGTTCGTTGTCTCTCTTGTCCTGCTTCAGCCTCGGCGTCGTACAACTCACCGGAGCTGCTCCAACGACGAAACCCTCCATCACAGCGGAGCAGTACCTCGGGCTCCATCTCCAGACGCCTAAGATCTTCTTCCCCTCCTCCGACAGCAAAGTCAGCTGGAGCATCCTCACCGGCCAAACCAATCACGCTAAGATCGACATGGCTTCACGAAAGAGGTTGTAGACTTGTTTCATCTCGTTTTTACTCTACATGTTATATATATTGTCCACTGAGCACACAGATTTGTCCCTTTAGTTTCACCTTGAAAGAAAAAACGTAGGTTTAATTTTCACTTGTCCTCCTTTTCAAATTCCTATTCATGAAGCACAAGACTAAGAGATAGTAGCATAATAGCATTATAACCGTACATTTTCTTGTGGTTTGACTTAATCTCACCATGCTTATTTGCATCATGTGATCTTCCAATTGTTGTGAATCAAACACCCAGATTGGCAGAAATCCTATGTTTTTAAATTCTCTGTTTTGCACGTGCATTCATATCCTATTCATGTCTATTTCCTATCCCTGCATTGTTGGAATCCTCCAATTCAAACAAGCTCTTACAGAATTACTTCTCTTACAGATAGTTGTCAAAGAAAACCTTGCGTGGTTTGTCCCGCTCCTGTTGCGCCGTCGTCCACCGCAGCTCAGCTGCTCCAATGATAGAAGGGTCCAGCACAGCAGGGATCCAGCCTCTAGACTATCTTTCGCCGCCTCAGATCTTCTTCCCCGCCGCTGGCAGCCATGAAAACTGCATTACCATCATCAGCCGAGCAGATGACCTCGAGGACTACACGGGTCCGCAAGAGAGGTCGCACTCTTTCGTGTCTGCTTACGTTATGCATCGCTTAATATTAAATGCTACTTTATCATCCTGTTCACCGATTAGACTCTGAGTCAGCTCCAAACTAATGGTCAAACTTGAGTTTTTAAATGGTTGTGGGGTACATATCGGGGCTGCTATCAATAGTATCTATCTACTATCTGGTTAATCTTCGATGTCTACTATGAGTTTCATGTTGGGTGGGAAACAAACAGTAAAGAAGCCATTATCTGTATTTTTTAACTGAAGCCATTATCTGCCTGCTATTATTGGTTTTGGGTCTACCCACAAGTTGCTGCCATCACTCTGGATTTCTGCATGCACTCCTTACATAATCTCACTATGGTTTATTCCTATGCATGACAGTTATTGTAAACAATGGAACTGAACATGTAGAGCAAAAGAGACGAGCCTTGCGTGGCAATAAAATTTCATGCAGACGTCGCTCCATGGTAGGCGCAAAGGCAGCCCCCCCCTCCCTCCATGCATTTCGGATTGTAATCGAGAGGAAGATATCTATTCTGAGGGTGATTCAGAAGGAGAAGACAACTCCTATTTACCCCCTGAGGTCTTCACTCTAACTTGGCATGCTAATGTTGGTTATATCATGCATATGGTGTCTTGCATTGCTTACTTTATACATCAAATATGTCATCTGCTTAGTTTAGACATCCTTTGTGTGATGCCATCTGTTTAGTTTATTCATCGTTTGTGTGAATTATGCAACGCCATCTTGTTTAGCCAGGCATCATATATGTGAATTTTGCAATGCCATCCTGCTTAGCCAGTCATCTTATATGTAAATTATACCAGGCCATCCTTTTTTCTTACATATTACATTTGTGAACAATGTTAGTACATTCAACTGCTCTTCGTGTGCATCAGCCGTTTGACACGGTGATGGCAAATTCTGGAGTGAAAACAAGGTCTTCAGAGCAGACTATGCTATCTGACGAAGCGCATATCTCGCTGGTTACGGATACATCCTCACAGGAGGATTCAGAGACAGATGACCAGTCCTATCCCCCCCGAGGTGTATGCTCTAACTTGGCAGGGTTATGTTGCTCATATCGTGCGTATGGTGTCTCGCATTGCTATGTCATTTGATTAGTTTAGACATGCTTTGTGTGAATGCCACCTGTTCAGTGTCTAATTACCATATATGTGAATTATGCATTGTCATCTTGTTGCAAGACATTATATATGTGAATTATACAATGCTATCTTGTTGCAAAGGCATTATATATGTGAACTATGCAATGCCATGCTGTTTAGCCAATCATCATGCATGTGAATTATATCGTGCTATCATTTTTTTGTATTACGTGTTCCATTTGTCGACAACGTTTGTATATTCAACTACTCTTCCAGTGCATTAGCCATTTGAAGCGGTGATGGAAGTATCTGGAGTGAAAACAAGGTATTTAGAGCACACAATGCTACCTGCTGAAGCAGACATCTTGCTGGTTACAGAGAGCTCCTCATAGGAGGATTCAGAGACTGATGACCACTCCTATTTCCCCCCTGAGGTCTATGCTCAAACTTGGTAGGGTTATATTACCCTTGTCATGCATGTTGTCTTGCATTGCTTAGTTTTTACATCATATATGGATTGCCATCTGCTTACTTGCTTACTATATAAATCATATATTTGAATTATATCATGCCATCATGTTTACATAGTACATACACATCATCTATCTGAATTATGGCATGGCAACCCATTTAATAAAGACATCATATAGTTATATCATCTCATCCTGTTTAGTGTTTATAGTCATCATATTTTGAATTATGGCATTCTATCCGTGAATGTATGTGAATTATGGCATGCCAACCTATTTAATAAACACATTATATAGTTATGTCATGTCATCCTGTTTACATAGTCTCATATTTTGAACTATGTCTTTCCATCTTTTTTAGTTAGCCATCATAATGTGAAATCGTGTCATGCTATCATGTTTAGTTAGCCATCATATATGTGAAATTGTGTCATGCTATCTTGTTTGGTTAGACAACATAAATATGAATTATTTCACGCCCTCTTTTATTCCCCACTATCCATTGCACCTGTCTATCATACAATGTCTATACTTTCAATTACTTTTCTTGTTTATCAGCCATTTGAATTGGAAAGCGTGATGGCAGTATCTAAGGGAGTAACAACATGGTCTTCAGAAAAGATAGTGCTACCAGTTGATGCAGATAGAACCACGGTTGTACTTGCCCAAGGACCAGATCCACCACACATAACCCAGACTCTCGCAGATTGTACCCCTACCCAGTTGGACAGAGAACCAGCTACACCCCTTCTAACCCCAACCCTGGCAAATAGTAACCTAGTTCCAGTTGACAAAGCACCGTCTCCACCACAGAGCACCCAAACACGAGAAGTTAGTAAGGGAACTACAGTGCCCAAAGCATGAGGACCACCACTCCGAATCCCAACTCAACGCTTAAAGGAGAAGAAGATTTGTTCTCAGGTCAGGTTCTGTAGCTATGGTTCATAGTCCTTTGCTCTTGCACTACTGTATTTACTCATACCAACTATTTTCAAATTTGAAGGATGGAATTGAAACTCCAATGGCGCAACAGGTATGTTTTAAACCTGTTTCTTTAACAGGTTTGCTGTTGTAACCCGCTCTATGTTGATTTCAGTTTCAATTGAATAAACAGTTATGTTCTCATGTCATGCACATTACAAGTGTTGTTATTGCTCTATAGTTACCCACACTTATATTCTGTCTATTCTGCTTTGTCTTGAGCAAATATTATTTGAACTGTGTCTCTATCTTGATTTGGCAACAAAAACTAGAATGATATAGACCATAAACTGACCATGATACATAGATATATGTTTGTTTCATGCTGTTATACTGTCCACTTTACTACTGAACTCATTTACCAAAATGAGTTTCATATACAACATGGTAAACATGTGATGTGTCTGCTTGTTTCTCTTTTAGAATGCGGACAAAATATTGGAGAATAGTACCGCGTTATCCAATGGTAAAGGAAGTAAGGCAGATAAGGTTCAAGATAGTGAGACATCCTTGTTGGTCTCCAAGATAGCTGATAAAAACTATCTTGACGACAGTGAGGGAACCCAAAAGTCCTGTCTTGATGTAGTGTTTGAGTTACTGGCCACTACTGCTGGCACAAGCTCTTCGAACTCGCTACCTGAATTAGTTCGTCTTCTTGAGTCTCAACTTCAAGTTGAAAGACATCGATCAGATGTGCTGCGACAGGAAGCTGAAGGACTAAGGAAGTCCCTGCAGAATTTAGATGCATATTTTCTGGTGTAATAGCAAGCGCTGGAGGATTTAAGCGCCAAACAAGAGAAAGTTAATAAGCTTTCTAAGCATCTTGCCAGCATTATGGGTACCCAGGATATTGTTTCATGAGATCTTCTAAAGTGGTTTAAGTTCTGGATTTGTTTTGCTGCGGCCTTTATTTGCGCTGGTCGCCAACTTTGACAACCAGTGTATATGATATGCTGCTTTGTTCCCTATATTTGCACTGGTGGCGAACTTTGATGCCCAGTGGATGTAATATGTGTAATAGCCGTGATAGCCTAGCGTTAGTTGCTTGCTTATTTATTTCCTTGTTGTCTTGTTTATTTGTTTGCTTGTAGTCATTGCAGTTCTTTTTCCGCGGTTAGCTAGTGGCTGCAATAACCTATTTTTTAAAACTAGGCCACAATAACCATGGGCTAATATTTACTGTAGTGACACTGGGCCTCCTACTGGCTGTAGAAACAGTGGGCCTTCTACGGGCCGTAGAAACAATGGGCCTTCTATGGGCCGTAGAAATAATGGGCCTTCTGCGGGCCGTATCATCAATGGGCCTTATACGGGCCGTATGATCGATTGGCCAACCATGGGCCAAACAGACCGCATTATGGCCGTAAACGAGCTAGAGTTGGAATCGTCCGTTCATAGGCCGACCATAACAGGCCATCGTTAATAGGCCGTATTTGATGACGCTATGAAAACGGCCCAACGTATTAACGGACCACAAACGGGCCGACTGTAACCACGGGCTGAATTTGGCCCACAAGCAGAAAATGACAGTAACGTGCCATAAGTAAACGAATGTTGGAAATGATCCCAAGAATAAATGGGCTTTGAGAAGGCCGAAAGATAACATGGGCTGGAAACGGCCCAACAGAATAGTGGGCCGTTAATGGGTATAAAGTGATACACTGTTCATTATGGGCCAGTTTCACCACGGGCCTTTAATGGGTGTAAAGTGATACACTGTTCATTACAGGCTAGTTTCACCACGGGCCATTAATAGGCCAAGAGTTACATAGGGCCTCATATGGGCCGAAAGACGTCATGGGCCATACATGGGCCAGAAGTGAAAACGGGCTGGAATCATATTGGGTGGCCCAAATGACGCTACTGGGCCTAATTCGGATAGGGCGTAACGGGCCTTGGGTTAGCGGGCTGTAAATGGGCTATATGCGAACAGGCTGTTAATAGGCTTTACATGGGCCGGCCCGCCACCTTTTGACCAAGTCAAATGGGCCGGCCTTTTCACAGGAATGGGCCTCTATTGGGCCGTGCCACGTGTCGACGTATCATACGCGCCTTCTGTCCAATGAGTGGATGACATCTGTCCCAACGATGAGCCAACATGTGTTTCCTCCAGCCAATGATGATTTTACATGTGGAAAATCCCCATTGGTCGGGGCTGTTAACGGGTTATCGGATCCAAAACCCGACCTGATAGCTTAACGGCGTCCCGTTACGATGGATGCCACGTGTCGGTCACCCTTGACGAAAGCATTTCTGTGACGCGGGATTTATCGTCATGGAATTGGACACTTCCGTGATGATAATTTTGGTAATGTCATGGAACACTTCTACGATAGCACAGGTATGACTATCTTGATTCTGTCATAAAATCGTCATGGATGTACATGCATGACAGAAAATGAGACCTACTGTGACAAACACGTATCATCACGGAAGTGTATTTTTTGTAGTGAGAAGAGAAGAATCAACACCAAGAGAGAGAAGGAGTAGAGATGATCGTTATGAACGGAGAACATCACGGAGAAGCAAGGATTCGGAAAGGAAGGACAAGTCATCAAGGAGCTACACAAAACGAATACATCAAGCTCATGTTGGTGAATGGGTATCCGGCTCCGACTCCGACTCCGACAATCACTTCGAGAGAAGTTATCACTCCGACTCCGAATATACTCAAGATGAAGGTTTTGTTGGTCTAGCACTTGTGTCAACCAACTCCTACGACATATTTGACTCACCAAATGAAGGAATTGGAAGATGCTTCATGGCTAAAGGCCCAAAGGTATCACACCCCGAGTATGTTGATTTCAATAGTGATGAAGATGATTTGCTAGGTGATGATGATTTACTTATTGACAACTCTAGTGATAAAAACTATGATGAACTTGCTATTAATCATGCTAATCAAGATAAAATGAATGATGACGATAAGAAGATTGAGCGTCTAACTAAAGAACTAAACACTCTTAAGTTAGCTCATGAAACTACCTTGAAAAATCATCGAGAGCTTTTAAAGACTCATGAGAAGTTACGCTTCGAAAAGCTCAACCTTGAGCAAGAGCATGGATTCTTAAAAGCAATCAATGATGATCTTTGCAAGAAAAGTTCTTCTTACATTGCCAAGCGTTTACTCTTATCTACTTACATGCCACAAGTTAAATCTAGCAACAAGAGTAAGAAAGATTCTTCTTCTACTAGTAACAATAATCATGCAAAATCCAATGTTGTTGCTTCTAGTAGTTCTCTTGATTCCACTAATGATTCTCTTAGCCAAGTTTCACTTGAGCAAGAAAATAGCTTATTGAAGGGGATTATAGAGAAACGTGTTTACAAGAGCCTTGCCGGAAGTAAGCAATTTGAGGAAATTGTACGCAAGCAAGGAAGGCACCAGAAGAATCAAGGTGTTGGTTTTGAACGGAAGTTCTATGCCAATGGAGTTGAGTGGGAAGAAGATCAATACCCCAATACAAAGTTTGTTCCTCAATAAGAGAAGTATTATCCTACTTCTTTTCAAGGGACACAAGCTCAAGATGATCTTCCACCACAAGACCACAAGCTAAAAGGGAAGGACAAGCTTCAAGAGGAGATTGATGCATTTGAAGAAGCTCCCAAGGCCTTGGTCAAGTGGGTTCCCAAGACTACATCAAGTACAACTACAACTCCAAGGATTCCCAGCAAGATGATGTGGGTCCCAAAGAAGAAGAACTAGAGAGTTCTTGAGGGTGACTCCGCCAACATACTTCACTTATATCTTTTGGCAAGGACACGTGCAAATAACTTCCACATCTTGCACTAGTTCTAGGAGTCACAAACCCTCTTGTTGGTAAGACAAGGGACAAGGTAACCTAATGCTTTCATGGACATCATCTTGTGTGTACATCACTCTATGTCTATGGATATCCTTGTTTGTTCCTTGTGAGACTAACCCGTGTAGGTATTGAAAGTGCAACTCACTCCAATAGATTGCTCCGAATGATCTACATCAACATTGAGCATCTACGTCTTCAACACCTACATGAAGTCATCATCGACAAAACCCAAGGTTAGTTCATCCCTCTTAGGGGGGATATCACATCTAGGGGGAGCTTTACTCTAATCAATTGAGCTAAAGCAACTCTAAAGGTATGAGCACAATAATGCTTTATGTAAAAGTGGCAACCCCACTTGTGCTTAAACGATAAGTATGACCTATGATCAAATGTTCTCGTTTGAATCCTCAGTCAATATACTCATATATAGATGACCTAGTCATTGCCAATTGCTTGACAGATGCTAGAGTGTTTGTGCATGCTTTGTCACATATTTCATTTGCCATTTTATTGTGTGAGCATGTTGATTGCATATTTTACTCATTCGAGGACATCCATTTGTTGTTTTGATCATTTGGCGTTTTCTCTTTTGCCAAGTGGATGGACAAGAATGCCTAAGAACCTCCTCTAGCTATCTATGCTTTTCTCGTCTCAAACTCTATTCATCCTACATCACAAAGTTTGATCAAGTCAGATTCGAACCACTCTGTGTGAGGAGCACTCGGAGTCCCTGATTCGTCATAGACTTAAACTTCCAAAACCTCTTTGTGCATTTTGGTATGACCGAGTCATCCACTTCGGTCACACCGAGTTCACTAAGTTGATCTAGGTTTTTAATCTCAATGCAACCGATTTGAACTTTCTGGTCACACTGAGTTGCAGTAACTGCTTACGATTCTGCATCTCGGTGCCACCGAGTTGTTCCACTCAGTCACACCGACAGTGTAGCGACCCGACCCGAATGGGTCAAGTCTCTGTGCTTAAGTGTCATCCCTGGATCGGTATGCTGACACACACAGTACTCGAGGATTTATAATAGAGGTAAATCACATGTATAAGTAACGTAAATACTATTACCTCAAATCCAAAATAGCGGAAGTAACAAGGTTGTGGATTCCCATCAACACCAACGGCAAAGTTGAGTGTATAAATCGTAACCCTAACGTATCACTTACTCTTCATAAGATAATCCTGCAACATGAGACGTTGCAGCCACAGAGGGTCAGTACATTGAATGTACTGGCAAATTCACACCATAGAGAATGATGAATAAAGGCTATCACTACATGCATATTTGGCTGGTGGAAAAGCTCTATGGTTATAAGGTTTTTGCGTAAAGCCAATTTTTCCCTACTGCAAAGGAATAAGATTAATTACTATCATGGTGGTTGTTAAACATTGAGAATGGTTGACAGCATTCTCAATCCCAATTAAGTAACATCATTAAACCTAACAATATTCATTTAAAGTAACGTGATGAGATCAATAGGATAATCCAAGAACTAGATACTCAAGATGTCCATAACCGGGGACACGGCTAATCATGATTAGTTTATACACTCTGCAGAGGTTTGCGCACTTTTCCCCACAAGACTCGATCGCCTCCGTTTGGTTTCTCGCACTACAGGGTGTTTGAGAAGACGGATGACCGACACATAGTCTTTCAGAAGCGCTAGCACCTTACAATCGGGTAGACCGTACCACCTACATCCCCTACATCTGCTAGTCTACCACTGTAAGAGTTCGCACAACTTAGTCAACTATGCCAGAACCCATAATGGCTTGTGGCTGCACACGTAAGTTTCTAGTATGAAAACTCTGATGATCCCTTTGAGCCTGGGTGGCGGTCCAAAAGAAAAACAGGCAAGTCCTGGAAACCCCAGGTGCCTCAATCCACCCAGATGTGTGTTTAAGTTGCCACCTTAAATAAACCATTAATTATCAATCTCACATCTGTCATGGATTTCACTCACCCAATCCACGTCTACTAGCATAGCATGGCATAATAAGCAAACGTAGAAGTAACTCCCAAAGGTTTGATAATAAACAGGTAATAGGTACTACCTCATCTACTTCCCATCCCACAATTTAATTAGATCCTAATCATGCAATGTGTGAGGATTGATCTAATGCAATAAAACTGGGTTGTAGAAAAAGGTATGATCAAAGTGTGAACTTGCCTGCAATGTTGATGAAGATGATTCGCACTCAAAACTCTTGATAGCTCTACTCGTCACACTCCGGTCAATCTATCGTAAGCAAGCAATAGTAACCACACATAAGCAATCACTCAAAAGATCAGAAAGAACGAAGAAGACGATTCAGAAACATCAAAACCAAGAAAATAACTCTTGCAACATAAAAAAAATTCTAACAGTACCAAAATTATGTGAATTTGGCCTTATTAGAATGTTTAGGTCAAGAGCTTCGATTTGCAAAATGAATCAACTCAAACGGAGCTACGAAACTCAAGTTATGATCAAACGAAGTTTGAATTCAAATATGCTCTAATTCAAATTTTAAACTTTTGAAAAACATGTTTAAGTTGTTTATCTGGATAGAGGGGATCATAACGAAGACGTGGGCATTGGTTTCATTGGATTTGGACTAACGAGCAAAAAGTTATAACTGTTTGAAGAATAGGGACTAATCTGTAAATAGAACATCACAGATAGGTCCCTGGCCAAAAACTAAAAGAAAAAGTGTAGCGACTCGACCCGAATGGATCAAGTCTCTGTGCTTAGGTGTCATCCCTGGATCAGTATGCTGACACAGACAGTACTCGAAGGATTTATAACAGAGGTAAATCACATGTATAAAGTAACGTAAATACTATTACCTCAATCCAAATAGCGGAAGCAACAAGGTTGTGGATTCCCATCAACACCAACGGCAAAGTTGAGTGTAGAAATTGTAACCCTAACGTATCACTTACTCATCCTTGTGTTCTTTATGGGTGTGTCCGATTTCTCCACAAATCTTGCATGCACAAGGTTTCTTCATATCCTTTCCATAGGGCTTCAACTTCTGGGACACAAACTGAGACTTTAGCAAAGTTAACTTAAATTCTTTCCAAGTGGTTACTCCTTGCCATCCATTGATGGTTTGGTACATCCTCCACCAAGTAGCAGCACCTCTTTCAAAGCATTGAAGAGCATGCTGGGCCATATCATTTCCAACTATAGGGTTATTCTTCATGTGATCCTCCATGTTCTGAAATCCATCGATCTGTCTCCAATTGATTCATCGGTCCAGAAAATACAAGCTCATCTCCATTCATCATCTATTGGGTCCATGGGTTTGGGGTGAGATAAGAGAGATAAAGAGGGATGCACAAAATACAAATAAAAGTTTTGAAAAGACAGATTTTTGTTGTGGCTGTCGAAAAACATCAAACAAATGACAGCTCACAATCGTTGCATCTAACGTAGGTATATAACAGGGGTTTGGTCTTCTAAGGTCAACGTCGCCAAACTCTTCAAGTCTTGTTCATGCCTCCAATGGCTTCTTCCGATCATGCTTGTCTTTCTCAAGTTCTTTTGCCAGATCAATCTCTGTGAAATCTCTCGTGACATCCTTTAATATTCCGGAGTTGCATTTCAAACTTCTGGTTTCAGCATCCTTCACATGAACCATTGTCATACTGTCCTTCAGTTCTTGACAATTCTCCGGTATCTCGAGGTTGTAGCTCCTCCAGCTTGGCTACTCTCGTCTTTAGGATCCTGAGTTCCTCATGAAATACTTCCTTGTCTAATACAACTTCCTGGAGCTCCATTTTAAACTTCTTGATGTACTACTCCAGATCCTGGTGATACACCGGCTAGGGCTAAAACTTCATCTTATTCTAGGTGCCCCATCAGCCTGCTTCCATCAAATCCATTCTGATGAAATGCATCCTTAACTCAGCACGGTGACCACAGTATCAATGGTGATGACATCACGGTTAACCGTGTTTCAGCCATTGTCATTGCCATGAGCTATCTTGCCAGTTGATATCTCCTTCCCTAGGGTTTTTCTTGACAAAACTTTGAGTTCTCAACTCTCCATGTTTTGGTCTTTCTCCAATACACCTTGATCTCGGGTATTGACAACTTCCATAATCTGTCAAGTTCCATAAGGGTAGCCTTCCTAGGTCATATAAATCTGGGAATTCTTCAGAGCCTTCAAATTCTCCTAATCTTCAGAGTCTTCACAGTTGTAGTTTCCATTATCATAATGTATGGTAAAATCCTCTTCATTCCGAATGGTCTTACTTGTCTGATATCCTGTACTTCTTGGAGTGGTCTCGTCAGTCGAATCTTTGTTTGGTCAAAAGGGGAAAAGGGATATGGTCTCACTAAAAGAAATTTTTTGAATAAGCTCGAAAGAGAAGAGAGGTAAAAGATCTTTTTGAAAGAGAAAGTTGTAGAGAAAAATCTTAGCTATGGGCTTGCCAGTTTCTAGGGTCACGTCCTACAGTCAACATGTGCTCTGATACCATCTTGTAGCGACCCGACCCGAATGGATCAAGTCTCTGTGCTTAGGTGTCATCCCTGGATCAGTATGCTGACACACACAGTACTCGAAGGATTTATAACAGAGGTAAATCACATGTATAAAGTAACGTAAATATTATTACCTCAATCCAAATAGCGGAAGCAACAAGGTTGTGGATTCCCATCAACACCAACGGCAAAGTTGAGTGTAGAAATCGTAACCCTAACGTATCACTTACTCGTCGTAAGAAACCTGCAACATGAGACGTTGCAGCCCGAAACGGGTCAATACATTGAATGTACTGGCAAATTCACACCATAGAGAAAATGATGAACAATGGCTATCACTATATGCATATATGGCTGGTGGAAAAGCTCTATGGTTATAAGGTTTTTGCGTAAAGCCAATTTTTCCCTACTGCAAAGGAATAAATTTATTTAACTATCATGGTGGTTGTTGAACATTGAGAATGGTTGACAGCATTCTCAATCCCAATTAAGTAACATCATTAACATCCCAACAAAATTAATTAAAGTAACATGATGAGATCAACAGGATAATCCAAGAACTAGATACTCAAGATGTCCATAACCGGGGACACGGCTAATCATGATTAGTTTGTACACTCTGCAGAGGTTTGCGCACTTTTCCCCACATGACTCGATCGCCTCCGTTTGGTTTCTCGCACTACATGGTGTTTGAGAAACGGATGACCGAGACATAGTCTTTCAGAAGCGCTAGCACCTTACATGTGGGGTAGACCGTACCACCTACAACCCCTACATCTGCTAGTCCACCCCGTAAGAGTTCGCACAGCTTAGTCAACTCTGCCAGAGCCCATAGTAGCATGTGGCTGCACATGGAAGTTTCTAGCATGAATAATCGTATGATCCCTTTGAGCCTGGGTGGCGGTCCAAAATAAAACAGGCAAGTCCTGATAGACATCAGGTGCCTCAATCCACCCAGATGTGTGTTTAAGTTGCCACCTTAGATAAACCATTAAAATTATCAACTCACATCTGTCATGGAATATCACTCACCCAATCCACGTCTACTAGCATAGCATGGCATAATAAGCAAACGTAGAAGTAACTCCCAAAGGTTTCATAATAATACAGGTAATAGGTACTACCTCATCTACTTCCCATCCCACAATTTAATTAGATCCTAATCATGCAATGTGAGGGGATTGATCTAATGCAATAAAACATGGGTTGTGGAAAAGGTATGATCAAAGTGTGAACTTGCCTGCAAGGTAGATGAAGATGATTCGCACTCAAAACTCTTGATAGATCTACTCGTCACACTCCGGTCAATCTATCGTAAGCAAACAATAGTAACCACACAATAAGTACTCATCTAAAGCACAAGCAAAACTCGAACGAAAGAACGAACCAGATAGTTCAACTTAAGAACTCCGGTTGCAAAGAAAGAATGAACCGACCAAAGAAACGGAAAACAAAGGCGGAAGAAAACAACTCGGTTCTAGCAAGTTGAAACTAGGTCAAATTTTACCAGGGCAAAAACTTGTTCAAGTTGATTAGATGGAACGGCGGTTTCGAAACGAAACTCCAGGCGTTTGAAACACCTGATTCCAATAAACGGTCGAGAAGAAAAACTAGAACGAAGATCGGATCTGAGATCGCGATCGCGGAATAAATCCGACGAAAAGAAAGAGACGAACGGTTAAACAAACGGGCGTCGTTAACCGGGAATAATCGGTGACCACGTTCATTGAGACGAACGGTACGAAAGAAGAACGAAAACCGATCTAGGTTTTCGGAAAAGAAACCGAAAAAGGAAAACGGAAAACCGATCTAGGGTTTCGGAAGAAAACCGGAACAAAAACCAGAAGAAAAAGAAAAGAATCGGAACGATTAGAAGAAAACGATCCGAGGAAAAGAGACGCGGGGCAACCTCCGGCGAGATCTCCGGCGAGGGGCTCTGGCGGCGTGGCGTAGGGCGGCGGCGTGGGCAAGGTGCGGCGGCGGCGGCTAGGGCACAAGGGCGGCGGCGTGGGTGTGGGGTGGCATGGCGGCGGTGTAGGGCGCGGGGTGGGGCTTGGGGTTGAGAGGGGGTTTGATTTGATGGGTTTAGAGGGGGGGTGTTGGGGTATTTATATAGGTGAGGGGAGAGATTACTTGGGGTAGGGGACAAGAAATAGACTAGGATTAGGAAAAGGAAAACGAATCAAAGGAAAAGGGCTAGCCTAGAGTCCTTTTAGGACTCGGCTAAGAGGCAAGAGGCGGCGGCGCTAGCGCCTGGCGCTGCACGCGCGTAGGGAGCTGGGGAGGCGGCCGGCTGGCTGGGCCTTTGGACCGGCTGGCCTGGCGGGAAAGTTTTTTTCTTTTTTTTTATAAATAGTTCCGCGCAGAAAAACACAGAAAAGAAAATCTAAACGAGCTCCAAAAATTCTAAAGTAAATTTTCTCCGACTCATAAAAATGAGCCGAACAAAATGAACTTTTCTACGGACCTAAAATGCAATTTTTGAAAACGCGCATTTTTCCCTATCCAATAAAAAGCAAATAAACTCCGGCAAACAAAAATTTGATCTATTTATTAAATCTTCATTTTTCCTAAATTTTGGGAAATTCATATTATTTCCTCTCTTATATTTTTGGATATCGGAAAAATAATTGAAGATGAAATAAATAAATCAAATGATCCTCTTTTCAAATTCGAGAAAACTCTCAAATATGAAGAATAACGAAATCTCCAACTCTCTCCGAAGGTCCTTGAGTTGCATGAAATTTCTAGGATTGACCAAAATGCAAGAAAGTAAGATATGCATGATGTTCTAACGTATAACATTCCAAATTGAAAATTTGGGATGTTACAAAAAGAAAAAGTCTAAAAAGCGAACGTTTGTTTATAAGATCTAAACAGCGGACGTTCTTTATATAATAAAACCTAAACAAAACCGGTTTTAAACGAAATCTAACCTAAGAAAAAAAACCGGCGAACCGGGTGGTTTTTGTACTCCGGCCACGCTCGGGACTCTGTCCCGAGCTCGAAGACGGAGGCGGCGCGCGGTTGGGCTGGGCCTTGGCCTGGCAGGAGCTGGGCCGGCCCAGTTCGGCGGAGGGAAGTATTTTTTTTAACATTTTCCAAATAATAGAAATAATAAAAACTAATTAAAAGAAAATATTATATAGGCATATAGTATATCAAAATTTTCAGAAAAAGATTTTCTACGACATGCGCATTTTTCTAGCATTAAATAAAGTACACACAAATTCTAATAATTCAAAGAGTGCTACTGGTCTATTAAAATCCAACAAAAATCATTTTTAAATTACCAAAATGATTTCAATTTAATTTTTCTCCAATTTTCTATTGTAGGGAATCATGTTACCCTAATTTCCATATATTTTATTTTTGTAAAAAAATAATTTGAATAAAACTCAAATAACTCCAAATTGAAAATAAATTCAAAAGAACTTTGAATTTCATTCTTTGAAACTCCCAACTCATATTTCTTATAATTTGAAGAAGTCATTTTATCTTCTCTCATGAAAATCATTGAGTTGCATAAAGTTCCAGAATTGAAAATATTTTCAAATGAAATTCAAATATTTTCAACAACCCTTGTCATTTAAATATATGGAAGAAGTCATGTCATCTTCTCTCTAGGGTTTTGTGTTGAAAAGAATTTGAATTCATGGAGATCAGAAAGCAAATATGAAAGTTTGGGAAAGTCCTTTTATTCCCTCTCATTTAACTTTCGAAAGTCTCGAATTCACTCACTTTCAGACAATCAATCAAACAATCAAATCTATCTATTTATTATAACATTCCAAAATTTAGAATTTTGGGATGTTACAGACAGGGTCGGTATATATAAACCCACGGGTGAGATTTTGGAAATTTCATAAAAGCTCTCAGCCTGCGCGTGTCCTGCTCTGCCTCCTCGGGTCCCCGGATCGTCTCCTTGCCGCTAGCGACCTCCCGCCGCTGGTTTCTGTCACCGTCAACGGAATTCTGCTCCGCCATTGTCGCCGTAGCGAACCCCTGCCGATCTAGGGTATGGGTTTGACTCTTTGTGCTATTTCCTTACTCCGATTCGTAGCACATTGCTTTGCCATGATCTTTACCATGTATGAAAACAATCTATCCACAGAAAACATCCTTTAGGTTATGTTTGATTCGAAAATTTAGGGTTAGGTTTCCGCCGAACTCATCTCGGACCAATCGAGTTGTAGAAATCGGTCTCACCGATTTGGTTAGGCCATTGCACATGCGTTTTCGGTCTGACCGAAAATTGCAAATCGATGTGACCGAGTTCGATTCTTTTTGAAATCCTAGCAGTCTCGGTGCCACCAAACTGTGACTCGGTCTGACCTAGTTCACTAGTTTAGGTCCCAAAATTGCTTCGGTATCACCGAGTTTAACAAATCAGTAGCTCCAAAATGCTTTCCGTGGAGAACTAAAACTAAGTTTTTGACTCATTTGTTTTGCAAAAACTCTGCACTTTGTGATGCTCATCCATTCTACCTCATCTATATCTATTCACAGGGTTTGTTGTTAGTTTGCTTGCCAGAATGTCAGACCAGAGTGACAGTCAGAACAGATCTGAAGAGCAAGTGCAATTGAGTGAGGGCACTAGTCCCTCAAGTACCTCAGATGATGGCAGCAGGAGCACTCCCAGTAACTTGCCCAAAGCAGCCACCAGGTCAAGGAAGAAGAAAACCTCAGATTCAGAAGATAAGGACTATGTGGATACTTAGGAGGAAGTCAGCTCCAACAAGAAGGTGCTAAAGAAAGAGTATGGCACAGCTGCAACAACTAAGCTAGGGTTGAACAAGAAGGCACCAGCAAAAAGGATTCCTATGTCAAGGCCAGAGCCTCCACTCAAGAAACTATGGAGTTCACTCTTGAACCCAAAGAGGCTGGAGATGGCAAGAAGAAGAAGGAGATGGTCAAGAAGACCACTGCCAGAGTCCTTTGGAGATCCTCCATGTTTAAAGATCCAACAGAAGAAGAGGAAGAGGAACAAGATGCTGCACCAGCTCCCAAGTCTCAGAAACTTATGGGAGATGCTATCAAGTCAGGGGTTGCCACATCTAAGCCCAAAACTGCTCTCTAAGCTGCTGCTCAAACCACCAAGTCTAAGCCCAAGAGAAGCACCAGAAACATTCCTGTAGAAGAAAAGAACAAGGCCCAGTGCCTAAAGTTGAAGAAGGGGATGATGAAGCCCTTGTGCTAAGAAAACCGGAACCCAAGATTCCAGACCACAATGATGCTCATCCTATGGCTAAGGACATGCATATCAGGAAGGATGCAGGACTAAGATTGTGGAGACAGTCTGATCCCTATGATGTAAGGAGGAGAACCTCTCTTGACTATAGGTTCCACACAAAAGAGCAATAAGACTTATATGAGACTATTCTGCTTGACAAGAAGCCAATTGTGTGTGACATGAGATGGGTTGATTGGGAATACATCAAAGAAAATGAAGATCACTTCTCAGGTGTACAAGACAGCTTCAAAGCTTGTGGAGTTGATGAGTTTGTGTATAAAAATTGACCAAATGGAATGATGAGCTAGTTATACAATTTTACTCCACTGCTCATTTCTATCCAGATGGAAGGATAGTATGGATGTCTGAAGGTACGAGGTACCAATCAACTGTTGAAGAGTGGGCCAAGTTGATCAATGCCCTAGAGGAGCATGAGGATGACTTGGATGTGTATGCCAAGAAGAAGAAAGACCACAACTCTATGGCAAACATGTACAAAGAGATCCCTGATAAAGCTTTGGAGACACACAAGCTTGGATCCATACACTATTTGTTGTCTGGTCTGCCTACTATCAACGCCATCTTAAGGCATACTTTGCTACCCAAGTCTGGAGATCACAAGATGATTAGAGAACATTCCATCGACTTGCTGTAAATATTTGATGTGCCTCAGAAATTCAAGGTCATGAGTCTGATTGTAGAGACAATCAAGAGGACAGCTGCTGACTAGAAGAGATCATGTGGGTGTGCTCCACATATTCAGGAGCTCATCAATTCCAAGATGGGCACAGGAACTTACTTGTTGGACAAGGAGCATCTACCTCTGTACGCTGAAGTTGAAGACAACATAGTTGTGATGAATGAGAATGAACCTTCATCAGCACAAGCACAAGAGAAGAGAACTAAAGCAAATGCAGAGAAAGCTGCAAGGATGCCAAGTGTAGAGGAAGGATCTCAGGTGTTCCTGAAGAGCAAGCAAGATCAGCTAGCATATCTGATCCAATCTACATTGAGGATTGAGAAGGGCTTGGCCACCCTGACTCAGAATCAGGAGAGCTTGGAGAGGATTGTTGAGACAAAATTTTATGATCTTGATCTGAAGGTTACTGAGATACAGACAACTGTTGAGAAACTCCAGGAGGAAGCTGAGGAGAGGAGAGGGAAGGCAACTACGGATGCTTTTCAGCGAGTGCCACGAGGTTAGAGGTCTTCTGTAGTGCCAGTACCAGATTTTAGAGCTACATCATCAGCACCAGCAGCTACAGCTTTAGTACCACCTCCAGCACCCACTCCACCAGCTCCAACTACATCAACAAATGCCTTCATCCTTGGAGTTCTCTCTACACCACCTCCCGAAGACCAAGCCTGAGAGACGCATAGCACTATGCACTTTTGAACTTTTTGGTAACTTGTTGCCAAAGGGGGAGAAATGTATAGTTCATAGGCTTCGAGAGAGAGTGTTTTTGTTTCTTTGTCTCTCGTGCTTTTGGTTGAACTTGATTGTGTGCTTGGTTGATACTTTATGTCTGTGTGAGATACTTGTTTGATCATGTCTTTGATCATATGCTACTTTAATGCTTGCTTGGATGATATTATCTCTTATATCTCATATATGATCATTCACTTTGCTTGGTAATGAGTACATGCTTTTAATTTATATCATTTTAGCGCTCCACCAAGATGTATGTGACATGGAAGAGTAACCCATGATCCTAATCGATTGTGCATTTGCATTCAAAAGCAAATTTTAAATAATGCACAAATTTAGGGGGAGCTCTTGCTTATCACATACTTCTCAAAGCGACGATGTATTTCAATTTTATGATCATTTGTCGAAGCTTTGATCTATATGTTGTCATAAATTACCAAAAAGGGGGAGATTGAAAGTGCAACTGTCCCTAGGTGGTTTTGGTAATTCTTAACAACATATAGCTCACTGAGCTAATGATATCTCAAGATAAATATTTTAGGAAAGCTCAGTGATTGGCATGGCATGGATTAGAAATGTGGACCCCTCAATATGCTAAGGACAAAAGATTTGCTCAAGGTCTAAAGCTCAAGACTCTATATTTTACTTTTAATGATCCAAGATCATATTGAGTCCATAGGAAAAGCCAATACTATTAAAAGGGGATGAGGTGTTTCTTAATGGGTAGCTTGCTCAAAATGCTTAGTGATATGCTCCAAAAACCCTCAACCCCTTTCTCAAATCCACATATGTCCCAAACCAAAAGTCAAACTCGGCCCCACCAAAATTTTCTATCCAGCGCCACCGAGTTCATTTAACATAGCCACTGCCAGAAACCCTAGTCATATCGGTCTTACCGATAGGGATCTCGGTCTCACCAAGATGGGATTGCAAACTCTCTGTTTCCCTTCATAACGTTTCAGTCCAACCGAGATGAGCGATCGGTCCCACCGAGTTCGCAATGCAAACTCTCTGTTTCCCTTTCGTAACGTTTTGGTCTCACCTAGATGAGCGAATCGGTCCCACCGAGTTTGCCTGACCAACTCTCGGGTTAGCTTATTACCAAAATCGGTCCCACCGAGTTTGTGTAATCGGTCTCACCGAGATTACGTTATGCCCTAACCCTAATGAAATCGGTCACGTCAAGTTGACATGTCGGTCCCGCCAAAAATCATAACGTTCACATTTTGAACTGAATCAGTCTGACCAAGTTTCATTATTCGATCCCACCGAGTTTGATTATTTGTGTGTAACGGTTAGATTTTGTGTGGAGGCTATAAATACCCCTCCACCCACTCTTCATTCATGGAGAGTGCCATCAGAACATGCCTACACTTCCAACATATATTTTCTGAGAGAGAACCACCTACTCATGTGTTGAGGTCAAGATATTCCATTCCAACCATATGAATCTTGATCTCTAGCCTTCTCCAAGTTGCTTTCCACTCAAATCTTCTTTCCACCAAATCCAAATCAGTGAGAGAGAGTTGAGTGTTGGGGAGACTATCATTTGAAGCACAAGAGCAAGGAGTTCATCATCAACACACCGTCTATTACCTTTTGGAGAGTGGTGTCTCCTAGGTTGGTTAGGTGTCACTTGGGAGCCTCCGACAAGATTGTGGAGTTGAACCAAGGAGTTTGTACAGGCAAGGAGATCGGCTACTTCGTGAAGATCTAACCTAGTGAGGCAAGTCCTTCGTGGGCGATGGCCATGGTGGGATAGACAAGGTTGCTTCTTCGTGGACCCTTCGTGGGTGGAGCCCTTCGTGGACTCGTGCAATCGTTACCCTTCGTGGGTTGAAGTCTCCATCAACATGGATGTACGATAACACCACCTATTGGAACCATGCCAAAAATCTCCATGTCTACATTGCGTTTGCTCCCTCCAAACTCCTCCCTTTACCTTCATGTGCAATGTTTTACATTCCGCTACTATACTCTTAGACTTGCATGTGTAGGTTGTTTGCTTGACTTGTGCTAAGTTGCTAAAATCTGCCAGGACTTAAAATTGGGAAAAGGCTAGATTTTTATTTGGTCAAGTAGTCTAATCAACCCCCCTCTAGACATACTTTCAATCCTACAAGCTCTCTATCAGTCTTGGCAAGGCACATGCTGAAATAGTTCGGTGTCGATGATTGGCTACACACGAGGGAGCTCAGATGGCTCTAGCTTTCCTCAAGGCGCATTACAAGGATATAGATCTCCATCGCATCATGTGGACACAGCCATTTGTGGTGGAACACTTCTTCCAAGAAGTCCATCCACACGCCATTAAATAGAACAATAGTGCAAATACAAGGAGATGTTGGACATGTAGGGAATTAAATGCCCCATTTTGTGTTGTTTGGGTATCAGACTGAAAAAATGGTGGCAAGCTTGGATGTTTGTGTTTTTGAAACCCTGCAATTGCTTCCCCACCAAAGTCATTTCCTTTACCTTTTCCTTGCGTACGTTGGTCCACAGATTCATCTACATCCATGTTCCTTTTCAACTCACGTGGAACACTCACATGTTTGTTATATTTGTCTCTTCTTTAAACGATGGTGGGGGTGTACTGTAGCTCCTGGGTGCATCTCTGCTGGCTAGAATGCTCTAGAATAGTCGGCTATGCATCAGTATTTTGTTCCACTTGAGCCACACTGATATCGATGTAGAAGAAGAAATGCTTCTTTGATAAAACTAGCTGGTGATTGAATGGGCAAACGTAGATGGTTATCATGCATTGGGTGTTGCATGGCCTTGTCAAACACCAATGGGGAGAGCCTCGAGTGAGCCTGAACTGTCATTTATCCATTCCTTCTGACAGTTGCCTGCAAAAGCATATCATGACGAAAGGTATGTGAGGGAGTCCTGGATTAGGGGGTCTCCGGACAGCCGGACTATCTCCATTGGCCGGACTATTAGACTATGAAGATACAAGATTGAAGACTTCGTCTCGTGTCCGGATGGAACTCTACTTGGCGTGGAAGGCAAGCTAGGAAATACGGATATGGATATCTCCTCCTTTGTAACCGACCTTGTGTAACCCTAACCCTCTCCGGTGTCTATATAAACCGAAGGGTTTTAGTCCGTAGGACAAGAATCACAACATACAATCATACCATAGGCTAGATTCTAGGGTTTAGCCTCTCTGATCTCGTGGTAGATCTACTCTTGTAATACCCATATCATCAATATTAATCAAGCAGGACGTAGCGTTTTACCTCCATCAAGAGGGCCCGAACCTGGGTAAAACATCGTGTCCCCTGTCTCCTATTACTGTCCGACCTAGATGCACAGTTCAGGACCCCCTACCCGAGATCCGCCGGTTTTGACACCAACATTGGTGCTTTCATTGAGAGTTCCGCTGTGCCGTCGCCATCAGGAAGGATCTCTCATCCCGTCTTTAAAGACGGCACTGTTGCTGAGGGAGCTTTGGCTATCGGCCAAACTCTCCGGCTAGGTGGTTTTCTTATGACCTCCTGTTCGGCCGCTACGCCGACGATGACTTCTCGGGTCATCGAAAGCAATCTTTACGTCAACTCGGAACTCGCCGAGCAGTTAGATCCAATGGAGCTCTCTTCCCTAAACGAGCTCTTGGATCGCATCGCCGCCCTGGGAGTCGCTATAGACTACGATCAGATTGGGCCTAAACCCGATCTGAGAGAGATCAACTCTCCCCAAGTCACCCATCACGTTGCAGTGGTGGAGGAACAATGCAGCAACCCTTCATCTATATTAAGGACTAGCTATGTCTGGATTCCCGATCCCTCCAAGACGGATACCCGCGGCGGGGAGGACGTCGCTCAAGGCCTGAACCTAGAATCAGGCAGCGGGCTAGATTTATCGGAAAACATCCAAGAATCCAAACTTCCGAGTTCGGAAACTCCTTGGCCCCCTGAGTCTCAGATTGGGTGAGGATTCGGATTCAATTCCACCCACCCACCCAAACATACGCGATCTATCCCAAATTAGGCAAGAGCCCGAAGAAACAGTACACCATTACTGGGCCAGATTCCTCCTGGTCATGAACAGGATAAAGGACTGCCGCGAGGAAGACCCAATTTCATTCTTCTGCAATAATTGCATGGACAAGGGAATCCTCAACGCCATAAGTCGCCACGAAATTACACGCTTTGCCGACTTGGTGTCCATAGTACGAAAGTACTGTGCGATGGAAAGCGCCTGGAAAACCGAAATAAAATTTTGGGATAATCCAGCCCTGAATACAAACCCGGTCCGAAATAAAAGGGTGCATTATCACAATACACCTGGGTTAACTACCAAAAAGCAAAATCCCACTACGGGGCAAGGAACCGTACTGGAGGGATGGCTCAACGGACCCTGCAAAATTCATAGTACAGCAGATGCAATACCAACGCACAGCCTTAGAGCATGTTGGATACTCCGGCATGTGGCCAAAAGTGGTGAGGATCTACTCCTCCCAAAAACCACAGAGCACCATCCCGTGGACAACAATACGGTGTTAACAGTCTTTGAGACCTTCGCGTCAAATAATAGACGCAAATGAACACTCCGCAGCATGGCCGAAATCTGCCACATAGCAGAAATAAATCCTTGGAGTGACACGACTATTACCTTCAATGCCAGTGACGAACCCAAATTCCGAACAGCCCGAGCACCAGCCGCACTGGTCCTCAGTCCAATCATGGACGGCTTTTGACTCACCAAGGTACTCATGGACGACGGCAGCGGATTAAACCTCATCTATGAGGAAACTCTTCAAAAGATGGAAATAGACTGGAGCCGCATTGAGCAAAGTAGCACAACCTTTAGAGGAATCATCCCCAGTCGGGAAGCACGCTGTGTTAGGAAAATCACACTAGACGTGGTATTCGGCATGCCGGATAATTACAGGTCTGAAGAAATTACATTCCAAGTGGCCCCGTTCAGCAGCGGATACCACGCTCTACTAGGGCGGGAGGCGTTTACAATCTTCCAAGCCATACCCCATTACGGGTACATGAAGCTCAAAATGCCCGGGCCCAACGGAATCATCACTCTTGCTAGTGATCCGGACATAGCACTCCGCGCCGAAAATTAGACAGCCGCACTGGCCCTCGAGGCATTATCCGAAGCCCTAGCGGCCGAGGAACTAACTGCGCTGCGCTCCATGGTGAACAGGGACGATGTGATACTCGATAAAAGATCCAAGTCCACCTCCTTTAAACCGGCAGACGAAATAGTCAAATTCCAAGTCCATCCAACAGACCCTACAAAAACAGCTTCCATCGGGGCACAATTAAACCCTGATGTCGACGCCGCACTGCGAGAGTTCCTACGCGAGAACTGGGACATTTTTGCCTGGCACCCATCAGACATGCCAGGAATCCCACGCAGGCTAGCTGAGCACAGCCTAAATATCCTAAAAGGATTCAAGCCAGTCAAGCAGGCTCTTCGACGTTTCTCCGAGCCTAAGAGACAAGCCATGGGAGAGGAACTAGCCAAGCTATTGGAGGCCGGATTCATCAAACATAAAACATCCGGACTGGCTAGCAAACCTGGTGATGGTACCAAAGAAGGAAAAATCCTGGCGCTTGTGTGTCGATTTTAAGGACCTTAACAAGGCCTGCCCAAATCATCGATCAAATCATCGATGCTACCGCAGGACACGATTCATTGTGTTTCCTTGACGCATACTCAGGCTGCCATCAAATTAAAATGGCGGAGCCAGACCAAGCCGCAACGGCATTCATCACACCATACGGCCCATTCTGCTTCAACACAATGCCCTTCGGGCTCAAAAACGCCGGCGCAACATATCAGCGCATGATTCAGACATGTCTGGCAAACCAGATCGGCAAAACAGTGGAGGCATACGTGGATGACGTGGTCGTTAAAACCAAGAATGTCTAAACTCTAGCAGACGACTTGAGGCTCACATTCGACAACCTCCGAACATATGACATCAAGCTCAATCCGGAAAAATGCGTTTTCAGCGTACCGGCCAGAAAGCTCCTGGGATTCATTGTCTCCAGTAGAGGTATTGAAGCTAATCCGGCCAAAATCCGAGCGTTGTCACAGTTGGCTACCCCAACAGACCTCAAACAAATACAAAAATTGACTGGATGCGTGGCGGCTCTAAGCTGCTTTATCTCCCGCTTGGGAGAAAAGGCATTACCCCTTTATCGCCTCCTCCGGCGCACCGAACACTTCGAGTGGACAGATGCCGCCTCAGCCGGACTCAATGAAATAAAAGCCATCTTGGCAACAAACCCAGTCTTGGCCGTGCCAAACATTGGCGAACCAATGCTATTATACATTGCGGCAACTCATCAAGTAGTAAGCGCAGTGCTCATCGCCGAGCGAGAAGTGTATGGACACAAGTTCCCCCTTCAAAAGCCGGTTTACTATGTGTCCACTGTCCTTACTCCATGCAAATCACGGTACCCGCATTATCAAAAGATAGCGTACGCGGTATTTGTGGCATCCCGGAAGCTGCGACACTACTTTCAAGAGTGTTCGATAACGGTAGCCTCGGAAGTACCACTTGACGATATTATAAACAACTGTGACGCGACGGGCCGGATTGCCAAATGGGCCATTGAGCTCCTCCCGTTCGACATAACTTACAAGCCACGACGAGCTATTAAGTCGCAAGTTTTGGCTGACTTCGTCGCTGAGTGGACGGAAGTCGAACTCCCTAAAGAGTACGGCACATATTCAAACTGGATCATGGACTTCGACGGCTCCAAAATGTTGGCTGGTGAAAGTGCAACTATCCCTAGGTGGTTTTGGTAATTCATAACAACATATAGCTCATTGAGCTAATGCTATTCCAAGATGACTATTTCAGGAAAGCTCAATGATTGGCATGGCATGGATGTGAAAGTGGAACCCTCAAAATGCTAAGGACAAAGGATTGGCTCAAGCTCAAAAGCTCAAGACTCTTCATTTTATATTTTAGTGATCCAAGATCACATTGAGTCTTTAGGAAAATCCAATACTATCAAGGAGGGATGAGGTGTTGCTTAATGAGCCTCTTGCTTCATGTGCTTAGTGATATGCTCCAAAACCCTCAACTACTTTCCCATATCCACATATGACCTAAACCCTAAGACAAACTCGGTCCTACCGATTCTTTCTATCCGGCGCCACCGAGTTTCACTTGTCATAAGCCACTGCCAAACCCTAGCAATTCGGTTCTACCGATAGGGATCTCGGTCTCACCGAGATGGGATTGCAAACTCTCTGTTTCCCTTTCGTAACTTTTCGGTCTCACCGAAAGAGCGAATCGGTCCCACCGAGATTGCAATGTAAACTCTTTCCCTTTTGTAACTTTTCGGTCTCACCGAAAGAGCAAATCGGTCCCACCGAGTTTACCTGACCAACTCTCTGGTTAGCTTATTACCAAACTCGGTCTCACCGAGTTTGTGTAATCGGTCTCACCGAGATTACGTTATGCCCAAACCCTAACCATATCGGTCCTACCGAGTTGCATGTCAGTCCCACCGAAAATCTCTAACGGTCACTAGGTTTACCTTTTCGGTCCGACCGAGTTTGTTGATTCGGTCCCACCGAGATTGGAAAAACTGTGTGTAACGGTTGGATTTTGTGTGGAGGCTATATATACCCTCCACCTCCTCTTCATTCGGAGAGAGCCATCAGAACACATACACAATTCCAACTCATATGTTCTGAGAGAGAACCACCTACTCATGTGTTGAGACCAAGATATTCCATTCCTACCATATGAATCTTGATCTCTAGCCTTCCCCAAGTTGCTTTCCACTCAAATCTTCTTTCCACAAAATCCAAATCCTATGAGAGAGAGTTGAGTGTTGGGGAGACTATCATTTGAAGCACAAGAGCAAGGAGTTCATTACCTACACACCATTTGTTACTTCTTGAAGAGTGGTGTCTCCTAGATTGGCTAGGTGTCACTTGGGAGCCTCCGACAAGATTGTGGAGTTGAACCAAGGAGTTTGTAAGGGCAAGGAGATCGCCTACTTCGTGAAGATCTACCGCTAGTGAGGCAAGTCCTTCGTGGGCGATGGCCATGGTGGGATAGACAAGGTTGCTTCTTCATGGACCCTTCGTAGGTGGTTGCTTCTTCGTGGACCCTTCGTGGTTGGAGCCCTCCGTGGACTCGCGCAACCATTACCCTTTGTGGGTGGAGCCCTCCGTGGACTCACGCAACCGTTACCATTCGTGGGTTGAAGTCTCCATCAACGTGGATGTAGGATAGCACCACCTATCCGAACCACGGGAAAAACATCTGTGTCTCCAATTGCGTTTGAATTCTCCAAACCCTTCCCTTTACATTCTTGCAAGTTGCATGCTTTACTTTCCGCTGCCAATATACTCTTTGCATGCTTGCTTGAATTGTGTGATGATTGCTTGACTTGTCCTACAATAGCTAAAATCTGCCAAGAACTAAAACTGGGAAAAGGTTAAGCTTTTATTTGGTCAAGTAGTCTAATCACCCCCCTCTAGACATACTTTCTTTCCTACAAGTGGTACCAGAGCCTTGGTCTCCATTTGCTTTGATCTCCATAGCTTTTGGTGGTCATAGCCTTGGTTTCACAACCTAGGAGAGTATGGCGTCTAGCGAGGGAAATTATCACCGTAGAGGTCCTTACTTTGATGGTACTAATTTTGCTAGTTGGAAGCATAAAATGAAAATGCATATTCTTGGACATAACCCCGCCGTTTGGGCTATTGTGTGTGTTGGTTTGCAAGGTGACTTCTTTGATGGGAAAGAACCAAACCGTGAAGCTACCGCGGATGAGTTGAAGATGTTGCAATACAATGCTCAAGCTTGTGATATTTATTCTCTTCAACGGATTGTGCCCCGAAGAATTCAACAAAATCAGCCGTCTTGAGAATGCAAAGGAAATTTGGGACACCTTGATTGATATGCACGAAGGTACCAACTCCGTCAAGGAATCCAAGTTGGATGTGCTTCAAAGTCAACTTGACAAGTTCAAAATGAAGGATGGTGAAGGTGTCGCTGAAATGTACTCTAGGCTTGCTCTCATCACAAATGAGATTGCCGGCTTAGGAAGTGAAGAGATGACCGATAGATTCATCATCAAGAAGATTCTAAGAGCCTTTGATGGAAAATATGATACCGTGTGCACATTGATCCAAATGATGCCCAATTACAAAGATCTCAAGCCAACGGAGGTGATTGGAAGAATTGTTGCTCATGAGATGTCACTTAAGGATAAAGAGGAACTTCACAACAAATCAAGTGGTGCTTATAAAGCCTCATGTGAAGCCCCTACATCATCAAGTGAGAAAAAAAACTTCAATGAAGAATTGAGTTTAATGGTGAAGAACTTCAACAAGTTCTACAAGAGTAGAAGCAAAGATAGAAGCTTCAAGTCAAGGTCCTACAATGACAAAAGATCTTCTAGTCGAGAGCGAAACTGCTATAGTTGTGGAAGACCCGGACACTATTCCAATGAGTGTACGGCTCCCTACAAGAGAAGAGAAGATTCTCCAAAAAGAAGAAGCAAAGAATCACCACCAAGAGAGAGAAGGATTAGAGATGATCGTTATGAACGAAGATACTCACGGAGAAGCAAGGATTCGGAAAGGAAGGAAAAATCATCAAGGAGCTACACAAAACAAAGACATCAAGCTCATGTTGGTGAATGGGTATCCGGCTCCGACTCCAACAGCCACTCCGAGAGAAGTTATCACTCCGACTCTGAAGATACTCAAGATGAAGGTGTTGCCGGTCTAGCACTTGTGTCAACCAACTCCTGCGACATATTTGACTCACCAAATGAAGGAATTGGAAGATGCTTCATGGCCAAAGGTCCTAAGGTAACACACCCCGAGTATGTTGATTTCAATAGTGATGAAGATGACTTGTTAGGTGATGATTTGCTTGTTGACAACTCTAGTGATGAATACTATGTTGAAACGTCAATTAATCATGCTAATCAAGATAAAACGAATGAAAATGATAAGGAGAAGATTGAGGCTCTAACTAAAGAACTAAACACTCTTAAGTTAGCTCATGAAACTATATTCGAAGATCATCGAGAACTTTTAAGAGCTCATGAGAAATTACGCTTTGAAAAGCTCAATCTTGAGCAAGAGCATGAGTTCCTAAAAGCAATCAATGATGATCTCCACAAGAAAATTTCTTCTTACATTGCCAAGCGTTTACTCTTATCCACTTACATGCCTGAAGTCAAGTCTAGTAACAAGAACAAGAAAGATTCTTCCTCTAGCAGTAACAATGATCATGCTAAATCCAATATTGTTGCTTCTGGTAGTTCTCTTGATTCCACTAATGATTCTCTTAGCCAAGTTACACTTGAGCGATAAAATAGCTTATTGAAGGGAATTATAGAGAAAGGAGTGTACAAAAGCCTTGCCGGGAGTAAGCAATTCGAGGAAATTGTGCGCAAGCAAGGAATGCACCGGAAGAATCAAGGTGTTGGTTTTGAACGAAAATTCAATGCCAATGGAGTTGAGTGGGAAGAAGATCAATACCCCAAGACAAAGTTTGTTCCTCAACAAGAGAAGTATGATACTTCTTTCAAGGGGACACAAGCTCAAGATGATCTTCCACCACAAGACTACAAGCAAAAAGGCAAGGACAAGCTTCAAGAGGAAATTGATGCATTTGAAGAAGCTCCTAAGACCTTAGTCAAGTGGATTCCCAAGACTACTTCAAGTTCCACTTCATCAAGTACGACTATAACTCCAAGGATTCCCATCAAGATGGTGTGGATCCAAAAGAAGAAGAACTAGAGAGTTCTTGAGGGTGACTCCGCCAACATACTTCACTCTTATCATTTTGGCAAGAACAAGTGCAATCAACTTCCACATCTTGCACTAGTTCAAGGAGTCACAAACCCTCTTGTTGGTAAGACAAGGGACAAGGTAACCTAAAAGTTTTCATGGACATCATCTTGTGTGTGCATCACTCTATGTCTATGGATATCCTTGTTTGTTCCTTGTGGGACTAACCCATGTAGGTATTGAAAGTGCAATTCACTCAAATGGATAGCTCCAAGTGATCTACATCAACATTGAGCATCCACATATTCAACATCTACATGAAGTCATCATCGACAAAACCCGAGGTTAGTTCATCCCTCTAAGGGGGGATATCACATCTAGGGGGAGCTTTACTCTAAGACTTGAGCTAAAGAAACTCTAAAGATGTGAACACAACAATGCTTTATGTAAAAGTGGTAACCCCACTTGAGCTTAAACGATGAGTATGACCTATGATCAAGTGTTCTCACTTGACTCCTAAGTCAATATACTCATATATAGATGACCTTGTCATCGCAAATTGCTTGATAGATGCTAGAATTGGTTGTGCATGCCTTGTCACATATTTCATTTGCCATCTTACTGTGTGAGCATGCTGGTTGCATATTTTACTCATTCGAGGACATCCACTTATTGTTTTGATTGTTTGGTTTTATTTCCTTTTGCCAAGTGCATGGACAAGAATGCCTAAGAACCTCCTCTAGCTATCTATGCTTTTCTCGTCTCAAACTCTATTCATGCTACATCACAAAATTTGATCAAGTCAGATTCGAACCACTCTGTGTGAGGAGCGCTCGGAGTCCCCGATTCATCATAGACTTAAACTTCCAAAACCTCTTTATGATTCTCGGTCTAACCGATACCCTACTTTCGGTCCTACCGAGATCATTAAGTTGATCTAGGTTTTCGATCTCGGTGCAACCGATTTGAACCATTCGGTCACATCGAGTTGCAACAACTGTATACAGTTTTGCATCTCGGTGCCACCGAGTTGTTCCACTCGGTCACACCGACAGGGTCGGGCTATATATAGTCACGAGCAAAAATTTGGAAATTTCTCCGAACCCCTTCACCCACGCGATAGCCTGCTCTGCCAACTTGGTCTCCGGATCGTCTCCTCGCCGCTAGCCGCCTCCAGTCGCTGGTCTCCGTCGCCGTCAACGGAAATTCAACCCCGCCATTGCCGCCGTAGCAAGTCTCCGCCGAACTAGGGTATGGACTCGATCTTTGTGCTATTCCCCAATCCGATTCTTAGCACATTGTGATCATCATGATTCTTGCCACGTTTGTTAAACTTCTATCCAGTCAATGAACTCGTAGATTAGGTTTAATTCGAAAAATTTAGGGTTAGGTTTCCGCCGAAACCATCTCGGACCCACCGAGTTGAAAAACTCGGTCCCACCGATTTGGCTTATGCCATTCCACAAGTGAGACTCGGCCTGACCGAGAATTACTTATCGGTGTGACCGATTTTGGAACTCTGTGAAACCCTAGCAGTCTCGGTGCCACCGAGTTGTGACTCGGTCTGACCGAGTTCACTAGTTTAGGTGCCAAAACTGCTTCGGTGTCACCGAGTTTAGAAATCGGTAGATCCGAGATGCTTTCAGTGGGAAACTAAAACTAAGTTTTTGAATTATTCTTTTGCAAAAATCTCTGCATTTTGTGATGCTCATCCACTCTACCTCATCTATAAACTATTCACAGGGTCAGCAGTCAGCTTGTTCATCATGTCAGACCAAAGTGATAGCCAGAACATGTCAGAACAGCTAGTGCAGATGAGTGAGGGCACTAGTCCCTCAAGTTCTTCAGATGAAGGCAGCAGGAGCACCCCTAGCAATCTGCCAAAAGCTGCCACAAGACAAAGGAAGAAGAGAACCTCAGAATCAGAGGATGAGGATTATGTGGCAGAGGAAGAGGAAGCAACTTCAAAGAGAGTAGTGCTCAAGAAGGAGTATGGCTCAGCATAGAGCACAAAGCCAGGCTTGAAAGTCAAAAGGCCAGCAGGTAGGCAGCCTATGCCAAAGGCCAGAGCTTCAACTCAGATTCCTGAAAAGCCTGCACCCAAAGAGCCAGTTGCTGCTGAAGGAAAGAAAAGGAAGGAAAGAGTCAAGAAGACCGTAGCTAGAGTGCTTGGAAAGGCTTCCATCATGGAAGAAGAGGAAGAAGAAGAGGTTGCTGCACCAGCACCTAAGGCACCTAAGCTTATGGGTGATGCTATAAGATCAGGGGCTGCCACATCTAAGCCCAAAGAAGCACCCAAAGCTGCCTCCAAGCCCAAGTCTGCACCAAAGAGAAATACAAGGAGCATACCTGCAACTGAGAAGAATAAGGCCCCAGTGCCTGAGACTCTTGTTGAAGAAGAAGATGATGAAGAGCATGTTCTGAGAAAGCTCAAGCCCAAGATTCCAGACCACAATGATGCTCATCCTGTGGCTGAGAACATGAAGCTCAGAAGAGACTCAGGGTTGAGAAAATGGAGAGATACGGATCCATATGCTTCAAGGAGAAGAACTGTTGTTGACTACAGGTTCCACACTAAGGAACAGCAGGACTTCTATGAGACAGTTTTGCTTGATAAGAAGCCCATTGTTTGTGACATGAGATGGGTCGACTGGACCTACATGAAGGAAAATGAGGAACACTATCCTGGTGTGATTGACAGCTTTAGTGCTTGTGGAGTTGCAGACTTTGTTGGGCAGAAGCTCACAAAGTGGAATGAGGAGCTCATTATGCAATTCTACTCCACAACACACTTCTACCCAGATGGAAGGATAACATGGATGTCTGAAGGTACAAGGTACCAATCAACTGTTGAGGAATGGGCAAAGTTGATCAATGCCCCAGAGGAAAATGAAGATGACTTGGATGTCTATGCCAAGAAAAAGATGGATCATAACTCAATGGCAAATATGTACAAGGAGATTCCAGTAGATGATCTTGACACTCACCAGCTTGGGTCCGTAAAACACTTGTTGTCAGGACTGCCTACGATCAACTGGATCCTTAGGCACACACTCTTGCCTAAGTCTAGAGATCACAGAATGATCAGAGGTCACGCCATTAACTTGCTACATATATTTGATGTGCCTCAGAAATTCAAGGTCATGAGCCTCATAGTAGAAACTATCAAGAGGACTGCAGCAGATCAGAAGAGGAGCCGTGGTTATGCCCCTCAGATTCAGGAGTTAATCAACTCAAAAATGGGCACAAGCACATACTTGTTGGACAAGGAACACTTGCCTATTCATCCATATTTCGAGGACAATCAAGTGGTGATGAATGAGAATGAACCATCATCAGCTCAAGCTCAAGCAAAGAAGGAGAAGGCAAAGAAGGAGAAAGCTGCCAAGATGCCAACTCAAGAGGAGGCATCTGAGTATTTCTTGAAAACCAAGCAAGAGCAGCTTAGTTACTTGATTGCATCCACACTGAGGATTGAGAAAGGACTAGCCACCCTCACTCAGAATCAGCAGAGCTTAGAGAGGATCATAGAACAAAAGTTCTATGACATGGATGTCAAAGTAACAGAGATTCAGTCTGTAGTAGAGCAACTTCAGGATGACATGCAGGAGAGGAAAGGGAAGACTACAACTGATGCATTTGCCAGAGTGCCCAGAGCTCAGAGATCATCTGCAGTGCCAGTTGCTGACACCAGAGTCACCACTTCTGCACCAGCTACAGCTTCAGTTCCACCAGCTCCAGCATCTGCTTCAGCTTCAGCTCCAACCACGTCTACAGAAGCCTTCGTCCTTGGAGTGCTCCGGACTCCACCACCACCTGAAGATCAAGCCTGAGAGTCGATCTAGCACTATGCATTTTCCAGGAACTTTTTGGTAACTTGTTGCCAAAGGGGGAGAAAAATGTATAGATCATAGGCTTCGAGAGAGAGAGTGTTGCTTTTATTCTCTCTTGCTTTATTTGGTGTTTTTCGAACTTTGTTTGCTTTTGAGTGCTTGAGATACTATGTCATTGCTCATGAGACATTGATGATCATGTGTTTGATCATAAGCTACACTTAATGTTTGCTTAATATTATCATCTTATCTATCTTATGTGATCATTCACTATTCTTGGTGATGAGTGCATGTATTTCATTCTTATCATTTTAAGCGCTCCACCAAGATGTATGTGACATGGAAGAGTAACCCATGACTCTAACTATTTGTGCACTTGCAGTCCAAAGAAAATTTTAAATATGCACAAATTTAGGGGGAGCTCTTACTTGTCACATACTTCTCAAAGCGACGATATATTTCATGCTTATTATCATTTGTTGAAGCTTTGATCTATATGTTGTCATCAATTACCAAAAAGGGGGAGATTGAAACTGCAACTATCCCTAGGTGGTTTTGGTAATTCATAACAACATATAGCTCATTGAGCTAATGCTATTCCAAGATGATTATTTCAGGAAAGCTCAATGATTGGCATGGCATGGATGCGAAAGTGGAACCCTCAAAATGTTAAGGACAAAGGATTGGCTCAAGCTCAAAAGCTCAAGACTCTTCATTTTATATTTAGTGATCCAAGATCACATTGAGTCTTTAGGAAAATCCAATACTATCAAGGAGGGATGAGGTGTTGCTTAATGAGCCTCTTGCTTCATGTGCTTAGTGATATGCTCCAAAACCCTCAACTACTTTCCCATATCCACATATGACCTAAACCCTAAGCCAAACTCGGCCCTACCGATTCTTTCTATCCGGCGCCACCGAGTTTCACTTGTCATAAGCCACTGCCAAACCCTAGCAATTCGGTTCTACCGATAGGGATCTCGGTCTCACCGAGATGGGATGGCAAACTCTCTGTTTCCCTTTCGTAACTTTTCGGTCTCACCGAAATAGCGAATCGGTCCCACGGAGATTGCAATGTAAACTCTTTGTTTCCCTTTTGTAACTTTTCGGTCTCACCGAAAGAGCAAATTGGTCCCACCGAGTTTACTTGACCAACTCTCTGGTTAGCTTATTACCAAACTCGGTCTCACCGAGTTTGTGTAATCGGTCTCACCTAGATTATGTTATGCCCAAACCCTAACCATGTCGGTCCTACCGAGTTGCCTGTCAGTCCCACCGAAAATCTCTAATGGTCACTAGGTTTACCTTTTCGGTCCGATCGAGTTTGTTGATTCGGTCCCACCGAGATTGGAAAACTGTGTGTAACGGTTGGATTTTGTGTGGAGGCTATATATACCCCTCCACCTCCTCTTCATTCGTGGAGAGAGCCATCAGAACACATACACAATTCCAACTCATATGTTCTGAGAGAGAACCACCTACTCATGTGTTGAGACCAAGATATTCCATTCCTACCATATGAATCTTGATCTCTAGCCTTCCCCAAGTTGCTTTCCACTCAAATCTTCTTTCCACAAAATCCAAATCCTATGAGAGAGAGTTGAGTGTTGGGGAGACTATCATTTGAAGCACAAGAGCAAGGAGTTCATCATCAACACACCATTTGTTACTTCTTGGAGAGTGGTGTCTCCTAGATTGGCTAGGTGTCACTTGGGAGCCTCCGACAATATTGTGGAGTTGAACCAAGGAGTTTGTAAGGGCAAGGAGATCGCCTACTTCGTGAAGATCTACCGCTAGTGAGGCAAGTCCTTCGTGGGCGATGGCCATGGTGGGATAGACAAGGTTGCTACTTCGTGGACCCTTCGTGGGTGGTTGCTTCTTTGTGGACCCTTCGTGGGTGGAGCCCTCCGTGGACTCGCACAACCATTACCCTTCGTGGGTGGAGCCCTCCGTGGACTCGCACAACCGTTACCCTTCGTGGATTGAAGTCTCCATCAACATGGATGTAGGATAGCACCACCTATCCGAACCACGGGAAAAACATCCGTGTCTCCAATTGCGTTTGAATTCTCCAAACCCTTCCCTTTACATTCTTGCAAGTTGCATGCTTTACTTTCTGCTGCCAATAAACTCTTTTGCATGCTTGCTTGAATTGTGTGATGATTGCTTGACTTGTCCTACAATAGCTAAAATCTGCCAAGAACTAAAATTGGGAAAAGGTTAAGTTTTTATTTGGTCAAGTAGTCTAATCACCCCCCCCTCTAGACATACTTTCAGTCCTACAGCTGGTCTGGGGGTTGGCATCATTTTGACGTCGCCAACAGGAGATACCATTCAATACGTACTACAGATAATGTATACGGACACCAACAACGCAGCAAAATATGAGGCCCTTCTACATGGTCTTCGGATGGCAGTATCCATGGGCATTCAATGCCTAGAGGTGCGCGGGGATTCAAACCTTGCGATATCCTAGATAAATGGAGACTTCGATGCCAAGGATCCGAAAATAGCAGCTTATCGCAATGCCTTCCTAAAAATGTCAGCTCGGTTCGAGGGTCTCGAATTTCACCATGTGGCTCGGGAAAACAATCAGGCGGCGGATATCCTCGCCCGCATCGGCGCAAAATGCGACGCGGTCCCTCCCAACATATTTCTGGAATGGCTCTTCAAGCCATCTGTAGCATGGGAAGGGGACACCGGTAACAACAGTCCGGACCCGGCCAAAATACCCGATACCGAACTCTCTGACACAATCGGAGGCTCCGCCACCGAAATAACACATTCAGCCCACGAAATAATGGCCATTATTGCCCCGTGGATAGAACCATTCCTGGCCTACCTAACTAGATAGTAACTTCCGGAGGACCAAAATGAGGCACACTGCATAGTGCGGCGATCCAAGGCCTACAGGGTCCATGAGGGAGAATTGTACAAAAAAAGCGCTACCGGAGTCCTTCAAAGGTGCATATCCGAAGAGGAAGGGCGGAACCTTTTGGCAGAAATTCACGCCGGACTTGGCGGTCATCACGGCGCAGCCCGAGCTCTTGTAAGCAAGGCCTTCTGTACAGGATTCTATTAGCCAATGGCCCGGGCAGATGCATAGGACTTGGTCCAACGTTGCACCGGTTGCCAGCTCTTTGCAAATCAAAGCCACATGCCACCCACCGCCCTCCAAACAATCCCCATTACATGGCCCTTCACGGTCTGGGGGCTTGACATGGTTGGACCCCTTAAAGGGGGAACCCATAAGAAAAAATACTTATTTGTCATGGTGGATAAATTCACCAAATGGATAGAGGCTAAACCGAATCCGGACCGGTGATAGATTTCATATCCGGGGTTGTACACCATTACGGCGTCCCCCACAGCATCATCACTGATAACGGCACGAACTTCACGGCCGACGAGGTAAAACTCTGGTGCAGCAAAATGGGCATCAAGCTCGATTATGCTTCAGTCTATCACCCACAAACCAACGGTCAAGTCGAACGAGCAAATGGTCTTATAATGAGCAGCATTAAACCCAGATTAGTGCTCTCCTTAACGGAGTCTGACACGCACTGGGCAGAGGAGCTCGACTCCGTACTCTGGGGGCTGCGGACCACGCTGAATCGTAGTACCGAATATACACCATTTTTATGGTGTACGGCGCAGAGGCAGTCCTGCCCTGTGACATAATTCATGACTCACCTCGAGTGCGCATGTACGAATAAAGAGAAGCCGAACTCGATCGGTAGGACAGTCTGGACACCTTGGAGGAAGAGCGCGACGTAGCCAAAGCCCGTTCCACATTTTACCAGCAACAGGCTCGCAGATACCAAAGTAGAGAAGTACGGGCCAAAACTTATAACATTGGTGAACTAGTTCTATGGCTGCCGGATAAGAAAAAGAACAAGCTCGAGCCCAAATGGGAAGGTCCCTTCATTATCGACCAAGTTCTGACCGGTGGAGCGTACCGACTGCCGGATGCATCGACTAGTCGACTCAAGCCAAACCCATGGAACGCAGCCAGGCTTCGAAGATTCTACGCTTAGCACCGGACTCTATATTAGTCCCCTCCCTTTGTCCATTTTCTGCATATGCATCATCTTTCTTGTTTCCCTTTCTTTCTTTTATTTCTCTAGGCCTTCAAGGGTCACCTTGTGCCTCACTCGTACATTACGGGTGCGCTAGCCGCACTCTTCATACTTGGGGGCTTCTTTCACAGAAGCTTAAGTTATTTTCCTGGGCCTCACGCCCAACACATGTGTTATACTTCCGCATGTACCTTTTTTCACCATTATATGCATCGATATGACTTAAGTTTTGGCCAAGCTGGGTTGCCTGGCTCTTGTATTTATGCCCTACGTTCCCGTTAATTCGGCTAGGGCATAAGGGGAGCACCTCTGCGATTGTTACCGCCGGGTCAGCCGGACGTGTACCTCAGACTGGGTGAAGCCGAAAGCTAGCGTTCTTAAGGGAATATTCGGTCGGTGAACAAAAGATGACTTTTATTATTCATATCTGCCCCAGATGATTCGTAGTCCGGACATGCACTTTAGGGCATGCTTACCCAGGGAAAGGAACCCTTAACGGAACTATTCTCCCTGGAAGATGTTTCTTACTACCCATGTAATATAACATAACTAGTTGGGCACTTTTCTGATAAAGCACTAATGACCCCTACGCCTGGTCTCCATGCATGCCCCGGTTCTTACATAACCGAGAGGGTATTCGGATACACTCCAGACTGTCGGGTCCCGAGGTTGAAGCGAAAAGGTCCGTCACGACAAACGATCTACAATCTGGCTAGAAGGCATTATACATGTCACTTTAAAATTACATAGTCAATTTGACTGGTTGAATTCCTCTTCAATACCATCCAATAGGCTGTCTAGTCTACAGTCCTATTGGGAATACTTTCCGGCCAATTCTACTTGGCTGTACACTAAGCTCACAGGGATCTCCTTCCCATCAGGCCCCACAGGTCCGACTTCGGCCATGTGGTTCGGGTCAGCCTTCGTGTACCGTGTCTTCACCATTGCCCAGGCTTCCCTGGTGCCCTGACGGCAGGCCGATATCTTCCATAATCGGAAGCGCCGCCGTGCTCCCTTTAGCTTTTCTGCAAGCTCTCCAAGGCCTTCGGGTATGGAGACGGATGGCCACAAGGCCGGGGCGACACCTTGCATCACCTGTCGAACTCGTTCGTGCAGCTATGAGAGCTCGGGAAGAAGGTCACCCATTGAACCGGGCATTTTCTCGGCAGGACAACCTGTTAGCATACATACAGACATAACTCTGTCAGCCAGCTTCCTCACCGAACTCTTTTTCAAAGTTTGTTCAAGCACTTACTGAATATGCCGCGTCGAAGCTGCCGATTTTCCTTAACAGAGTCCGACAGTTGGGCGCGAACATCTTGTAGTTCCACTCCCAGCTTGGTGTTGGCATCTTGGAGATCATTTTTCTCCTGCCTCACCCTCGTAAGCACGTTCTCACCGGCCTTCAGCTGGCGTTGGAGCTGCTGCTTATCCGGATTTACTCCAGTGTCATCTGCAATTTTATCATCAGATCTGCATACACGCTGCATTCTATATGATACTTATCATTTGAAGGATATGTTACCAGAGGGCGTCTCTTTGGGCTCCCCTGCTGCGGCCAGTGCGGCCTGAAGTTGGGCTTTGCACTCTTCCAGCTCCTGGGACAGTTGAGTATTCTTTTCTGTAAGAACCTTCATAACAAATGATCCTTAAATCAATTATCCTAACTATTTCAAGAATCAGGGGCTACTGATATATATAATCACCAAATTTTCTCACCCGTATGTCTTTTACATACTGCTCTGTGGCTCTGGCTAGACCATTTTGAGCGGCACGGAGGTGCGCGTCTCCCGAGTTGAAGGCATCCAATGCCTCTTGGGAGAAACAAGCGTCACGAAGAATAGTCTGGCGACGCCTGTGGTTCATGGCACTTTCCACCTCGGAATGGGTGGCGGACAGTTTATCCGCATCCTCTGTCGGAGGAGCACCCGGCACACGCCTTGTATTCGTTCCCGCCTCTGAATCCGGCCCTGGAGCCTGGCTTGTGGACGCGCGATTGGTAGCCTCTCCGGGTATAGTCCGGTGAGCGCTCTTTTTCCTGAAAAGAAGGCATGGGCGTTAATATGCCTCTGAGAATAATGTCTTGCAATAAAGACGGCGCGCCGTACCGCTGCACCGCTGTCTTAATCCGGACTACGGGTCTTTTCAGCCTGCCTGGCCTCACGACCCCTTGTTGGCCAGTCGCTGCAGGCTCGGCCTTCTGCCTCGAGGACCTCCCCTGCAAAACATGGCTGTTATACGGCGATCAAAAACATGCAAGGACGGGTACCTTTTTGAAGCACTGGGACTTCGGTCTTAGTCACCTGTGAGGCTGGAACTAGCCCAGGGTAATCTGCTATAATGGCCACCAAAGCATTGTCATTACTCGATTGGTAAAACACCCCATCAATCAGCTCCACGGATATGTCCGGATCCTCTTGGGAGGCCGTGTCGAGGGACCGTCCAGGGTCCTCGGATTGTGGAGGGGGGGTTCTTTATCTCCCTTACATCCTGGCACAGTTCCTGTGTAGAAATCACTAGACTGAATACTTAACTGCGGAAATATGAAACGGATGGGCGAGTAAAGGTCTCCGCTTACCCAGCTCGGAGGATTGTACATAGAAAATCCGCCTTGCGGGTTGACACGAAGGAATTCCTCCTCTTCTCCCTTGTACAAAGTGGATAAGATCTTTGTTAGATCAGCAACCGATCCCGGCCCTTTACGGCCGTAGCGGGTGGCGTCATCCTCCCCGTTGAAATCCCACATGGGGTGGCCTCTATACTAAAGCAGCTGCACCCCCCGCATGATACATATGGCCATGACCTCGATCATGGTCAATCCGGATCGAGCTAAAAAACTTATCCGGCTCATCAGGTAAAGAACGTCCCTGTCATCTTCCTCCAGGGGTCTTCGTTGACGCCAGCTCCGGTGCTTTTTCAAAGGGGCGTTGTGGAACTCAGGAAGGCCGATCCGAACAGGATCTGGGAGGGGGACGTCTTCTATATAAAACCATTCTGAAGGCCAGTCTTCGGACGTCTTCTTTGGGGTTCCGGACAGGTATCCGGTCCCGGCAACACGCCACACTTCGGCTCCACCCACTTGATATATTGACCCCTTCTGAGAACGGGGCGCAAGGCAGAACATCTTCTTCCACAGAGAGAAATGACCCTCACAGCCCAAAAACAACTCGCAAAGGGCTACGAATCCCGCGATATGCAGCATGGAGGCAGGCATAAGATTGTGCAACTAGAGGCCGTAGAACTCCAGGAGCCCCCGGAGAAACAGATGAATTTGAAATCCGAGCCCTCTTACAAAATAAGGGACAAGGCATACCCGCTGTCCCTTGGAGGGATTGGGAAGGCTCTCCGCTTGCTCTCTGCCATTATAGGTGGCGAGCCCGGCTCGAACCGGGACCATGCACGCTGGGGGAAGAAATCCCTTGGACTGAAGCATCACTAATTTGATGTGCGGGACAGAACATCTCTCCCAATATCCAGGCTTGGAGCTAGGGGTGCGAGAGGAGGAGCTGCGTTGACCGGCCATGATGGAATGGATCTCTGTTGGGTGCACTCCGATGAAGGCTTGCCAAGGGAGGATGGTGTGATTTGGATCTGAATCCTCGTCTTTTTAAATAGGCGGCTCATTCACACAGCTAGGGGGGTAAATGTGAAAACACCCTGGCTCTTCATATTCGCTCGACACATGGAAAGTGGCCATTATTGGGCGTAGAAGCCAAGGAGTACATACATTCACAAGAAACCGGACATTATTTCGACAGGTACACAAAATTTGGAGAGGAACCCGCCTTGCAATGCCGAAGATAATACTGCGCGCCGGACTCATCGTCATTGAAGCCTGGTTCAAGGGCTACTGAGGGAGTCCTGGATTAGGGGGTCTCCGGACAGCCGGACTATCTCCATTGGCCGGACTATTAGACTATGAAGATACAAGATTGAAGACTTCGTCTCGTGTCCGGACGGAACTCTACTTGGCGTGCAAGGAAAGCTAGGCAATACGGATATGGATATCTCCTCCTTTGTAACCGAAATTGTGTAACCCTAACCCTCTCCGGTGTCTATATAAACCGAAGGGTTTTAGTCCGTAGGACAACAATCACAACATACAATCATACCATAGGCTAGCTTCTAGGGTTTAGCCTCTCTGATCTCGTGGTAGATCTACTCTTGTACTACCCATATCATCAATATTAATCAAGCAGGACGTAGGGTTTTACCTCCATCAAGAGGGTCCGAACCTGGGTACACTAGTAGAAAACGGGCCATTAGCACCGGTTCGTAAGGCCATTTAGTGCCGGTTTCGGAACCGGCACTAACATTTCGGCACTAAAGGCCCCCCCCCTTTAGTACCGGTTCAGCACGAACCGGTGCTAAACGGCAACCACGTGGCACGAGCCAGCTCCGGGGGCCGGGAGCCCTTTAGTACCGGTTGGTAACACCAACCGGTACTAAAATGTTTGGGGGATTTTTGGTTTTATGATTTCTTTTTCATTTAATTTTGTGTTTTCCATTTTAATTCTTTTTCGTTTGCTGGTATTTTACGGTACTACACATTGTACACGTTATGCATATATATAAATAGAATTTCTAGTAGAACCAATCATATATATATATATATCATCAATGTCTCACAAACCACCATATTAATTTACACATACACACATGTATAGCTATATACAATTTCTCCTACATATGCATGTTGCCTTCGGAGCTAGTGGCATTAGCCTAATTGGTGCCTTCGGAGCACACGATGACAATTGGAAGTGGTTCATGACATGTTCGATGGGGGCGGTAGCGGGTAATAGTATTCTCCCTTCGGATTTATGACCTAGTCGAGCAAAAATCCCGCTATTTCCTCTTGAAGTGCTTCTACGCGCTCCGTTTCTAGGAGCTTGTCCCGCACCTCTTTGAACTGTTAAGAAGGAGATCAATATGCATGTGTATTAGTTGTGTGACTAGATATCGATAATGGTGTAAAAATTGTGAATAGTGTTCTGACAAGCGTACCCATTCCTGTCTTTGAGATCTGCTCCTTTCGGACGCCATCATGCGAATGTTCTCGCAAACGCAGTATGCACACAGATTAGTCCCCTGCGCCTGCTTCAGGGCCTTTATTACGAGAATGGAATTTAATTTGATCAGATAATAATTAATCAAGCATGATAATTAAAGAGATGGCAGCTAGCTAGCTAGCTAGTACTACTTAATTACTTACCTTGGATCGAAACCATTTCAGTTGTGGTTTCCATTTGCCTTCCGTGACGTTGATGAACCTTGCCCAAGCCCTGCCCGCCGACAAAGAAAATGAATAAAGGGGTTATTAAATAGTTCATATCATGAAATGACGAACTAAATAGGCCGAGATATATAGTTAATAATGATTGAAATTACCTGTTGACTATCCCATACAAGATGTTGTAGTCACTATTTGCTTTGAGTAGCGAGTCCAGTATTTCAACTGTTCCGGCGTCAACTTTAATGATACACAAGATCCAGTGAAATCTGCATGCACACACGTTTGCATGTCTTAATTAAGCGGGCATATGTAAGCAAAAACATGTAGCTAGCTAGTAGGCAAAAACAGAGAATTTGTAGTACAATAAAGTGTGACTCACTCGAAGTTGTAAGGAAGTAGTATATCTTCATTGTATTTGAGGCGCTTCAAGAACTCTAGCATGCTGTCCTCTACCTGCTTTTCATAATACTTGCTCATTTTCCATGTGTATTGATTAACGGTGTTTGGGTCAATGAACCCAATGCCATAGCGTCCACCTTTTCGCATTTCATACATCTTCATCCTGCATAATACCACAGAAAAGAATATAGTGAGGATAATTACAGGTAATGATTGATCAAAAGGATCACTACAGCTAGCTTGAGACTTAAATTACAGAAAGAAATCACTTAGAGACAATAGCAACTGACGATAGATTTGTCGAGTGCGTCTTGATTGTATAACTGAAACAGTTCAGAATACTCAACGGCCACAGCATTCTCATGGTAGTAATCATCCTTCTTGACATACACCATGAGGGACTCTCGATTGGATCTCTTGGTAATGTCCATGTACCATTTATGCAATTCATACATTTTCGTTGGGAGCTTCTTGACATCTTCTGGCTTGACCAAAGGTTGGCCCTGGACATATTTCCGTTTTATTTCCTCCTCTGTAACAGTGATCTCGAGGAGTTGTCCAACAGTGATCTTGAGTTCTTCAGCCTGCATTATATGCTCCTGGGTTATTACCACATCGCCCACCTCGGGAACGTAAACTGTTTGGCCACAATAATATTGGGCGCGCATACTGTCACGTGTTGTCGGCACAACAAGCGGGGGGGTCGATTGCGCCGCCTGTTCTCCCAGCTGGGCAACGGTTTTCCCGCATTTTTCGACAGCTACTTGTTGTTTGCTCGAGCTCGAGCTCGCCTCCTTCTGTAGACGTTGTCGATGTAACTTCCTGATGTGGCGCTCATAGTCTGTGTCAACAGGCTTAGGAGCTGGTGGTTGAGCCATACGAATGAAATGGTCAACTACTTCCACAGGCACTTTCTCCCTTGGCGGCGGTGGCGGTTTCGGTCCAAAATGGGCATCGACTTCTGCCCGCACTATGGCATTGGTTTGCTCCTCGGTCCTGTCGTAAGCCCTCACAAGAAGAGGAGTAGTGAGGTTTGGACCATATTTATATCGCTTGCCTCCGCCTGTACTTCATGTACTATGACCTCGACTGGTACCGCTACGCACCATAGCTGCGGGGTGTCTCTTCTGTGATTGCTGAGGCGGCGGAGATGGCTGACGGGGCTGAGTTGCACGAGGAGGAGTGGCCTGAAGCTGTGCCGGACTTGGAGGAGGAGTGGACGTCTGACGCTGTGTCGGACTTGGAGGAGGAGTGGCTTGACACTTTGCCGGACTTGGAGGAGGAGGAGTGGCCTCACGCGTTGGTGGACTTGGAGGAGCGGGAGTCTGCTGACTCGGTGGCGGACTTCGACGAGGAGTCGGGTGACGCGGTGTCGGTGGCCTTCGAAAAATGATGCAATCCTTTCTCCATAGGATGATACGATGTTTGGCATCTCCGAGTGTGTGCTCCTCATCACCTCCAGGAATGTCAAGCTCTAGCCTCGAATATTGGTCCACCACCTCATCAACCAAGACACGAGCATAGCCCGCTGGAATCGGGTTGCAATGGAAGGTTGCCTCGGGGGAATTTGAAAAAGCAACGGCGTCCGCCACCTTCATGGATATGTTCTTCATTTTGAAGTGTAGCTCGCAGTTAGTGTTCTCCGTGATGTCATCCACGGGGTATCTATCCAGCACTACTGCGTCGCCCGGGGCGGAACCCACGCTGCTTCTCGGCATGGATGGGGCGGTGGTATCCAATGCTGGATCATCCGCTAGCTGCTGCAGCTGCTGAGACCCCCTTTGCTGGCTAAGTGAGTCGATCTGTTCCTGCTGCCGCTGGAATTTAGCTGCCAATTCCTCTTAACATGCTTCTAGGCCTTGAAGGCGTTCATAGTCGAGCTTCCTTTGCTCCTCCTCCATCTTCCTCTTCTTCTCCTCCGCAATCTTCTTTCTCGCACGGGTTCTATAGTCGGCGTTCCAGTCCGAAAACCCCTCATACCACGGAATAGCGCCCTTGCCTCATGTTCTTCCCGGGTGTTCAGGATTTCCCAGGGCACGCGTAAGCTCGTCGTTCTCTCTGTTGGGCTAGAACACCCCCGATCGAGCCTCTTCTATTGCAACAAGTAGCGCATCGTCGGGTCCGTTCAGACATGCCTTCGTCGAAACATTGCCTGTCTTCGGGTCCAACTCCCCCCCCATGCGCATAGAACCAAGTCCTGCACCTGGGGGGCCAGCTCTTACTAACCGGAGTGACACCTGCATCCTCCATCTCTTTCTCAGACTTATCCCACTTAGGCATTGCCACCGCGTAGCCACCTGGCCCCAGCTTATGGAACTTATCCTTTTTTTCGGCATTCTTCTTGTTTATTCTCGACCGTTCCTTAGCTAATTCTGAATCCTTGAATTTCACGAAATCGTCCCAATGAGCACTTTGATTCTCTAGTATCCCCTCGAATACCGGAGTCTTCCTTCCTCCCTTGACGTACTTCTCCCACGTCATTCTCTTGTGGTTCTTAAATGCAACCGCCATCTTCCTAAGAGCAGCGTCCTTGACTTTCCGCACGTCTGCTTCTGTGAAATTATCTGGTAAGGTGAAATGTTCCATGAGAGTATCCCAAAGCAGATTTTTTTGATTCTCATCGACAAAAGTAACATCTGGACGTGGATTTGCTGGCTTTCTCCATTCTTGAAGGGAGATCGGGAGTTGGTCCTTCACAATAACTCCGCACTGATGAACGAACTTGTCCGCAATCTTCTTAGGCGCTAATGGTTCGCCATTAGGTCTGATTGCCTCGATATTGTACTTTACGCCCTCCTTCAACTTTTTGTTCGGGCCTCGTTTCGTCCTTTTGCCTGAAGATTTGCTCGATCCGGATGGCTGAAAGAAGAAAGATCGATTCGTTAATATATCTTCAACTCATTTAAAACATGCGATGATCACCAGATTCCTGCTTATATAAATATATATATATATACCTCGCCGGTGTTTGTTGTTTGAGGATCAACATGTTCTTCGTCGTAGTTCATGACTTCATCTTCTCGGTCGTCGCGATCGAATATCATATCACCCTCTCCGGTGTTGTTTAGAAATTTGGAGCCGTCAAAATCTTCTTCATTCTGATCATCATCTGGCCCGCGTATGATATCGAGCATGGTTTGTTCTCTCTCTCTGTCGGTATTGTCCACCATAGATTTTATTTAACTATGCCAAAAGAAATATAAAACAATTTAGTATAATCTCGAATAATAGATATAATCTCGAATACATCGTCTCGAATAATAGATATAATCTCGAATACATCATCTCGAATAATAGATATAATATTGAATACATCACTAGCTAGCTAGCTAGCAAGCTAATAAAGATCGAATAGTACAGAGTAATCTAGGCCACTCGCGGTTCATGAGGTGTGGGCGGTGGACACCCAAAGAGAAGGAACCATCACTCGATCATAGCTCGGGTGATCTCCCCAAAGAACCTGCCAGGTATTGGAGAACCTGACGTCCATAGCAGCCATGTAGCGATGGACGTCCTCGTCCTCCTCCCTGACACGGCGACGTACCACCTCCGGCGGGGCCGGCTCCCTCCGCACCGAAAGTGGCCCACGTGAATGCCACCAAAGGAGATGAGGGTCGACGACGGGACCCGGGGCCGGGTTCCTCACCAAGCGTCGCGCCCCTGAAGGTAGCACCTCCCAGTGCCAGCCCGGCGGAGCCCAGTCCCGGACATGGGTCCTTTGAAGCAGGACGTCGTTGCGGACGTGTCGACGGCGAGGATGCGGGCCGGGCATCGTCGACAACAAAATACTATATGCCGCAAAAGTAAAGTAACATTTTTTAAATGATGGATTGTGATGATTTCATATATGCAAATTCTAAATTTTATAACTAAAAATATAAGAAACTAAAAAAACATCGATCATCGTCTAACAATTTGAAATTAATCTAATTCATCTAGCTAGCTAAAACTAACATTTCCAAAATTTCTAACATTTCTATATAACTAACATTTCTATAACATTTGACATTATATATATTATAACTAACATTTCTACATACTATTTGACATTAATCTAATATAATTAATTAATTCATCTAAAACTTTGTATGAAAAACAGAAAAAACTAAAAGCTAAAAACAGAAAAATTGTGTGTGTGTGCGCGTCTAGTGTGTGTGTAGTGTGTGTGTGTGTGTGCATGTAGTGTGTGTGCGCGCGTGCGCGTGTGTGTGCGCTACGGTCGTCGCCGGCGCCGGTGTGCGCTACGATCGATTGGAGGGAGGAGAGGGGCCGGGGGAGGGGCTCACAGCGCACGCGGGCAAGGTCGAGGCGACGGCGACGGCGAGGGCGAGGTCGATCCAAAGGCGACGGCGATGGCAAAGCGAGGGGATCGGCGACCGGGACGGCGACGGGGGTGCCGCGGAGTCGACGGGGACGACGCGACGAGGACGGGGGCGTCGCCGAGTCGACGGGGACGGCGCGACGGGGGCGGCGACGGCACGGGACGGGGCGGCGGCAGAGAGAAGTGGGAGATGAGAAACTGAAAATTTTCGAAGTGTTTCTTATATAGGGGACACCTTTAGTACCGGTTGGAGCCACCAACCGGTACTAAAGGCCTGTTTTGGCCAGGCCAAGCGGGGGGAAGCACCCCCCTTTAGTACCGGTTCCTGGCTCCAACCGGTACTAAAGGCCCCCCCTTTAATACCGGTTCCTGGCTCCAACCGGTACTAAAGGGTGTGCGCTGCCAGGCGAGGGGCGCAGAAGTTTAGTCCCACCTCACTAGCCGAAGGGCGCTCACACCTGCTTATAAGCCCCGCCGCCGCTGCTGTCTCGAGCTCCTCTCTAAAGCAGGCCTTCTGGGCCTACCTCTTCTACTCTGCCCTATGGGGCCTATTGGGCTTGCGGGCCTACATCCTGGCCCAACAACAGGTTGGGTTTCTAGTCGTATGCAGGCCGCTGTGGCCCGGTAGGTGGGGTTTTTTCATTTAGTTTTTTCTTTTCTGCTTTATATATTTTGTTTTATTTATTTTTAGTTGTTTTTTGCTGTATTTAGAGTTTCTTTGTGAATATTTTTGATAGTTTTTAGAAATTTCAGTTAGTGCCGGTAGTTTTTAAATTTGAATAGTTTAAAATTTGAATTATTTGAAATTTGTGTGAATCACTAGTTTGTGAATAACTTAACTTTAAAAATACATTTTCCAGTGATTCTTTTTTCTTATGTTTAATATTAGTGTGTTTTATCATTATATTCAATTTGGTAATGCTTAAGTTATTTAAAAATGAAATGCCTTTGTAACGGATGAGTTTTCGTCCGAAACCCTGATACTTCGAAACAGATTGTCCATTTTGTACACGAAGTGTATCCAGTTTTTGCGGTAACCCTCTCTACTTTTTTGCACATGCTATGTGGGTGAAATTATGATACCATGCCAACTTTCATCCTTTTCTGAGTTCATTTGAAATGCTTTTCAATTTCAGGGTCATTTAGCTGAAAAAATCAATAAATGCATGAAAGAATTTGCTTGCACATAAAATTTCTTCGCGTTTCAAATGCCAAAACACATAACTAGCTACCCTAACTATTACAGAGATTCCCTCCTGGGTGTGAAACACAGTAGAAAGTGATGATAGCTAAGCCGATCACATCCCAGATCTTTGGGTGTGAAACTTTTTCTTCGCATGTGTCCCTTTGCGTCGTAGCTATGGAAAATCTTCATCATTTAACGGGATGCTCGGGTCAATATTCACTGTGAATGGAGCAATTTCATCAAACTTTTCATAATCTTCTGACTTGTCTGTCTTGTCATCCACTCCCACGATGTTTCTCTTCCCAAAACGAACTATGTGCCGCTTTGACTCATCGTACGATGCATTCGCTTCCTTATCTTTTCTTTTTCTTAGCTTGGTAGACATGTCCTTCACATAGAAAACCTGTGCCACATCATTGGCTAGGACGAATGGTTCGTCTCCATACGCAAGATTGTTGAGATCCACTGTTGTCATTCCGTACTGCGGGTCTTCCGTTACCCCGCCTCGTGTCATATTGACCCATTTGCACCGAAACAAAGGGACCTTCAAACCACGTCGATAGTCAAGTTCCCATATGTCCTGTATATAACCATAATATGTTTCCTTTCCCATCTTGGTTTCTGCATCAAAGCGGACACCACTGTTTTGGTTGGTGCTCTTCTTATCTTGGGCTATCGTGTAAAATGTATTACCATTTATCTCGTACCCTTTGAAAGTCATTATATTCGAAGATGGTAACTGGGACAGCAAGTACAGGTCATCTTCAATAGAGGTGTCATGCATGGTACGTGCTTGCAACCAGCTGGCGAAACTCCTGGTTTGTTCACGTGTAATCCAGTCATCAGACCGCTCCGGGTGTTTGAAGCGTAGCAAATTCTTGTGTTCATCCATATACGGAGCCACCAAGGCGGAATTCTGTAGAACTGTGTAGTGTGCTTCAGTGAGAGAATGTCCGTCCATACATATTATTTGTTCCCCTCCTAGCGTGCCTTTTCCATCCAGTCTGCCCTTATGCCGCGATTTAGTAACACCAATCGGCTTAAGGTCAGGAATAAAGTCAATACAAAACTCAATGACCTCCTCATTTTGACGGCCCTTGGAGATGCTTCCTTCTGGCCTAGCACGGTTATGAACATATTTCTTTAAGACTCCCATGAACCTCTCAAAGAGGAACATATTGTATAGAAATACAGGACCCAAAACATTAATCTCTTCGCATAGGTGAACTAGGACGTGCGTCATGATGTTGAAGAAGGATGGTGGGAACACCAACTCCAAACTGACAAGACATTGCACCAAATCATTCTGTAACCTTGGTATGATTTCTGGATCGATTACCTTCTGAGAGATTGCATTGAGAAATGCACATAGCTTCACAATGGCTAATCGAACGTTTTCTGGTAGAAGCCCCCTCAATGCAACCGGAAGCAGTTGCGTCATAATCACGTGGCAGTCATGAGACTTTAGTTCTGTTACTTTTTCTCTGCCATGTTTATTATTCCCTTTATATTTGACGAGAAGCCAGACGGTACCTTAATACTGAGCAGGCATTCAAAGAAGATTTCCTTCTCTTCTTTGGTAAGAGCGTAGCTTGCTTGACCCTGATGTATGCCGTCTTTTCCGTGCATACGTTGCTGGTCCTCCCGTGCCTCAGGTGTATCTTTTGTCTTCCCATACACGCCCAAGAAGCCAAGCAGGGTCACACAAAGATTCTTCGTCACGTGCATCACGTCGATTGTGGAGCGGACCTCGAGGTCTTTCCAATAGGGCAGGTCCCAAAATATAGATTTCTTCTTCCACATGGGTGCGTGTCCGTCAGCGTCATTCGGAACAGGTTGTCCACCAGGACCCTTTCCAAAGACCACCTTCAAATCCTTGACCATATCATGTACATCAGCACCAGTACGGTGGCGAGGCTTCGTCCGGTGATCTGCCTCACCTTTGAAATGCTTGCCTTTCTTTCTTACGAGATGCCTGCTCGGAAGAAATCGACGATGTCCCAGGTACACATTCTTCTTACAATTAGCCAAATATATACTGTCGGTATCGTCCAAACAGTGCGTGCATGCGTGGTATCCCTTGTTTGTCTGTCCTGAAATGTTACTGAGAGCAGGCCAATCATTGATGGTCACGAACAACAACGCCTTTAGGTCAAATTCTTCCCCCATGTGCTCATCCCACGCACGTACACCTGTTCCATTCCACAGTTGTAAGAGTTCTTCAACTAATGGCCTTAGGTACACATCAATGTCGTTGCCGGATTGCTTAGGGCCTTGGATGAGCACTGGCATCATAATGAACTTCCGCTTCATGCACAACCAAGGAGGAAGGTTATACAAACATAGAGTCACAGGCCAGGTGCTATGGTTTCTGCTCTGCTCCCCAAAAGGATTAATGCCATCTGCGCTTAGACCAAACCATACGTTCCTTGAGTCATCTGCAAACTCCTTCCCGTACTTTCTTTCGATTTTTCTCCACTGCGACCTGTCAGCGGGTACTCTCAACTTTCCGTCTTTCTTACGGTCTTCTCTGTGCCATCGCATCGCCTTGGCATGCTCTTTGTTTTGGAACAAACGTTTCAACCGTGGTATTATAGGAGCATACCACATCACCTTGGCAGGAATCTTCTTCCTGGGGCGCCGGCCCTCGACATCACCAGGGTCATCACGGCAGATCTTATAGCGCAATGCACCACATACCGGGCAAGCGTTCAAATCCTCGTACTCAGCGCGGTAGAGGATGCAATCATTAGGGCATGCATGTATCCTCTGCACCTCTAACCCTAGAGGGCAGACAACCTTCTTTCCTTCGTACGTACTCTCGGGCAATTCGTTGTCCTTTGGAAGCATATCCTTTATCATTACCAGCAACTTTCCAAATCCCTTGTCAGATACACCATTCTCTGCCTTCCATTGCAGCAATTCCAGTGTGGTGCCCAGCTTTTTCTTGTCACCTACGCAATTCGGATACAACAATTTTTTGTGATCCTCTAACAGGCACTGCAACTTCTTCTTCTCCAAATCACTTGCGCAGTTTCTCTTTGCATCGGCAATGGCCCGACCTAGATCATCAACGGGCTCATCTGATGCCTCTTCTTCAGCTTCTTCCCGCATTGCCGGCTCAGCTTCTTCCCGCATTACCGGCTCAGCTTCTTCCCCCATTGTTGTATCATCGTATTCAGGGAACCCATGGCCAGGATAGCTGTCGTCGTCCTCTTCTTCTTCATTGTCTTCCATCATAACCCCTCTTTCTCCGTGCTTGGTCCAAACATTATAATGGGGCATGAAACCGGTCTTAAACAAGTGGACGTGAATGGTTCTTGACGTAGAGTAATTGTGACCATTCTTACAGCGAGCACATGGACAAGGCATAAAACCATCCGCCCGCTTGTTTGCCTCAGCCGCAAGCAGAAAAGTACGCACGCCCTCAACGAACTGGGGAGAGCATCGGTCAACGTACATCCATTGCCGGCTCATCTTCATTACACAACACCGAATAGACCAAATTAATACAAGTTCATACATAAAGTTCATACAACACTTAAATGCAACAAACAAATAACTCTCTAGCTAAAGCATTTAAATGCAACAACAAACACAATCAAGATCGCAACTAAGGTAACAATGGATCCAACAGCATAATGATACCAAGCCTCACTATCGATGGCATATTTTCTAATCTTTCTAATCTTCAAGCGCATTTTCTCCATCTTGATCTTGTGATCATCGACGACATCGGCAACATGCAAATCCAATTCCATCTTCTCCCCCTCAATTCTTTTCAATTTTTCTTTCAAGTACTCGTTTTCTCTTTCAAATAAATTTAACCTCTCGGCAATAGGGTCGGTTGGAATTTCAGGTTCAGATACCTCCTAGAAAAAATTTCTATGTCAACTTGATGGGAATAATTTTTCATAAACACGAAATGCAACTAGTTTTAAAAGAGTATATACATACCACATCCGAAGCATAACAAGGACTAGGGCCGACGGGGACAGATATCAAAACCATGGCACTATATGTATAACAAACAACGTACGGGTAAGATAATTATACGAGTAACTATATATCCAAATCACACACATCAATTTTTATATAAAATGTCATGAACAAGAGGCTCACCACAAGGTGGTGCCGGCGACGGGACGGTGCGGGCGATCGACGGTGGCTACGATGGAGATTTAGAAGGCACTAAGTAAACCACACCTACATATGCAAACTAAGTGTTATTTTTGACCTCAAATTGCATATAAATCAAATACTAGCACATATATATATATATATATCCTCCCAAATTACTAAACTCACAAATTAATCACTATATAAACCAATGCAAGAGCTAATCTAGCAATGAGAGATGAAAGGACAAAGTTGCTAACCTTTGTGATCATTTGAATGGATGAGGGCCTTCAAATCTTGAAAAATTTTGGGCAAATTTTCTGATGAACTCGAGAGGAAGAAGGGAAGAACAGAGGAGAGGGCCGGAGAGGGGAAAGGGGGAAGAACAGAGTGCTGGTGGACGAAGGGTTTATATAGGACGACCTTTAGTACCAGTTCGTGGCACGAACCGGTACTAAAGGGGCTGGAGGTGCACCTGTCTAACAACATCCTGCCACCACTCTCATTAGTACCGGTTCGTGGCACGAAACGGTGCTAAAGGTTCGCCACGAACCGGTACTAATGAAAGCGGCCCGGCTAGCCGTTGGAACCGGCACTAATGTATACATTAGTGCCGGCTCAGATACAAACCGGCACTAATGTGCTTCACGATTGACCCTTTTTCTACTAGTGGTAAAACATCGTGTCCCCTGCCTCTTGTTACCATCTGGCCTAGACGCACAGTTCGGGACCCCCTACCCAAGATCCGCCGGTTTTGACACCGACAGTATGCCTCATTATGAACTCATGCAATAGTTGCTTGCTTAGTGCTACTTGTGATAGGCATTGGGATTTCCCTGAAGAGGAAGGCTCATGTAGTATAGTAGTAGATAGTATTTCCCTCAATTAAGAACCAAGGTTTATCAAACCAATGGGAGACTCATGCCAACAAATGTCAACAATACCTGAACACACACAAAACAAATACATGCACCCAACGCGGGCAAAAGGGTTGTCAATCCCCTTGTACTCGTTAGTTGCAAGGATTAAATCTGGTAATGATGGATAGATAAATTGTAAAGTAAAATAATAGACAATAAATTGTAGCAAGTTATTTTAGGGTTTTAGTAAATATAAAATGAATGGACCCAAGGGCATAGCTTTCACTAGAGGCATCTCTCTTGTGAGCATAGGAACAATGGATAAAATTATTGTTGGGCAATTGATACAAAAGCACATAGTTATGATGTTATTCATGGCATGATCAATACATAGGCATTATGTCCATGACAAGTAGACTGAAACAATTCCGCATCTACTACTATTACTCCACCCCTTGACTAGTATCCAACATGCATCTTAAGATATTAAGTTCACAAAAAATAGAATAATGATTGGAGCATGATGACATAATGTAGACAAAGTAAGACCAAACAATATGTTCGAACCCCGTTGTTTTACCCTTAGTAGAAACAATAGAAATACATGCCTCGCTACTCATCCTGTCACAGAGTGAGGACAGTGCAAGATTGAACCTACTACAAAGCACCTCTCTCACTGAAGATAAATCAATCTAATTGGCCAAACTAAATTGATAGATCGGAGAGAAATAAAAAGCTATAGAAATCACACATAATAGTTTAGAAAAGACCCAATTGATTTCAATGAATAATCTGATCATAAACCCACAATTCATTGGACCCAACAAACACACCGCAAAAGGATTACATCCAATTAATTGCAAAGAGAACATTGTATTGAAGATCAGAGAGAAAGAGAGAGAGGGAGAGAGAGAGAGATCTAGCTACTACTATGGACCCGTAGGTCCTGTGGGAACTACTCACACATCATTGGAGAGGTAGCAAGGTTTATGTAGAAGCCCTCCATGATCGATTCCCCCTCTGTTAGAGTACCAGCGGAGGCCTCCAGATGAGATCATGGAAAAAACAGCGGCTTACGGTAGAAAAAGAATTGTTTTGGGACTCCCTTTGGTGGTTTTTGGATTTTAGGGAATTTATAGGCTTGGAATTAGGTCAAACAGAGCTACAAGCGGCCCACAAGCTCATGTGCCCCCCCATGTGAGTTTGTGGCCCTCTCGTATATCTTATGGCCTCCCCCCAAAGCTTCTATGGTCTCTCATGGTTCAAAACATATCACCATAAAGTTTCATCGTGTTTGGAATTTATTTGGTATGGGTTTCCTATGAAAAAAGAAAATAGGAAAAAAAAATAGGAACTAGCACTGGGCACTGAGTTAATAGGTTAGTTCCCAAAAAATGATATAGAATTGCATATAAAGCATACAAGATTGATAATATAATATTTAAACAATAAAAAATTATAGATACGTTGGAGACGTATCACTTAGCTACTTACCGTTAATGAACCCGTTCCCATCTTTTGGCACAGAGGTAGTGACAAGATGGTATATGTCGAATCACCATACTCACACCCACGATTTCTTATCGATCCTATGTTGAATTAAAGTATTGCTAGGAGCAAGGAAAATGGTAGTGCTGGAAGACGGTCTAGGCTTGGTCGGCCTCACGGGCACACCCGAGCGACCGGAGGATGTGTGTTTGGTCGCTCTGTCTGGGTAGACCGTGGGGCCGACGATGTGTGTTTGGTCGCCCTGGCCCATGATACATGTATGTCCCCTTGCACACATGACCGTGATGTGTGTTTGTTTGGCCTAGTTGGGCACACCATTGTGGTCGGACAACCGATATGTGTTTCGTTGTTGTGATTCATCCTGATGTGCTCGTGCATTCGAGCAGGCCGCCATGCGGGGCACTATCGGTAGAGGATGGTCGGAGGGGGTTGCTCAGCGTGTGTGCTTGAGCAGTGCTACTTCTGAGATGCGTTGGGATTTTCCCCGAAGAGGAGGGGATATGCAATAGAGTAGAGATAAGTATTTCCCTCGGTGAAAACCAAGGTTTATCAAACCAATAGGGGAATCACGCAAAGCCTCATGAACAACACCTGCACACACAAAAGCAAATACTTGCACCCAACATGGACAAGAGGGTTGTCAATCCCGTTGAACTCATTAATTGCAAGGATCAAATCTCGTAGTGGTAGATAGATAAATGGCAAAACCAAATAAAACAAATAAAATTGCAGCAAAGGTATTTTGGATTTTTTAATATGATTAAAGTAGACCCAGGGGCCATAGTTTTCACTAGAGGCTTCTCTATTGAACACATAGCATATGGTGGGTGAACAAATTACTGTTGGGCAATTGATAGAAAAACGCATAGTTATGACGATATTCAAGGCAATGATCATGTATATAGGCATCCCATCTGAGACAAGTAGACCGACTCCTGCTTGCATCTACTACTATTACTCCACCAATTGACCGCTATCCAGAATGCATCTATGGTATTAAGTTCATAAACGCATAGTAATGCCTTAAGAAAGATGACATGATGTAGACAAAGTAAACTCAACTAATATGAATGAACCCCATCATTTTATCCTTAATGTGGCAACAATACAAATGTGTGTCTTGTCCCATTCTGTCACTTGGATATATAGCACCGCAAGATTGAACCCATTAGAAAGCACCTCTCCCACTAAAGATAAATCAATCTAGTTATCCAAACCAAACAAATAGATCGGAGAGAAATACAAAGCTATAACTATCATGCATAATAAAGTTCTGAAAAGACTCAATTACTTCTCATGAATATTCAGATCATAAACGCACAATTCATCAGATCCCAACAAACACACCACAAAAGAAGATTACATCGAATAGAACTCCAAGAACATTGAGGAGAACATTGTTTTGAAGATCAAAGAGAGAGAAGAAGCCATCTACCTACTAGCTATGGACCCGTAGATCTGTGGTGAACTACTCACACATCGTCGGAAGGAAGCAAGGATGATGTACAAGCCCTCCATCATTGATTCCCCCTCCGACAGAGTACAAGAAAAGGCCTCTAGATGGGATTACGGAAGAACAGAAGCTTGTGGCAGTAGAGAAAGTGTTTCAGGAGGCCCTTTGTTGGTTTGGGAATATTTCTCAATTTATAGAGGTAGAATTAAGTCAAGAGGTGCCACGGGGGCCCCACAAGCTTGGGCCCCCCTAGGTCGCGCCTTGTGAGCTTGTCGCTCACCGGTGGCTCTTCTGGTCTTCTCCCGAACCTTCTAGGGTCCTTTCTGCTCTAGAAAAAATTAATCCAAAGACTTTTTTCCCGTTTGGACTTTGTTTGATATTCATTTTCTGAATAGCCAAAAACAAGCAAAAAGCAACAACTGGCACTGCGCACTAGGTTAATAGGTTAGTCCCACAAAATGATATAAAATAGCATATAAAGCATCCAAGATTGATAATATAATAGCATGGAACAATCAAAAATTATAGATACGTTGGAGACATATCAGGCAGCTATGTTTGTTCATTTTTTCTAGCTTATCCCAGACATGTGTTGCTAGCTCAATGGAGCAATCAAAAATTATTTAGCGGTCCTTAAAGCTGGTTTGTTTGACTACTTTCGCTTGTTGGTGTTTTTTATAAGTTCGGTTGATGATCTTAGGATTTGATTCGCAAAGTAGGAGAAGGATTCTTGCAGATTGCAATTCTAGGAGGTTGCTAATGATGTGTGACCGAGCTATGTCGCATATTTGGTCACCAAGGGATTTGCATATCAGCAAGGGTGTGTGTTGAGCAGTAACCGAAGGAACGACAGAGGAAGATGCTGACCACGAGGTTGACAATTTAGTTCATCGGATCATGGACACGCAACAACAATTGGATGGCCTTGGTGTTGGGGAACGTAGTAATTTCAAAAATTTCCTACGCACAGGCAAGATCATGGTGATGCATATCAACGAGAGGGGAGAGTGTTGTCTACGTACCCTCGTAGACCGGAAGCGGAAGCGTTAGCACAACATGGTTGATGTAGTCGTACGTCTTCACGATCTGACCGATCAAGTACCGAAACTACGGCACCTCCGAGTTCTAGCACACGTTCAGCTCGATGACGATCCCCGGACTCCGATCCAGTAGAATGTCAGGGTAGAGTTCCGTCAGCACGACGGCGTGGTGACGATCTTGATGTTCTACCGTAGCAGGGCTTCGCCTAAGCACCGCTACAATATTATCGAGGATTATGGTGGAGGGGGGCACCGCACACGGCTAAGAGATCAATGATCAATTGTTGTGTCTATGGGGTGCCCCCCTGCCCCCGTATATAAAGGAGCAAGGGAGGGAGGCGGCCGGCCTAGGAGGAGGGCGCGCCAAGGGGGGAGTCCTACTCCCACCGGGAGTAGGACTCCTCCTTCCCTTGTTGGAGTAGGAGAGAAGGAAAGAGGGGGAGAGGAACAAGGAAAAGTGGGCTGCACCCCTTGTCCAATTCGGACCAGAGGGGGGGGCGCGCCTCCTTCCTTTTGGCCTCTCTCCTCTATTCCCGTATGGCCCAATAAGGCCCATATACTCCCCGGCGAATTCCCATAACTCTCCGGTACTCCGAAAAATACCCGAATCACTCGGAACCTTTCCGACATCCGAATATAGTCGTCCAATATATCGATCTTTACGTCTCGACCATTTCGAGACTCCTCGTCATGTCCCCGATCTCATCCAGGACTCCAAACTCCTTCGGTACATCAAAACTCATAAACTCATAATATAACTGTCATCGAAACCTTAAGCGTGCGGACCCTACGGGTTCGAGAACAGTGTAGACATGACCGAGACACGTCTCCAGTCAATAACCAATAGCGGAACCTAGATGCTCATATTGGCTCCCACATATTCTACGAAGATCTTTATCGGTCAGACCGCATAACAACATACGTTGTTCCCTTTGTAATCGGTATGTTACTTGCCCGAGATTCGATCATCGGTATCTCATTACCTAGTTCAATCTCGTTACCGGCAAGTCTCTTTACTCGTTCTGTAATACATCATCCTGCAACTAACTCATTAGTTGCAATGCTTGCAAGGTTTATAGTGATGTGCATTACCGAGTGTGCCCAGAGATACCTCTCCGACAATCGGAGTGACAAATCCTAATCTCGAAATACGCCAACCCAACAAGTACCTTTGGAGACACCTGTAGAGCACCTTTATAATCACCCAGTTACGTTGTGACGTTTGGTAGTACACAAAGTGTTCCTCTAGTAAACGGGAGTTGCATAATCTCATAGTCATAGGAACATGTATAAGTCATGAAGAAAGCAATAGCAACAAACTAAACGATCAAGTGCTATGCTAACGGAATGGGTCAAGTCAATCACATCATTCTCCTAATGATGTGATCCTGTTAATCAAATGACAACTCATGTATATGGTTAGGAAACATAACCATCTTTGATCAACGAGCTAGTCAAGTAGAGGCATACTAGTGACACTCTGTTTGTCTATGTATTCACACATGTATTATGTTTCCAGTTAATACAATTCTAGCATGAATAATAAACATTTATCATGATATAAGGAAATAAATAATAACTTTGTTATTGCCTCTAGGGCATATTTCCTTCAGTCTCCCACTTGCACTAGAGTGAATAATCTAGTTCACATTGCCATGTGATTTAATACCAATAGTTCACATCACCATGTGATTAACACCCATAGTTCACATAGAGTCAATAATCTAGTTCACATCGCTATGTGATTAACACCCAAAGAGTACTGAGGTGTGATCATGTTTTGCTTGTGAGAGAAGTTTAGTCAACGGGTCTGCCACATTCAGATCCGTAACTATTTTGCAAATTTCTATGTGAACAATGCTCTGCACAGAGTTACTCTAGCTAATTGCTCCCACTTTCAATATGTATCCAGATTGAGATTTAGAGTCATCTGGATCAGTGTCAAAATTTGCATCAATGTAACCCTTTACGACAAACATTTTGTCACTTCCATAATCGAGAAACATATCCTTATTCCACTAAGGATAATTTTGACCAATGTCCAGTGATCTACTCCTAGATCACTATTGTACTCCTTTGCCAAACTCAGGGCAGGGTATACAATAGGTCTGGTACATAGCATGGCATACTTTATAGAACCTATGGCTGAGGCATAGGGAATGACTTTCATTCTCTCTCTATCTTCTGCCGTGGTCGGGTTTTGAGTCTTACTCAACTTCACACCTTGTAACACAGGCAAGAACTCCTTCTTTGACTGTTCCATTTTGAACTACTTCAAAATCTTGTCAAGGTATGTACTCATTGAAAAACTTATCAAGTGTCTTGATCTATCTCTATAGATCTTGATGCTCAATATGTAAGTAGCTTCACCGAGGTCTTTCTTTGAAAAACTCCTTTCAAACATTCATTTATGCTTTGCAGAATAATTCTACATTATCTCTGATCAACAATATGTCATTCACATATATTTATCAGAAATGTTGTAGTTCTCCCACTCACTTTCTTGTAAATACAAGCTTCATCGCAAGTCTGTATAAAACTATATGCTTTGATCAACTTATCAAAGCGTATATTCCAACTCTGAGATGCTTGCACCAGTCCATAGATGGATCGCTGGAGCTTGCATATTTTGTTAGCACCTTTAGGATTGACAAAACCTTCTGGTTGCATCATATACAACTCTTCTTTAATAAATCCATTAAGGAATGCAGTTTTATTTATCCATTTGCCAGATTTCATAAAATGCGGCAATTGCTAACATGATTCGGACAAACTTAAGCATAGATACGAATGAGAAACTCTCATCATAGTCAACACCTTGAACTTGTCGAAAACCTTTTGCGACAATTCTAGCTTTGTAGATAGTAACACTACTATCACCGTATGTCTTCCTCTTGAAGATCCATTTATTTTTTATGGCTTGCTGATCATCGGGCAAGTCAACCAAAGTCCACACTTTGTTTTCATACATGGATCCCATCTTAGATTTTATGGCCTCAAGCCATTTCGCGGAATCTGGGCTCATCGTCGCTTCCTCATAGTTCATAGGCTCGTCATGGTCAAGTAACATGACCTCCAGAACAGGATTACTGTACCACTCTGGTGCGGATCGCACTCTGGTTTACCTACAAGGTTTGGTTGTAACTTGATCTGAAGTTTACATGATCATCATCATTAGCTTCCTCACTAATTGGTGTAGTAGTCACAGGAACAGATTTATGTGATGAACTACTTTCCAATAAGGGAGCAGGTACAGTTACCTCATCAAGTTCTACTTTCCTCTCACTCACTTCTTTCGAGAGAAACTCCTTCTCTAGAAGGGATCCATTCTCATCAATGAATATCTTGCCTTCGGATCTGTGATAGAAGGTGTACCCAACATTTTCTATTGGGTATCCTATGAAGATGCACTACTCCGATTTGGGTTTGTGCTTATCAGGTTGAAACTTTTCCACATAAGCATTGCAACCTCAAACTTTAAGAAACGACAGTTTAGGTTTCTTGCCAAACCATAGTTCATATGGTGTCGTCTCAACGGATTTAGATGGTGCCCTATTTAATGTGAATTTAGCTGTCTCTAATGCACAACCCCAAAACGATAGTGGTAAATCGGTAAAAGACATCATAGATCGCACCATATCTAATAAAGTATGGTTATGATGTTCGGACACACCATTACACTGTAATGGTGTTCCAGGTGGCGTGAGTAGTGAAACTTTTTCACATTGTTTTAACTGAAGGACAAACTCGTAACTCAAATATTTTACTTCTGCGATCATACCGTAGATACTTTTATTTTTGTTACGATGATTCTCCACTTCACTCTGAAATTCTTTGAACTTTTCAAATGTTTCAGATTTGTGTTTCATCAAGTAGATATACTCATATCTGCTCAAATCATCTGTGAAGATCAGAAAATAATGATACCTGCCGTGAGCCTCAATATTCATCCGACCACATACATCAGTATGTATGATTTCCAACAAATCTATTGCTCGGTCCATTGTTCTGGAGAACGGAGTCTTAGTCATCTTGCCCATGAGGCATGGTTCGCAAGCATCAACTGATTCATAATCAAGTGATTCCAAAAGCCCATCAGCATGGATTTTCTTCATGCACTTTACACCAATATAACCTAACCGGCAGTGCCACAAATAAGTTGCACTATCATTATTAACTTTTCATCTTTTGGCTTCAATATTATAAAAATGTGTATCACCATGATCGAGATCCAACAAACCATTTTCATTGGGTGTATGACCATAGAAGGTTTTATTCATGTAAACAGAACAATAATTATTCTCTAACTTACATGAACAACCGTATTGCAATAAACAAGATCAAATCATATTCATGCTCAATGCAAACACCAAATAACACTTATTTAGGTTCAACACTAATCCCGAAAGTATAGGGAGTGTGCGATGATGATCATATCAATCTTGGAACTACTTCCAACACACATCGTCACTTCACCCTTAACTAGTCTCTGTTCATTCTGCAACTCCCATTTCGAGTTACTACTCTTAGCAACTGAACTAGTATCAAATACCGAGGGGTTGCTACGAACACTAGTAATATACACATCAATAATCTGTATATCAAATATACCTTTGTTCACTTTGCCATCCTTCTTATCCGCCAATTACTTGGGGTAGTTCCGCTTCCAGTGACCAGTCCCTTTTGCAGTAGAAGCACTCAGTTTTAGGCTTAGGTCCAAACATGGGTTTTTTCACTCGAGCAGCAACTTGCTTGCTGTTCTTCTTGAAGTTCCCCTTTCTTCCCTTTGTCCCTTTACTTGAAACTAGTGATTTTGTTTACCATCAACACTTGATGCTTTTCTTGATTTCTACCTTCGTCGATTTCAGCATCACGAAGAGCTTGGGAATCATTTCCGTTATCCCTTGCATATTATAGTTCATCACGAAGTTCTACTAACTTGGTGATGGTGACTAGAGAATTCTGTCAATCACTATTTTATCTGGAAGATTAACTCCCATTTGATTCAAGCGATTGTAGTACCTAGAAAATTTGAGCACATGCTCACTGCTTGATCTATTCTCCTCCATCTTTTAGCTATAGAACTTGTTGGAGACTTCATATCTCTCAACTCGGGTATTTACTTGAAATATTAACTTCAACTCCTAGAACATCTCATATGGTCCATGACGTTCAAAACGTCTTTGAAATCCCGATTCTAAGCTGTTAAGCATGGTGCACTAAACTATGAAGTAGTCATCATATTGAGCTAGCCAAACATTCATAACGTCTGCATCTGCTCCTGCAATAGGTCAGTCACCTAGCGGTGAATTAAAGACATAATTCTTCTGTGCAGCAATGAGGATAAACCTCAGATCACGGATCCAGTCCGCATCATTGCTACTATCATATTTCAACTTAGTTTTCTCTAGGAACACATATAAAACATAGGGAAGCAATAACGCGAGCTATTGATCTACAACATAGATATGCAAATACTATCAGGACTAAGTTCATGATAAATTAAATTTCAATTAATCATATTACTTAAGAACTCCCACTTAGAAAGACATCCCTCTAATCTTCTAAGTGATCACGTGATCCAAATCAACTAAACCATAACCGATCAACACATGAAATGGAGTAGTTTTCAATGGTGAACATCACTATGTTGATCATATCTACTATATGATTCACGCTCGACCTTTCGGTCTCAGTGTTCCGAGGCCATATCTGCATATGCTAGGCTCGTCGAGTTTAACCTGAGTATTCTGCGTGTGCAAAACTGGCTTGCACCCGTTGTAGATGGACGTAGAGCTTATCACACCTGATCATCACGTTGTGTCTGGGCACGACGAACTTTGGCAACGGTGCATACTCAGGGAGAACACTTTTATCTTGAAATTTAGTGAGAGATCATCTTATAATGCTACCGTCAACCAAAGCAAGATAAGATGCATAAAAGATAAACATCACATGTAATCAATATAAGTGATATGATATGGTCATCATCATCTTGTGCTTGTGATCTCCATCTCCGAAGCACCGTCATGATCACCATCGTCACCGGCGCGACACCTTGATCTCCATCGTAGCATCGTTGTCGTCTCGCCAATCTTATGCTTCCACGACTATCGCTACCGCTTAGTGATAAAGTAAAGCATTACAGCGCAATTGCATTGCATACAATAAAGCGACAACCATATGGCTCCTGCCAGTTGCCGATAACTCGGTTACAAAACATGATCATCTCATACAATAAAATTTAGCATCATGTCTTGACCATATCACATCACAACATGCCCTGCAAAAACAAGTTAGACGTCCTCTACTTTGTTGTTGCAAGTTTTACGTGGCTGCTACGGGCTTGGCAAGAACCGTTCTTACCTACGCATCAAAACCACAACGATAGTTTGTCAAGTTGGTGCTGTTTTAACCTTCGCAAGGACCGGGCGTAGCCACACTCGGTTCAACTAAAGTTGGAGAAACTGACACCCGCCAGCCACCTATGTGCAAAGCACGTCGGTAGAACCAGTCTCGCGTAAGCGTACGCGTAATGTCGGTCCGGGCCGCTTCATCCAACAATACCGCCGAACCAAAGTATGACATGCCGATAAGCAGTATGACTTATATCGCACACAACTCACTTGTGTTCTACTCGTGCACAACATCAACGCATAAAACCTGGCTCGGATGCCACTGTTGGGGAACGTAGTAATTTCAAAAATTTCCTATGCACACGCAAGATCATGGTGATGCATAGCAACAAAAGGGGAGAGTTTTGTCTACGTACCCTCGTAGACCGGAAGCGGAAGCGTTAGCACAACGCGGTTGATGTAGTCGTACGTCTTCAAGATCTGACCGATCAAGTACCGAAACTACGACACCTCCGAGTTCTAGCACACGTTCAGCTTGATGACGATCCCTGGACTCCGATCCAGCAGAATGTCGGGGTAGAGTTCTGTCAGCACGACGGCGTGGTGATGATCTTGATGTTCTACCGTCGCAAGGCTTCGCCTAAGCACCGCTACAATATTATCGAGGATTATGGTGGAGGGGGCACCGCACACGGTTAAGAGATCAATGATCAATTGTTGTGTCTATGGGGTGCCCCCCTGCCCCCGTATATAAAGGAGCAAGGGAGGGAGGCGGCCGGCCTAGGAGGAGGGCGCGCCAAGGGGGGAGTCCTACTCCCATCGGGAGTAGGACTCCTCCTTCCCTTGTTGGAGTAGGAGAGAAGGAAAGAGGGGGAGAGGAACAAGGAAAAGTGGGCTGCACCCCTTGTCCAATTCGGACCAGAGAGGTGGCGTGCGCCTCCTTTCTTTTGGCCTCTCTCCTCTATTCCCGTATGGCCCAATAAGGCCCATATACTCACCGGCGAATTCCCGTAACTCTCCGGTACTCCGAAAAATACCCGAATCACTCGGAACCTTTCCGATGTCCGAATATAGTCGTCCAATATATCGATCTTTATGTCTCGACCATTTTGAGACTCCTCGTCATGTTCCCGATCTCATCCGGGACTCCGAACTCCTTCCGTACATCAAAACTCATTAACTCATAATATAACTGTCATCGAAACCTTAAGCGTGCGGACCCTACGGGTTTGAGAACAATGTAGACATGAACGAGACACGTCTCTGGTCAATAACCAATAGCGGAACCTGGATGCTCATATTGGCTCCCACATATTCTACAAAGATCTTTATCGGTCAGACCGCATAACAACATACGTTGTTCCCTTAGGCATCGGTATGTTACTTGCCCGAGATTCGATCATCGGTATCTCAATACCTAGTTCAATCTCGTTACCGGCAAGTCTCTTTACTCGTTCCGTAATACATCATCCTGCAACTAACTCGTTAGTTGCAATGCTTGCAAGGCTTATAGTGATGTGCATTACCTAGTGGGCCCAGAGATACCTCTCCGACAATCGGAGTGACAAATCCTAATCTCGAAATACGCCAACCCAACAAGTACCCAGTTACGTTGTGACATTTGGTAGCACACAAAGTGTTCCTCTGGTAAACGGGAGTTGCATAATCTCATAGTCATAGGAACATGTATAAGTCATGAAGAAAGCAATCGCAACAAACTAAACGATCAAGTGCTATGCTAACGGAATGGGTCAAGTCAATCACATCATTCTCCTAATCATGTGATCCCGTTAATCAAATGACAACTCATGTCTATGGTTAGGAAACATAACCATCTTTGATCAACGAGCTAGTCAAGTAGAGGCATACTAGTGACACTATGTTTGTCTATGTATTCACACATGTATTATGTTTCCGGTTAATACAATTCTAGCAAGAATAATAAACATTTATCATGATATAAGGAAATAAATAATAACTTTATTATTTCCTCTAGGGCATATTTCCTTCACTTGGTAGTAATGAGATTAAAAAACTTGTGAAGACAAAGGGCAAGATCATTGTGCTTTGTAGGATGATTGTCTCTATATTTGTAGTGCATGTACCACTCATGACACATGCGGTATATATGACTCTACCTAGTGGAATAAACACTAGACCCACCACCAATGTATTGGTCGTTACACGCATAGAGCAAGCAATGGGCTATGTAGGATGTATCATGGGCATGCCCTCGGCCCACGTGGAATGGATCCCTGGCTGGCCAGGTCTGGGGCTTATTTGGCTCTTGCCGTGCGCCCAGTAGGGTTATCTAATACGTCTCTGTCATATCTATAATTTTTGATTGTTCCATACCAATATTCTACAACTTTTACATACTTTTGGCAACTTTTTATACTATTTTTGGGACTAACATATTGATCCAGTGCCCAGTTCCAGTTCCTGTTTGTTGCATGTTCTTTGTTTCACGGAAAATCCATAGCAAACAGAGTTCAAACGGGATAAAAACTTACAGAGATTTTTTTTGGAATATATGTGAATTTTGGGAAGTGGAATCAATGCGAGACGATGCCTGAGGGGCCCACAAGGGTTAGGGGAACGCCCAAGGGGGTAGGGAGCACCCTGGGCCCTCTTGGACACTCCGTAAGGCGGTTGGTGCCCTTCCTTCGCCGCAAGGAAGCCAATATCCGGATAAGAATTGTGTCAAAATTTCAGCCCATTCGGACTTAGGGATCTCTAGGAATTTAACAAACGGTGAAACGGCAAAATCGGGGAGCGCAGAAACAGAAGGAAACAGAGAGAGATATCTAATCTCGGAGGGGCTCTCGCCCCTCCGCCGCCATGGAGGCCATGGACCAGAGAGGAAACCCTTCTCCCATCTAGGGGAAGGTCAAGGAAGAAGAAGAAGGGGGGCTCACTCCGCCTCTCTCTCGGTGGCGCCAGAACGCCGCAGGGGCCATCATCGCGACAACGATCTACACAACCAACTTCACCGCCGTCATCACCAACTCTTCCCCCCCCCCTCTATGCAGCGGTGTAACCCCTCTTTTACCCGCTGTAATCTCTACTTAAACATCATGCTCAACGCTATATATTATTTCCCAATGATGTATGGCTATCCTATGATGTTTGAGTAGATCCGTTTTGTCCTATGGGTTAATTGATGATCGTGATTGGTTTGAGTTGCATGTTTTATTATTGGTGATGTCCTATGATGCTCTCTGTGTCGCGCAAGCGTGAGGGATCCCCGCTGTATGGTTTGCAATATGTTCATGATTTTCTTATGGTGGGTGGCGTGAGTGACAGAAGCACAGACCCGAGTAAGTAGGTTGTTTGCGTATGGGAGTAAAAGAGGATTTGATGCCTTATAATGCTATGGTTGGGTTTTACCTTAATGATCTTTAGTAGTTGTGGATGCTTGCTAGAGTTCCAATCATAAGTTCATATGATCCAAGAAAAGAAAGTATGTTAGCTTATGCCTCTCCCTCAAATAAAATTGCAATAATGATTACCTGTCTAGTTATCGATTGTCTAGGGACAAATAACTTTCTCGTGACAAAAAGCTCTCTACTGAAACTAATTTAGTTGTGTATTTATCTAAATAGCCCCTAGCTTTTATTTACGTGCTCTTTATTATCTTGCAAACCTATCCAACAACACCTACAAAGTACTTCTAGTTTCATACTTGTTTTAGGTAAAGCGAACGTTAAGTGTGCGTGGAGTTGTATCGGTGGTCGATAGATCTTGAGGGAATATTTGTTCTACCTTTAGCTCATCATTGGGTTTGACACTCCTACTTATCGAAAGAGGCTACATTGATCCCCTATACTTGTGGGTTATCAAGACCTTTTTCTGGCACCGTTGTCGGGGAGCAATAGCGTGGGGTGAATATTCTCGTGTGTGCTTGTTTGATTTATCACTAAGTGGATTTTATTTGATGTTCTAAGTTGTTCTATATCTTTAGTTATGGATATGGAACACGAAATACCAAAAAATAGGTTTACTTGCTACTCTTGGAGATGGGGAACCTCCTAAAACCCTCGATGCTCATTATGTGCAAGATATTATGCACTACTTTAATAATCCTGAGAAAACCCCATTCAATTATATAATGGGAGACACGTTGGATCAACGTGAATACTTTAGAGATTACTGCTTGACTCAAAAAGGGAAGCTATTATGGGATCAAATTTATATGTTGCATTGGTATGCTCCAACTATGCTTGAGATATGATTATACTTGTTGCTCTAGGATGAAAGCTCCACACCTTCCCTTTTCATGCAAATTTAATGATAATGAAACCTTAGCTTCTTACGCTAATGGTATATTGATTACTATGATGTGGAACGAAAAGAAGAATCCACAACTACTTGTGAAATTGAATCTTTGTTTAAAGAGTTTGAAGATTTTGATGATTCAGTTTATAGACCTGAAAATTTAGCTATCCTTAAATATTGCTATGAGAATTATAAATACAATTATGATATTGATGAATTTATTGGGAAAGTCTCCGCTGTCCGAGAAGAGACTAATATTTTGCAGGAGTCTATGGAAGAAGAAATTGATGAAACTGTGAGCTCATTGGATGAAAAAGATGATGAGGAGAGTGAAGAACAGAAGGAGGAAGATCGGATTAGCTACCCGTTCCCACCTTCTAATGAGGGTAACTATCCAACTCATACATTATTTAATGTCCGTTCGTTCTTACTGAAGGATGAATGCCATGATAATTGCTATGATCCCGTTTATTCATTTGAAATATCCCTTTTTAGAACTTGATGCTCGCTATTCTTGTGGCCAAGATGCCAATATGAATTATTCTTATGGAGATGAACTTTCTATTGTTCCTTATGTTAAACATGAAATTATTGCTATTGAACGCACACATGATAGTCCTATTATCTTTTTGAATTCTCCAAACTACACTATATCGGAGAAGTTTGCACTTATTAAGGATTATATTGATGGGTGGCCTTTTACCGTTGCTCATGATAATTTTGATGAATATAATATGCATGTGCTTGATGCTCCTACCTGCAATTATTATGAGATAGGAACTACATCTCTGCCTCTCTATGTTTCCAACACGATAAAATTGCAACAAACTTCTTATGCTGTGCATTGACCTTTACTTGATGTGCATGAATTGTTCTTGTATGACATGCCGATGCATAGGAAGAGAGTTAGACTTCGTCATTGCTTGATATATGTTTCTTTGTGCTAACTACTAAATGCCAAATCATTGCTAATTCAAATTGGCTTTGATATACCTTGGGATCCGGGTGGATTCATTACTTGAACACCTTATGCCTAGCTTAATGGCTTTAAAGAGAGCGCCACCAGGGAGATAGTCGGAAGTTTTAGAGAGTCATTTATTTCTGTTGAGTGCTTTTATAGAGTTTAAAAACAAAAAAATAAAGAGGGGAACCCAAAACTTTTCAAAAAGGAAAGTGAAAGTGAGAGAGACAAGCATTGTTGAAGTGAGGGAGCTCCTTGAACTTTGTTCATGCTCACGGAAACTTTGTGAATCTTGATTACAGAAACTTTTCAACAAAAATAATTATCCCCTTGTACAATTCCATTGTATTATAAAAAATAATGTGCCAAGATTTGCCTTTAGGATGTTTACATTGCTTGTTGCTTTGTGCGGTGCAAAACAGAAACTTTGGCTGTAGTGTGTGATTTTACATTTTTTACTAGAACATCAAACAGTTCTGAAACTTTTTGCACTGTCTTTCTATAAAAAAATTATTTTTCCTAATTTTTTCAGAATTTTTGGATTACCATAAGTATGGTGAATGTTCAGATTACTACAGACTGTCCTGTTTCTGACAGATTCTGTTTTCCGTGCATTGTTTGCTTGTTTTGATGAAACTATCAATTTCTATCAGTAGATTAAGCCATGGAGAAGTTATATTACAGTAGCTAAAATGCAAAAACAAAATATGAATTGGTTTGAAACAGTACTTAGAGTAGTGATTTGCTTTATTATACTAACGGATCTTACCGAACTTTCTGTTGAGTTTTGTGTGGATGAAGTGATCAAGGATCGAGGAGGTCTCGATATGAGGAGAAGGAGGAGAGGCAAGAGCTCAATCTTGGGGATTCCCAAGGCAACCCAAGTAAATATTCAAGGAGACTCAAGCGTCTAAGCTTGGGGATGCCCCAGAAGGCATCCCATCTTTCTTCAACCAGTATCGGTATGTTTTCGGTTTCGTTTCGTTCATGTGATATGTGCAAATCTTGGAGCATATTTTGCATTCAGTTTTCACTTTTCTTTGATGCACCATGCTGGTATGAGATAGTCCATGGTTGATTTATAGAATGCTCATTGCACTTCACTTATATCTTTTGAGTATGGCTTTCTAGAATGCTTCATGTGCATCACATATATCATTTGAAGTTTGGATTGCCTGTTTCCCTACACATAGAAAACCGCCATTTGTAGAATGCTCTTTTGCTTCACTTATATTTGTTAGAGCATGGGCATATCTTCTGTAGAAAGAATTAAACTCTCTTCACTAGTACAACGAGCTCCTAAACAAACGGTTTTTAACCCCTTTCCGCGACGGCATTTGGAACCGTCGCCAAGTGAGTGTGGGCGATAGGGAGGTCCTTCCCACACGACCCAGAAACCATCGGGGATATGCCCTCCTGGCACACACGTTCGGAAAAATGAGGTCGTGTGTGACCGGAGAGTGCTCAAATACGGAAATACGTACAATAGAGCTAAAAATACAATTATATGGCGAAATTAATTCCGGTCGCAAGTACATCCCACACAGTCACTCCCCACTAAACGTTTCCGTCCGTACGTACATCCCACACAGTCACTCCAAGAAAAACGTTTCCGTTCACAGGTACATCACACACAATTTTTCCTGCTAAATCGCTTGCATTATTGAATATATCACATACGGTCCATGGAAGAAACTGTGTGGCAAAGGTTGTCCATCACACACAGTTTTCATGTGGTAAACATTTGCGCAAGGTGGCCTAACGCAAACAGTTTTCAAGAGAAAGTTGTGTGTGATTGTTCATTGATCCAACACGGTTTATTCCTAGAAACTGTGTGCGTTGTCTGAGGTTATCGCCCATGGTATTTTTTCAACAACCGTTTGCAATTGCAAAACCAATTAGCAGGCTAATTATCCTATTATTCATAATCCATTTATTAATCTAATTGACAGTTCATATTAAGCACACAATATATTTCATTTTCATAATTGAAATACATCAAAGTACAACATCATATAGCTTCAGCACTCGGATACCCCATTACACAACTACACCAGGACCAAGTTTCACATGCAACATCTATAACCTTTCAAAATTAGCATCATAGACGGTACATAGACAGATGTATCTCATCTGGAAAACTGCTGAAGCAGAAGGCGAATATTGAGCCTTCATTGATGTTGAAGGTCTTTGTAACTTTAGGCCGGTGCCTGTGGATGATTGACCGTCCATCCTTCCTCCTCTTCAGGAACACTTCAATATTGAGTTGTGGGTGTTGTATGAATGCCTTCCTTGCCTCCTGACCATACAGGTGGTTTGAGATGTAATCATTAGTGAACTACTTTGGAAAGGCCTGAAAATAAGGATGTGCATAAATATCCTCTCTATATTGGAAATGGGGCAAGGGAATAAAAAAGGCAAGGTATAATAGTCAGTATCGTCCTATAGTGAACTGATGTCTTCTTCATTGCGCAGACAAAGATCTTTTTGTTTTTTGTCGCTAATTTCTTTATCCTAACAATCTTTCTAAGTTTCTTGACTTGACTGATATTCATGGACAACTCATTTCCCCATATGCAAAAAGGGTCGAACAGTGGGTCAAAACCTCCGATAGCAGGACCTACATGTGCAAGACCAAATTGTTAAAAACCTAAATATTAGAATGGTTCTTGCAATTGCACAATAATGTTCTATTAGACAATGGACCATGCACGTGCTAACCTCGAATGTAAACATCAGTCCTTCCCATTGTTTCCCTGCAACACATATAAGGTAGTTAGTCATCAGGTTAAGTAAGGGTTCGCATGCTATCAGTAAAATATGTTGATGAAAAATAATCACATTGCAGATTCATCAGATTAATTGAAGCCGCATGGAAAACCCATTTATCCAAACCAAGCATGATTAAGAACTAGGAAATATAGCACTTGTATATGTTTCTCATGTATTAAGTGCAGCCAAATTCGATTTATTCCTCACATGCACAACAATACAAAATTCTACCGATGACAATTGGACATCGCAACATTGAAGAATTGAACCAAGCAGTTAACTAAACACCACAACAAATGAACCATACATTAACTGCGCACCACATTGCACAATATAACATACTCCTAATAGAAGATCAGACAGTTAACCAAACAGTTAACTACAGCCAATTGTAGCAATTGTATTTGTTTCTCATGTATTTACTACAGCCAAATTCAATTTATTCCTCACATGGTATACAATAACAGAATGCACCCACAATTTTGTAAAGATAAATTCGATTTATTTCTCACATGGAAGACAATACAAAATTGCAGCCTGAAGAATTGAACATCACATTTGCAGAATTGAACCAAACAGTTAACTGAAGATGACAACTAATTAACAAAACAGTTAATAAGTGATCACCACACTGCACGACATATAGAACATATACACTAGAGCAACAGATTGCATGGTAAAATTAGATAGCACAATTCACTAGAATTTGTGAAGGAAAGGCAGGAGCAGCACACACAATGGGTAAACCGAGCATGCTTAACCGACGTAGCTAGCAAATGGCAAGGTGCTCCTTCAAGATCTGGGGGTCGACATGAATGGCAGCCATCACGCCCTTATCTGCGCGTGCGGCCGCGATTCGCTTCTCCGCTGCCAAATGCTCCTTGAGGCCCTGGCTATACTATGTGCACCATGGCTTAGGCCGGTGCTTATTTGGTGGAGGGGTTGGTGATTTGGGTGGAAGGTGTCGCGCTCGCGCCGGCGATAGGGGCATGTGGGATGTGGAAGGAGGAGGAGGAGGATGGGGGTCGGGTGTGGATTGCCTGCCTAGATAGGCGAGGCCGAGGAGCGTGAAGGAGGGTCGCCGGCAAGGAGGCGGCAGCGCTGCAAGCAAGGAGTGAAGGTTCAACTTGGAAAGGAAGGCGGAAAGAGGGGAAATGTGGCTTTTGGTAAGCGGGGGGGGGGGGGGTAGATATTTCCGCGAAGCCAAAAATTTGGAATCGCTTCAGCCAAAAAACTGGCGTGCAAAGTGTCATCACACACGGTCCCTTATTCAGACACGGTCTGAAGATATTTTGTGCTGCATCTCACATGGTCGGTTATAATAAACTGTGTGGGATCTACTTGATTTTTCGTCTTGATTTGAATTACATAATGGGGTCACAGCGGCCATGGACGGTGTTTGAATTGCTAGACCTTTTATCTGCAGTGATCATAAAAGAATTGGAATTATTCAGGGTTCGTTTGGACATTTTTATGCATTAAGTGAGTTTTCAATGCATTTATGTGCATAATTCAAATTTTAACTACATGCACATGCTCCAGTGCATTTAAATTCTTTAAAAATCAAATATTTGTCCTTGGGTGCATGCTTAGGTCCCATGCAAGAAATGGGTATGAATTTCAAACACCATGGCACCGTTGATTGCCGGCAAAACATTGAGATGCCTAGTTTTAAAATTCTAGTAAATCCAAAACTTGTCTGAAATTCATGAAACTTGGCATGCTACCATGGAGCGGCATCAACATGTCATGGTAAAAAATTTGTCCCATTTGGGGCAGGTTTGGGTATATGCTTCTCACAACAAGCATGATGGTTTTCGGTAGGGAACGTCCCACCTTTGGGGATGAAATGATATCCATTGCCTCTTATTGCTTTCAAATTTTTTTCTCGCGTCAACATAGAACAACAAGAGTGTTGTGTGAATTTTTGTGATTTTTCGGGGTTCGTTTGGACATTTTTATGCATTAAGTGAGTTTTCAATCCATTTATGTGCATAATTCAAATTTGAACTACATGCACATGCTCCAGTGCATATAAATTGGTTGAAAAATCAAATCTGTGTCCTTGGGTGCATGCTTAGGTCCCATGCAAGTAATGGGAATGAATTTCAAACACCAAGGCACCATTGATTGCCGGCAAAACATTGAGATGACTGGTTTTTAAATTCTAGTAAACCCAAAACTCGTCTGAAATTCATGAAACTTGGCATGCTATCATGGAGCGGCATCAACATGCTATGGTAAAAGTTTTGTCCCATTTGGGGCTGGTTTGGGTATATGCTTCTCACAAACCGCAGCTTCTCACAACAAGCATGATGGTTTTCGGTAGGGAACGTCCCACCTTTGGGGACAAAACAATATCCATCGCCTCTTATTGCTTTCAAATTATTTCTCGTGTCAACATAGAACAACATGAGTGTTGTGTGAATTTTTATGATTTTTCGGGGTTCGTTTGGACATTTTTATGCATTAAGTGAGTTTTCAATGCATTTATGTGCATAATTCAAATTTGAAGTACATGCATATGCTCCAGTGCATATAAATTGGATGAAAAATCAAATATGTGTCCTTGGGTGCATGCTTAGGTCCCATGCAAGAAATGGGAATGAATTTCAAACACCAGGGCACTATTGATTGCCGGGAAAACATTGAGATGCCTAGTTTTTAAATTCTAGTAAATCCAAAACTTGTCTAAAATTCATGAAACTTGGCATGCTATCATGGAGCGGCATCAACATGCCATGATAAAAGTATTGTCCCATTTGGGGGCAGGTTTGGGTATATGCTTCCCACGAACCGGGGCTTCTCACAACAAGCATGATGGTTTTCGGTAGGGAACGTCCCACCTTTGGGGACAAAATGATATCCATTGCCTCTTATTTCTTTCAAAAAATTTCTCATGTCAACATAGAAAAACAGGAGTGTTGTGTGAATTTTTGTGATTTTTCGAGGTTCGTTTGGACATTTTAATGCACTAAATGAGTTTTCAGTGCATTTATGTGCATAATTCAAATTTGAACTACATGCACATGCTCGAGTTTATATAAATTGGTTGAAAAACCAAATATGTGTCCTTGGGTGCATGCTTAGGTCCCATGCAAGAAATGGGAAAGAATTTCAAACACCAGGGCACCGTTGATTGCCGGAAAAACATTGAGATGCCTGGTTTTTAAATTCTAGTAAATCCAAAACTCGTCTGAAATTCATGAAACTTGGCATGCTATGATGGAGCGGCATCAACATGCCGTGGTACAAATTTTGTCCCATCTGGGGCAGGTTTGGGTATATGCTTCTCACAAACCGGAGCTTCTCACAACAAGCATGATGGTTTTCGGTAGGGAACATCCCACCTTTGGGACGAAATGATATCCATTGCCTCTTATTGCTTTCAATTTTTTTCTCATGTCAACATAGAACAACAGGAGTGTTGTGTGAATTTTTGTGATTTTTCGGGGTTCGTTTCGACATTTTTATGCATTAACTGAGTTTTCAATGCATCTATGTGCATAATTCAAATTTGAACTACATGCACATGCTCCAGTGCATATAAATTGGTTGAAAAATCAAATTTGTGTCCTTGGGTGCATGCTTAGGTCCCATGCAAGAAATGGGAATGAATTTCAAACACTAGGGCACCGTTGATTACCGGCAAAACATTGAGATGCCTGGTTTTTAAATTCTAGTAAATCCAAAATTTTGTTAACCATTCACATGATGCCACGTGTCTTGGTTTTAATGGCTGTAGGAGGTGTCGTGTGGACAGCTGCTTGACCTTGACTGAACGAGAGGCGTGCGAGCGCCGTCCAGTGCGCAGGCTGACCGAGAGGCGTGCAAGCTATCCTCGAGTGCGTAGGCTCACCGGGAAGCGTGCAAGTTGTATGCTACGCAGGCTCACTAGGAAGTGAGCCCTTTGATTTCCATGGCCGCCCGCCTTGCTTGCATCCTCTCCATTAATGGCACCCAAGCCGCAATTTAATTCACTTTTTTAATATAAAACACTCATCGCTAACGTTTTTGTTAGAACACCCGTATGCAAACCGATAGCTTCCCCAGGAAGCCAAGAGAAAATGTGCCGAGCAGGATTTCTGCAACTCTTGATCGCAAATGTTTTAGATAGACACCCGTATGCAAAGTGAGAGCAGCGCAGGATTTGTGCATCCCTTCAACGCAAATGGATGTTTTGGATGACCCGTGTGCAACCACGTACAAACAATTTGGTAAGATTTGCATCTGTCATATTGGGTATGTTGCCATTTCTCAAACTGGAAAATTTGCATTTGTTGATCTAGTAATGTTGCCATTTGTCAATCCTTGTAACACTGTGATTTGTCAAAATATGCAGCTAGAAATCATTAGCACTATGTAATTTTTGCAACTAAAATTCAGTCATTAAGCATAGGTTTCATTCATAGATTAAGCAGTCGTTCTTAATTTATACAAATAGTTCAACTCGACAGTTGAACTAACCAAACTTCTCCCCAATTGTTGCCAACCACGTACTAAAATAGCTAGTTCAACTATATATACTAGCTAATTTTACGTACGATGTACAGTTCGACCACACATCTATAGTCAGATGAACTGAACAAAATAGCCCCTAAATACTACTACTACCATGGAGGTGCTTTGTGCTACTTCCGACAGCCTCTCCTCTGCTGAGCGCGCTCAACAAGAGGCAAAGGAGGAGGAGCCTACCGACGAGCTAGACAAATGCAATACGGTGCCTGCCGCTGCTGCACGTTCAGCGACGCTCGCCAGCTCGAACGCCCACTGCCGCTCCAGACGATCCCTCTGGAAGCGGCCGAACTGCTCATAGATCTCCCGATTCCTTGCCTCTGCTTCGGCATGTGCTGCGGCCATGGCTGCGGTAAGGCTCTTTGAATGCTCGGCGAGGCGCTCCTCCTCCTCCCACGGGAACTCGATGTAGCGCACAAGGTCGCTGACGCATGTGCGGGCCTCCACCTCCACCTCCCTCCTTCGGCGGCGGTGGCGGAGCGGTCGACGGTGGGCTGGTGGCCACGGTGGCCGACGATGGGGTGGCGGCCACGACCACCACCTCCCGCCTTTAGGCCACGGTGGCGGAGCGGATGATGGCCATGGTGGCCAGCAGTGGGATGGCGACCACGACGGCCACCTCCCGCCTTTGGGCCGCGGCGGTAGAGTGGGAGATGGCCTTGGTTTTTAACGATGGTGTGGCAGCAACGGCGGCCGACAACAGCTGCCGACGGGCAGCGGCGATGGAGCGTGTGGTGGGTGTTCCTCGCACACCCAACAGGCACACCACGCGCACTACACTACGCCAGGGACTGCGCCGCCGCCGCGGTATAGCCTCCCAGCTGGAGCTGTCCTCTGATGACGGTGGAGTGGCTGAGTGACGATGACGGAACGTTGCCATTGGCGATTGTGGGAGAAGCAGACGAGATAAGCTACAGGGAGGGAGGGGAAAATGCGACGTAGGACTCACCGGCCATGAGGGTTTTTATAGAAGGCCAGCAAGCATTGGGATTTTGGGGAATTTCACCGAGTCGGGCGGGAACCTACGAGGTTGCGTGGGAACGGGCTCATCGACGATTCATTGGCGCCACCGTTTGGCCAAAAGAACACCCCTGCGCACTGCGCAAGCTTGCGTTGTAAGCCGTCTGCGGCAGCGGGGTGACAAGATGTGCGAGAGGAGGACGAGAGGACACATACACATACAGCTAATAAAAAAACGTTTGCGATTTAATTACGTACTATACCCCCGTCCTGGTTTATAAGTAGGATTTAACTAATAAAATATGAATGCATGTCGCCATAGATTATATTGTTGGAGTCGTATTTGAACATAGTTTCCAGCTATACAATTTTTGTAACATGCATTAACACTTTTTTGGTTAAATTTAAGGTTATACACCTGCAAGTGTTTGCCGGCAACACACATGGCTTATTCCATCACAAACAGCTCTGATGGATCAACTGTCTGCCACGTATCGCACACGCAACTCTAATCTGATTCGTGCTTGATGTCTCCTACATCGCTCGCACAGTTCATCTTATTTTCCATGTATCACTGTGTCGTCCTCTGCTCGCGTCCCTTGGCAAGCTCTGTTCGCCGTTAGGTGCCGCACCGCGCTATGCTCGCTATTAGGCGCCGCAGCGTGCTATGCTCGCCATTAGGCGCTGCAGCACGCTCTGTCGCGTCCGTTGGCGCACTCTGCTCGCGCCGGTCGGAGCGCTCGGCTTGTGGACAACTTTTCCTTGAGGCGACGCAGAGTGCTCTGCTAGCGTCCCTCCGCACACTCTGCTAGCGCTTGGGCGTGCGCATGATCATGTCGGGGGCCCCATATGCATGCGGTTGCACCGCACGCATTGCCACATGATCCAGTTACGTGCGGCATGATGGAGTTACGCGCTGCAAATTAGAACTGCCATCAGGGCCTACTGATATTCCTGATCGTCTGGCTTCCCCTTTAATTCCTGTAGCCATTATTACCTTAGTCTCTTCAACCTTTCGGTCGCGCCCCACAACAGAACAAGCACACCCACGACAACACATAGAGAGGGGATGTCCGACAACGCTCCAATGGAGTTCCGCGAGCATAGAGTGGAGACCCACGCAAGGGAGACATATCTCTCGGTGGTGTACACCATCGACCCGGCCGTGGTGGACGACTACATCAACAGCTTTGAGCAGTTGCTTGCTGGAGACAAGTACAAGGTGGTCGGCATTGACCTCCGGTACACCGCCGGTCGTCCCGACATAGATCAGAAGGTTGTCGTCGCCCAGTTGTGCGTGCGCCATCATGTCCTCATCTACCACTATTGCATGGCCATAGAGCCTTGCGACCGTTTCAACAGGTTTGTCAACAGCACCGACTACAAGTTCGCCACGGTGGATACCAAAGACGATGTAAAAGCGCTCAGTGTTATGGGCTTGGCATGCAAGAACCTTGTCGAAATCCGTGACAACTACAGGGTCTGGGGCAACACGAAGCAGGACTCCCTGGTCGAACTCGCCTCGGCCATCATCGACCCCTACTACGAAAAGATGAAGCAGGATGCCCAGAGAACAAGTCCTGTATCCTGGCACAAGGCCTGGATGCAGCAACTGGATGAACCTCACCTCAAGTTTGCGGCCAAGAGAGTGTACACATGCTACGAGATGCACAGGCGGATCGTTGACATGAGGAAGTTCCTCCTTACCCAAATCGACGAGCCTCGATCGAGCCACAAGCAGAGCAAGCGTCACAAGAAGTAGATGTTGATTAGATGATCATTTATGCTAATTAATCATGCATGTAATATATAGATTACTTTATTGGTGTGTGTGGAAATGCGATGTGTGTAGTAGCCACCTATGTAATTATGCATGTAATAGTTTACTTTGGTGTGTGCAAATGCCATGGTTGTAGTACCCACCTATGTAAGTGGATGTTCAATTTGGTTATGCAAGCATGTCCTTATAAGTGTGTGCGTATATATGTTGTTGTTCTGTATGCAATCCCATCGCACAACACACACGTCTTATTAGCGGCAACCGTCTGTGTTATTATCGGTCTTCACACACATTTCTGATTACAGACCTGTTTGCCGTGTATCACACACATCTTGTTAAGTTGAATCGTTTCTGTTCTCATGTCTCAACGCAAACAGTTCATCCGAGTGAACCGCATGCTGTATATCACACACGCCTTGATCTGGCTGACCATTTCTTTTGTGTTGCCTAATCACAAACAGTTCATCCGAGTGAACCGTATGCTGTGTATCACACACACCTTCATCTGGCTGCCCGTTTCTCTTGTTCCTCCCCATCGCAAACAGTTAATTGAACTGAACCGTATGCCCTTCATCGCACACACAACTAAAACCTGAACCATGTTTGATGCATCCATCATCGCAAATGTTTTACACATTTCTAACGGTTTTCATACAACATCGTTTGTGATTATTGCATTGCACACAGTTTCTCGAAGGGTCTCTAATCGTAGTGTCGCATTAGCAGCATCCTGTAGTAGTGCTTGCTTCACTTATATCTATTTAGAGAGTTGACATGAATTGGTCATTCACATGGTTAGTCATTAAATCCTACATAAAACTTGTAGATCACTGAATATGATATGTTTGATTCCTTACAATATTTTTGCAATATAAAGATGGTGATATTAGAGTCATGCTATTGTGTAGTTGTGGATTGTAGAAATACTTGTGTTGAAGTTTGTGATTCCCGTAGCATGCACGTATGGTGAACCGTTATGTAACGAAGTTGGAGCATGGGGTATTTATTCATTGTCTTCCTTATGAGTGGCGGTCGGGGACGAGCGATGGTCTTTTCCTACCAATATATCCCCCTAGGAGCATGTGCGTAGTAGTTTGTTTCGATAACTAATAGATTTTTGCAATAAGTATGTGAGTTCTTTATGACTAACATTGAGTCCATGGATTATACGCACTCTCACCCTTCCATCATTGCTAGCCTCTTCGATACCATGCATTGCCCTTTCTCACCTTGAGAGTCGGTGCAAACTTTTCCGGTGCATCCAAACCCCGTGATATGATACGCTCTATCACACATAAGCCTCCTTATATCTTCCTCGAAACAGCCACCATACCTACCTATCATGGCATTTCCATAGCCATTCCGAGATATATTGCCATGCAACTTCCATCATCATCATATACATGACTTGATCATTTTTTGTCATATTGCTTTGCATGATCGTAAGATAGCTAGCATGATGTTTTCATGGCTTGTCCGTTTTTTGATTCCATTGCCACGCTAGATCATTGCAGATCTCGGTACACTGCCTGGGGCATTCATATAGAGTCATATCTTTGTTTTAGTATCGAGTTGTAATATTAAGTTGTAAGTAAATAAAAGTGTGATGATCATCATTATTAGAACATTGTCCCATGTGAGCTTATCAAAATAAAAGTGGCCAAAGAAGCCCCCCAAAAAGAGAGAGAGAGGCCAAATAAGCCTACAAAAAAAGAAGAAAAGAGAGAAAAGAGAGAAGGGACAATGTTACTATCCTTTTACAACACTTGTGCTTCAGAGTAGCACCATGTTCTTCATATAGAGAGTCTCTTCAGCTATCACTTTCATATACTAGTGGGAATTTTCATTATAGAACTTGGCTTGTATATTCCAACGATGGGCTTCCTCAAGTGCCCTAGGTCTTCATGAGCAAGCAAGTTGGATGCACACCCACTTAGTTTCAGTTTGAGCTTTCATACACTTATAGCTCTAGTGCATCAGTTGCATGGCAATCCCTACTCCTCGCATTGACATCAATTGATGAGCATATCCATAGCCCGTTGATTAGCCGCGTCGATGTGAGACTTTCTCCCTTTTTGTGTTCTCCACACAACCTCCATCATCATATTCTATTCCACCTATAGTGCTATATCCATGGCTCACGCTGATGTATTGCGTGAAAGTTTAAAAGGTTTGGGAACATCAAAAGTATGAAACAATTGCTTGGCTTGTCATCGGGGTTGTGCATGATTTGAATATTTTGTGTGATGAAGATGGAGCATAGCCAGACCATATGATTTTGTAGGGATAACTTTCTTTGGCCATGTTATTTTGAAAAGACATGATTGATTTATTAGTATGCTTGAAGTATTATTGTCTTAATGTCAAATGATAGACTATTGCTTTGAATCACTCGTGTCTTAATATTCATGCCATGATTAGATTACATGATTAAGATTATGCTAGGTAGCATTCCGCATCAAAAATTATCTTCTTTATCATTTACCTACTCGAGGACTAGCATGAATTAAGCTTGGGGATGCTGATGCGTCTCCATCTATCTATAATTTTTGATTGTTCCATGCCAATATTCTACAACTTTTACATACTTTTGGCAACTTTTTATACTATTTTTGGGACTAACATATTGATCCAGTGCCCAGTGCCAGTTCCTGTTTGTTGCATTTTTTGTTTCACAGAAATCCATATCAAACGGAGTCCAAGCGGGATAAAAACTTACGAAGATTGTTTTGGAATATATGTGAACTTTGGGAAGTGGAATCAACGCGAGACAATACCCAAGGGGCCCACGAGGGTGAGGGGCACGCCCCAGGGGGTAGGGCGCGCCCTAGTCCCTCATGGCCACTCTGCAAGGCGGTTGCTGCCCTTCTTTCACCACAATAAAGCCAATATCCGGATAAAAAACATGTCGAAATTTCAGCCCAATTGGAGTTACGGATCTCCCGGAATTTAAGAAACGGTGAAAGGGCAGAATCGAGGAGCACAGAAACAGAAGGAAACGGAGAGAGAGATCCAATCTCGCAGGGGCTCTCCCCACTCCACCGCCATGGAGGCCATACACCATAGGGGAAACCCTTCTCCCATCTAGGGGGAAGGTCAAGGAAGAATAAGAATAAGAAGAAGAAGAAGAAGAAGAAGAGGGGGTGATCTCTCCCCCTCTCTCCCGGTGGCGCCGGAACGCCGCCGGGGCCATCATCGCGACAACGATCTACACCAACAACTTCACCGCCGTCATCACCAACCCTCCCCCCCTCTATGTAGCGGTGTAAACCCTCTTTTACCCGCTTTAATCTCTACTTAAACATGGTGCTCAACGCTATATATTATTTCCCAATGATGTATGGCTATCCTATGATGTTTGAGTAGATCCGTTTTGTCCTATGGGGTTAATTGATGATTGTGATTGGTTTGAGTTGCATGTTTTATTATTGGTGTTGTCCTATGGTGCTCTCCGTGTCGCGCAAGTGTGAGGGATCCCCGCTGTAGGGTTTGCAATATGTTCGTGATTTGCTTATGGTGGGTGGCATGAGTGACAGAAGCACAGACCCGAGTAAGTAGGTTGTTTGCGTATGGGAGTAAAAGAGGACTTGATGCCTTATAATGCTATGGTTGGGTTTTACCTTAATGATCTTTAGTAGTTGTGGATGCTTGCTAGAGTTCCAATCATAAGTGCATATGATACAAGAAGAGAAATTATGTTAGCTTATGCCTCTCCCTCAAATAAAATTGCAATAACGATTACCGGTCTAGTTATCGATTGTCTAGGGACAAATAACTTTCTCGTGACAAAAATCTCTCTACTGAAACTAATTTAGTTATGTCTTTATCTAAACAGCCCCTAGCTTTTATTTATGTGCTCTTTATTATCTTGCAAACCTATCCAACAACACCTACAAAGCACTTCTAGTTTCATACTTGTTCTAGGTTAAGAGAACGTTATGCGTGCGTAGAGTTGTATCGCTGGTCGATAGAACTTGAGGGAATATTTGTTCTACCTTTAGCTCCTCGTTGGGTTCAACACTCCTACTTATAGAAAGAGGCTACAGTTGATCCCCTATACTTGTGGGTTATCATTATCCTATGTCATGTCACTTGATCGGTTCAGAGTTGTTCCTTTCTAGCTCCGTTTAGCCAACAACTTTAGGTTTGCTGCCAGTTGCCAGTTAGGACGTAGCAGGGGAGGAGCCATCGGCGGTGGCTGGCAGGCCGTTGGTTTTTGGTCTCGTCTTGGTTTTGTGATGTGCTACGTTTCTCATCGTCGACGGCCGGCGATCAATTAACTCCTCATGCTAGGTGAGGTTCAACTTGTTTCCCTCCTAGCTGTGATGCCCCCATTTATAATCGTGCACTAATCATACACGCATCATGCATGATCACGAATGGTGACCCACATTAATATCACAACACAACTCTACGACACAAATTAAACATAAATATTTATATTACAAGCCAGGGCCACGAGGACCCGTAATACATCAGTCATGAAAGCAAATATTATTTGAGCACATACATAGTTATACAAGTTTTGCCTTAAGAAGGCCGAGCAAAACAGCGACACTAGATTGAAAGGCAATGCCTCCTACCTGGGACCTCCGGACTACTCCTAGTCATCGGTTTCCACGTAGTAAGTACCGTTGGGGTAACCTGCATCTGCGGTGCTACCAGCTGTTGCAGCAACCAGGTCAAATGAAAAGGGTAACAAAGCAACGGTGAGTACTCATCCAAAGTACTCGCAAGACTTACATTAGATCTATACTAGATATGCATCGGTATCAAAGGAATGGGGTAGTATCTATGGACTAAACTACAGAATGCCAGAATAAGGGGGGATACGCTCATCCTATCAAAGACTACATCTTTCAGCAGGAGAAGACAAGAGCGTGTCTGGCATCATCTTGTACATACATATAGCAATTACCTGCCCAGATATCCTCTCCTCATCACCCTGTGAGAAAGCGATCTCCAGGGGTATCTGTTTGTTATTCGGGTTTGTTTTATCAAGTGTCCGGTTTTAATTGTAAGAGGTTGAGATGCAACTCCAAGTCGTCCTAGTACCATGGACACGGTTATTCGAATAGTTTTACTTCCCTGTAGGGGTGCACCACATAATCTGATACGCTTGATTACCTCTAGCCCGACACACTTTTTTGGGTAATGCCCAGCCTCTGATAATCGACACACCTTAGTCCTTCCTAGGCTCTCTAGAGAGGTCAACATGCCAGTCTACATCCTAAGCGTGAAGGAGTCATGGGCTGATCAACCTAAGAACTCATGCACATTGCGAGACTAGCCGGGGACCAGGCCCACCTCTGTATACACAAGCAGGCAGCTATAGCCCACCCCAAAAATCATCCCACTCCGCTGCGACATCTAACAAAGCTTTCAGGAGTACCGTATGATGCCGAGGACCCCATAAACTATTATCCCACGTGGCGGTTCGTGTGCATATGCCAATGATAGTCTCAGATCAAATACACCGAACTCGTTAAGCGTGTTATTATGAAATAACCACGGACACCAACCAGGGACCAGACCCACCTCTCTCCTCCATAGATAATCTCTCGCGGGTGCTCTTCGAGCCGACCCGACATTAATCATATCATGTATCATATATAGTGTATACAATATATCCATGATCATATAGCCTAGAGGGATCACGGCCTAATAATATAGCATGGCACACAGACAAGGGTGTAGGACCACTGATGGAATACTAGCATATCTATACTAAGCATATAGGATAACAAGTAAGGTATCAACGACAGTTATAGACAACAAGATATTCATCAAAAATAGTAGCTATTGATAAAGCATCAACTAAACCGACTCTCTAATGCCAAAAGTAGAGAGAAAGAATGGGTGATATTGGAACGATCAAGGGGGTTTTCTTGCCTGGAAGCACTATTGAGAAGGAAGGGTCGTCGACGACGTAGTCGTACTTGGGGGTAGCGGTAGTCTCGGAGTCTACCGAAAGAATAGAGGTGAGGGGGAAACACATAAATAACGGGCATACAAATGCAAACAGATGCATGTCATGGCAATGTGTGTTGATGATATGATCTAATGCATCACTAAAAAATTTAAAAGAACAGGGAAAACATCTGACCATGTTTTCCCAGCTCCAGGTATTATTCCGTCAAATGATCCTGATGCAAAATGTCCATGTTCATTATGTTAGAGTGGGTTTTCATGCATGTGGATGGCATATTCGGATTGTTCATATTGTTCTAATCAACTATCATATATATATATATATATATATGTATATATATATATATATATTATTTTCATCGGAGTTACAGTTTAATCACTATGAATTTTAGAAGTTTTAAGTATTTATTTTAATGCAAAATACTAATGAACAAAGTTCTATGGGTATACAGAAGTGTACCCAGAGATGTGCAGCTATGGCTGACAGTGGGACCCTACTCATTACCCAGTCAGTAGTAAACAACTAACTATTGACTGATCAATTAACAAGTGGGGCCCAGGTGACATTGACACTGACTTTTAATTAGACTTTTAAATGAAATGGGCCCACATGTCATGCACATAAGCTAATCTTATTTTACCAATAGTTTTAATTAACAGGAGTGGGCCCAAGTGGTCAGTGGGGGCTAATTATTTCAATTAGCATTAACTAAGGACCTGACCGCCTAGGTCCGACATTGTGGTGGTCCCCAACTCAAATGGCTTGGCGCAGGTGATGAAGACGACCAAGGTGGACCTCTTAGACAACTTGGAATGGCGAGGGGAGGTTGGTGGCTACGCGGGTGGTTTAGCCATGGCATCGGCATAGGCGAGCGAGACGATGCGGTGCAAGGAGAAAGGGGGGAAGATCTAGGGTTTCCAGCGTGTTTGCGGTGACGCTCTTATCCTCGCTAGGGCTACAGGGCGATCGCGGTGGCAAGCATTGTGCGGTGTAGCACGATGGACAGCCATGGCATGCTTTGCCTCGAGCAGTGGCTGGAGGTGGAGGGAAGGCCGGGTTAGCTGGACGAGGTCGCACTATGCTCTACAGGCCTAAGTGCATAGTGGGATTTTCTACTTTTCCTTTTCTTTTCCTATTTTATATTTTAGCTATATTTTTGTATTTTAATTAGCTACTAAATGAATTTTTTTATTTATGAAACTTGGCACATAAATACTAGGCATCATATTGAAGCATCCCAGAAAGTTTCAAATTAATGTGGAGTGTTTAGATATTGGTTAATTTGAAATGGCTCCAGTTAAGGTTGTTGTCTTTGTTTTAAATGGGTTAAGGACATTTTAAATATACAAATTATGTCTATTAATTCATGAAAATTACTTAGTGATTATTTTCAACGCAATGAACATTTTGTTGGACAATTAAAAGAAATAATAATTTGACTTGGATTTGAATTTGACTTGCATTTTTATCAAGTGGAAATTTGGCTTGATAAAGCATGATGACATGACATCATTAGCATGGGTTCAATGTAGCATGACATCAGGGGTGTTACACTGGCTATGTCGTGTCTTTTCTTCTTGTTCACCGTCATTAACCTTCCATGTCGTTGCAGGTTTCCGCACCTTCAGATTTGTTCTTTCGTGGAGCCACATGGATTTTTTCCACCGCGTGATGACGGAAGGAAAACACGCACACACAGCCCCATGTGAGGAAGATATGTAGTGAAAACACGAGTTGGTGGGAAAAATATGAATGTTTAAAGCCAATAGACTTTCGATGGTATGGGATGCCGTCGCTTAGATAGATGTTCTGGTTGGATATTGTCTTTCTTGTGTATACTACTAATAGTTGGAATAAATGTTGTCGCATACATGTTGTCTTATGTTCGGCTTTTTGGTGTTTTCATCTGATTTGGTGTTAATGTTTTGCAAATTATTCTAAAAACAAATCATTCGATTAGCTCACCTAGCTTCTAGCCGAGCGACCGGCTTTGCGGCTTATTAGATTGCTGTCGTGCGCAATGCTGGGTTATGCCGAGCACTTCTCCTACTCTATTATCGGGTTATTGGATGATTGTTGCTTTCCGGATCCAGGTTTTGATCACTTTTTTGTGTTATTGGTGGCCGATTAGGTAGGCGTTTGTTTGGTTTAGAGCCTCGTTGGTTGATTCATCCATTTTGGTGCTGCCTTGAGGTCATGTGATGGTCCTTAATGTACTACCAGAAATGGATGGATCTAAAATGTCACAACATGAGCATTGTTATTGGCTTCATGTTATGCAGATAATTTTGAAAAATGTTCCTTCAAATAGTTCATTTGGTCGTTTGGTTGCATTCTTCATTGTAGGTGCATTTGTTTATTTTCCCTTTGTGGATCATTCGTAAAATATATTGTTTGTAAGTTATTTCCCTTCTTTACTTTAGTTGGACTTTACATCAATGACGCAATGGTGCATCAAGTGTAATTATGTGCACAAGTACAAGGTGCTCTCTGGTTCTCCAACCACCCAGGTCACTAGGTCGAGTAACCGTGATCTTTTTACTTGGAGAGGAGGTGAAATTCGGGAGCGCCTTGATCGAGCAGTGTCCAATGTAGGGTGGGCACATAAATTTCCTCCAGCGGTAGTGATTAACGAAGAACATGCTCATTTTGACCATCGCCCAATTGTACTAGACATGGATTATCTAGATGATAATATTTTTAGATGTCCTGAGGGGCGTGCTAAATTTTTTGAAGCTAGATGGCTAAAGAAAGAGACTGTCACTGAAATTGTTAAGGCATCTTGCCAAAAATCTAAGTTAGCAGGTATTGGCCCTTCACTTGCTGATCGAACGAGAGCCGCGCATGCCGATTTGCACAGTTGGGAACGTGAAATTCTAAAGGGACCAAAGCGGAGAATTAATAAATTAAAAAAAGAATTAAAGAGACTCAGGGGTGGGCCAATGAATACAGAGTCCCGGTGCTAATAGAAGGAGATAACTGTGGTAATTGAAAACCTTTTGGACCAAGAAGAAATTTTCTGGCTACAAAGAGGATGTGCAAACTGGTTGATGCACGAGGATCATAATACTTCGTTCTTCCATAATGCACCCACGACCAGGAAAAAGAGAAATAATATAAAGAAGCTCTTAGATGACTCGGGGATCTAGAGAGAAGATAAGGAGCTGAAGGATCATATCACTGGTTATTTTCCAAAACTCTTCACATTAGAAGTTCAAGATCTAAATCAAGAGGTTTTATCCCTTGTTCGTAGGCGAGTTTCTACTGAAATGAACAATGCTCTTATTGCCCCTTATATTGCTAAAAATGTTCATAAGGCGTTGTTCGATATCGCGGACCTAAAAGCTCCAGGGCCAGATGGACTCCATGCTATCTTCTATAAAAGATTTTGGCACATGCTAGGGGACGGCCTAATTGAGGAAGTTTTGCCACTGGTATAGGAATTTGCTTGATACATATCCAACGTATCTGTAATTTTTGATTGTTCCATGCTATTATATTATCTGTTTTGGATGTTTTATATGCATTAATATGCTATTTTATATTATTTCTAGGACTAACCTATTAACCTAGAGCCCAGTGCCAGTTTCTATTTTTCCTTGTTTTTGAGTTTTACACAAAAGGAATATGAAACGGAGTCCAGACAGAATAAAAGTTTCGCGATGATTTTTCTTAGACCAAAAGACACCCATGGAGCTTGGAGAGGGGCCAGAAGAATCCCGAGGGACCCACAAGCCCTCAGGCTGCACCCTAGGGAGCGCGCCTCCCTGGCTTGTGGGCCCCTTGGGACTCCTCCAACCCTAATTCTTGCGTTATAAATTCCCAAATATTCCCAAACAAATCGAAGCATCCACCAAAATACTTTTCCGCCACCGCAAGCCTCTGTTCCTGTGAGATCCCATCTTGGGGCCTTTTTCAGCACCCTGTTGAAGGGGGATTCGATCATGGAGGGCATCTCCATCAACTCTATTGCCCTTCCGATGAAGCGTGGGTATTTTACCACAGACCTACGGTTCCATAGATAGTAGCTAGATAGCTTCTTCTCTCTCTATGATCTTCAATACCATGTTTTCTTCGATGTTCTTGGATTTCTATCAGATGTAATATTCTTTTGCAGTGTGTTCGTTGAGATCCGATGAATTGTGGATTTACGATCAGATTATCTATGAATATTATTTGAGTCTTCTCTGAACTCTTTTATACATGATTAAGATATATTTGTATTTCTCTTCAAACTATCAGTTTTGTTTGGCCAACTAGATTGTTTTTTCTTGTAATGGGAGAGGTGCTTAGTTTTGAGTTCAATCTTGCGGTGTCCTCACCCAGTGATAGAAGAGGTAGCGAGGCATGTATTGTATAGTTGCCATCAAGGGTAAAAAGATGGGGTTTTCATCATATTGCTTGATTTTATCCCTCTACATCATGTCATCTTACTTAAAGTGTTACTCTGTTCTTATGAACTTAATACTCTAGATGCATGCCGAATAGCGGTCGATGTGTGGACTAATAGTAGTAGATGCAGGCAGGCGTCGGTCTACTTGTCACAGACATGATGTCTATATTCATGATCATTGCCTTGGATATCTTCATAACTTTGTGCTTTTCTATCAATTGCTCGACAGTAATTTGTTTACCCACCGTATGTTTTCTTTCAAGAGAGAAGCCTCTAGTGAAACCTAGGGCCCCCAGGTCTATTTTCATCATATATTTTCAGATCTATAAACCAAAAACCCAAAAATATCTTGCTTCAATTTATTTAGATTTATTTTAGTTTGCCTTTTTATTTATCTTTTATATCTATCTCTATTAGATCTCACTCTTGTTCGAGACCATGAAGGGATTGACAACCCCTTCTTCGCGTTGAGTGCAAGTGTTTGTTAGTTTGTGCAGGTGCATAGAGTGGAGACTTGCTTGTGCCTCATATTGGATTGATACCTTGGTTCTTAACTGAGGGAAATACTTATCTCTACTTTGCTGCATCACCCTTTCCTCTTCAAGGGAAAAATCAACGCAAGCTCAAGAAGTAACACTGCTACACAAACAGTTTTAACACCTTTCCGCGATGGCATTTTTAAACCGTCGCCTTGCCAGTGTGGGCAATAGGGGGTCCTTCCCACACAACCCAGAAACCGCCGGGGATAGGCTCTCTGATCACACACGCTGGGCAAAATGAGCTCATGTGCGATCGGGCTGGCCATCTCATACAATTATACATACCCAATCATTTCCGTTCGTAAGTACATCCCACATAATGAATCCCAGAGAAACGTTTCCCTTAATATGTACATCCCACACAGTCAATCCAAGGAATACGTTTCCGTTCATATGTACATCCCACACAGTCAATCCAAGAAGAACGTTTCCATTCGTATGCACATCCCACATAGTGAATCCCAGACAAACGTTTCCATTCGTACGTATATCCCACACATGCAGGTTTCTGTATAGCTTCATGTGCGATAGGTGTAATAATCACAAATGCTCTTCCTTTGTTAACTGTTTTCCTTATTCACATATATCACACACGATTCAATGAAGAAAACTGTATGGCATTGGGCTATCCATCACACACGCTTTTACTGATAGAACCATTTGTAAAAGTTCCATGACCCATTTAGCAGGTTTATTTGTTTACAATTAATAATTATAGTATTACACAAATTCACATTTCATATCGAACAGTTGTTTGCCAATTTCATATCGGGCACATAAATATATTTTAACATCATAGTACGATAGCTACATGAAAACAGCACAATACAGCATATAGCTAGTTCACCTTCATAAGCACAATATTAGAACAATATATTCATTTCCCTAATCGACTGATGCATGATTAGCCAAGTTTGTCTTCTCCACCTTTGCTTTCATTTCAGTAAGAACTTGTTTTGCATTGACCAACTGGGAAAGTGCCTCCTCCTTTTCCAACACCATCCTAGCAAAGTCTAATTGAAGAAATCTGAGCTCATTCTCCATCTTCCTATTTTTTCCGCATTTTGAAATATTCTTCAGCGTTGACAACACTTCCTCTAAGCCTATCTCTGTTTTGTTCCTCATACATGCTCCAGAGCTTTGCTAGGCACATCTTCAAAGACTATGGCCACTCTTGATCAACCCACTCCAAGTAAGAACACTTCCGTTCATCCTATAATATTTAAGACGAAATTAGTAAAAATTCTTGGGAAAATGGGTTTCTAGCAAATAGAAAATCACCACATACATATTTTGAAAAACTGAAGAAACACGTTAATTATGACATATCTTCTCAAAAAGATCAATATGCACATGAATTAATTGCTACTGAGACAACAACCAAATTCAGAAACACCACAAGCTATAATTAATTGCAACAACGCTACAAGTTCTTAGTCATGTACTATAAATAACAAATTGAACATTTTATGAGGAAGCTAAACGTAATTGCAACAGCATAGCGACAGTGTTTGGATGACATCAAATTAATACTAACATGTGTGTACATGCACAAATTTAGTAACATAGAACTAATAGCACTAAGGCCGTCCACTATGTATGCCAAAACTGGTGTCAAAACAACTGTTGCTACATTTGGCACCGGTGCCCTGCACTGTCGAGCCGATGGCAGAGAAAAAATTATGGGAACCGGACTCCGGAGCACCTAGTTGCTCTGATGCCCAGTTCCTTCATGCCATAAAGTTTTAGTATTTTACTGTTTGGCTGCTTGGATGTGTGGAGCAAAGTTGGCTTCACAAACTGCTGGAGCAGTGTCAAATAATTTTCTCAGGGCACCGCGGATGACATGGAAACATTTTTATATACTAGGTAGAAACTGTGACATTGTCTTAATCACATCCAGAATAACACAACACAATGACAGTGTCTGAATCACATCTAACAAATGATTTGTAACAATAAAGTGGGGCTAACCTTCTCTGCACATGCCAAAAACTTCCTCCCACTATCCACATATTCAAACGCAACTAACTTCACGCATGAAGATTGATGGTGACAACGAGCAGGCAGATCTTCAGCCACCCCGCTCCATTCGTTGCAAGTGATGGTCCTAGGGAGCTACAAGAGGAAGAAATGACTCAAATCGTCCACCGGGTTAAAATACTTTATTCCAAATCATAACCCGAGAGAGAGAGAGAGAGCGAGAGGAGAGAGGCATGCCCGGATGGTGGAAGAGTCGTCATCATAGGAGGAACCGTTGGAGAGGTCATTCAAGAAGACCATGGCGACCGCGGCGGTCAGATGCGAGATGGCGAGAGCTAGGAAATGGCTATAGATTGGGAAGGAAGGAAGGGCAAACAGGGGAAATGTGACTAGTGGTCGGGGAGAAAAGGGGGTGGGGACTGGGGAAGGGTTAGATATTTCTGCGATAAGCCAAAAATTTCAAAAGGTGGAGGGAAACTTTGCGCGCGGTGTCGCTGAACACCATTCAGTTTGAACAAATGTGTGCATTGCAAATGATTCTTATGCTTTATGTGCATGCGATGATTTTGGTCATTCAAATTTTGGTGGAAATTTCCCTGGGTACTGTGCTCATCCACGTCATTGCATAATTCAACATCGCTTGCTAATTTGGGTAAACAAAAGAGCCTACAGCACACATACCACACTTACTGAATCAAGAAATTTTAGTAATTAAACAAAGCCAGTTGACCTAAACACTACTCTAACAAAAGACCAACGTTATAAACAAAGGTTAAGTACGCATAATTTTAACAAAGCCGCTGATGCACCGCCCTATGCCTCGCTGGTGTAAGATGAGACGTCGATGACTTTTCCCAGTGACATGCAGCCGTTGGTGGAATCAGCGTCCCGTAGGTTGAAGTCGACTGTGTTGTCCTCGTCCCCGGCGCCGCCCTCAAGGTTGTAGTACTCGTAGTAGTGGCTGCGCTACATCTCGTGTTGGTACTCCACCGCCGATTCCTCAACAGATAGGATCTTCTCTACCTTCTCCTCAGCCACACGTAACTCCTCCTCCCGGCGCTCCTCGATCTCCGCCGCCTCCTGCATCTCCAGCTCCCGCTTGGTGATCTCATGAGGAAGTAGGTGCTCCATGGCCTCCGGCTCCTTTTTGAACTTGGGTTGCATGCCGGATTTCGAGGAGCGGAAGACCTCCATTCAAACATGAGAAAAGCTTCTGGGCCCGTCCAAGATGGGATGGGAGAAAAAAAGCTAAAAAAATCTGGATTGTGAGCTTGGAATATCTTAGTGTGGGAGTCCTCGGTCTTGGCATGGATCGCCTCGACCTGGGCCAGGGTGACATCGGCGACACAGACGGCTGCTCGAGTGCTCTCGATGTTTGCAGCCGACGTCACAGTAGCTGCTGCAGTCGTCTCGGCTACTGTAGCTGCCTTGTGAGCTGTCGTGGACGCCCTCTTGGCGGATGCGGTCGCGCTCTCGGCGTAGGCGACAGCATTCAGGGAGGACGCGGCCACCATATGAACCCTCACGAAGCGTCTCCATGGCATCATTCTTTGCAAGAAGGGGTTGGGGAATGGGGATCAGGGATCCATGGATTCGGGTAGTGGCTGGCACTAGAGCAGACGAAGCCGGCGAAGCTTAGGAATGAAGACATAAATAGACCCACCAATTTTCATCGCAAACAGTTCCTATAACAAAAGTGTGTGTGATGTTGTGGATTTTTTGTATTAGCTATGAAAGACGAATTTGGAGTACAGTGGCAACGGATGATGTTTTAAATGTACGAGAAAATTATGTACCATTAAAATGCACTAATACAACTGTCATGTTAAAATTTGGAAATTATAAAGGTTCATTTGACCTTTTAAAGACATTAAGTGAGTTTCTAGCCGTTTAATGGCCGTAATTCAAATTTGAACTGCATGTACATGCGAGCAAACGATCGTGGGGTGGAAAATCATATTTGTGTACTTGTGCGTGAGTTAATTCCATGTGCAGTAAACTGGAAGGAAATTTCAAACATATTGGTGTCATGGCTTGGATACAAGCATCGAGTGCCATGGCACTTAAATTCCAAAAAAAATCAAAAATGATCAGAAATACATGAAGCCTTACTTGAAGTAATGGATGCCACCAAGATGTTGTGGTAAAAAATTGGTCAGTTTGACAAAAGTTTGGACACACACACCTCACAAACTGGAGCATCTCACTAGAAGACTCGTGGTTTCAAGAGGTAACAATGCATGGTTGATGACGAACCGGTGCTAGCTTCCTCTTATGGCCTTCAAACTTTTTCTACCGTTAACGTGCACTAATACAACTGTGTCATGTCAAAATTTGAAAAAAATTAGGGGTCATTTGACCCTTTAAAGACATTTAAGTGATTTTCTAGCCATTTAATGATTGTAATTAAAAATTGAACCACATGTACATTCAATAGCTAACCATAACGGTTTGAAAAAACATATTTGTGTACTTATGTGCGAGTTAATTTTATGTGCAGTAAATTGGAAGGAATTTTCAAACATATTGGTGTCACGGCTTTGACACAAGCATCGAGTGCCATGGCATTTAAATTCTAAAAAATAAAAAAATGATCAGAAATACATGAAATGTTGCTTGATGTAATGACATGGCACCAAGATGCCACGGTAAAAAAATTGGTCAGTTTGACAAAAGTTTGGACACACATACCCCTCACAAACTAGAGCAACTCACTAGAAGACTTGTGGTTCTGAAAGGGAACAACGCATGTTTGATGATGAGCTGGTGGTAGCTTCCTCTTATGGCCTTCAAACTTTTTCTACCATTAACATGCACTAATACAACTGTCATGTCAAAATTTGGAAAATTCAGGGGTCATTTGACCTATTAAAGACATTTAAGTGATTTTTCTAACCATTTAATGACTGTAATTCAAAATTGAACCACATGTACATGCAACAACTAACCATAACAGTTTGAAAAATCACATTTTTGTACTTGTGTATGAGTTAATTCCATGTGTAGTAAATTGGAAGGAATTTTCAAACATATTGGTGTCACGGCTTGGACACGAGCATCGAGTGCCATGGCATTTAAATTCCAAAAAAATCAAAAATGCTCAGAAATGCATGAAACCTTGCTTGACGTAATGGCATATCACCAAGATGTTGTGGTAAAAAAATTGGCTTGTTTGACGAAAGTTTGGACACACACCCCTCACAAACTGGAGCATCTCACTAGAAGACTCGTGGTTCCGAGAGGAAAACAATGCATTTTGGATGACGAACCGGCGATAGCTTCCTCTTATGGCCTTCAAACCTTTTCTACCGTTAACTTGCACTAATACAACTGTCATGTTAAAATTTGGAAATTCTCAGGGGTCATTTGACCTTTTTAAGACGTTTAAGTGATTTTCTAGTCATTTAATGACCGTAATTCAAAATTGAACCACATGTACATGCAATAGCAAACCATCATTGGTTGGAAAAACATTTACATATTACATTACATTATACAATAATATCATGGTAACAAAAAATAAGCATTCATGTCTTATATATGGAAAGAAAATGTAAATATCTGGCAAGACAATCGGGCCCCACATGATTGGCACTCTATTTCGTGCCTCGAGGTTTGGAAGGTGAGTGGCGCGGGTTATTAATCAGACATGGTTCTAAATTGGAAACCGTCAGCGATTAAATTCACACACGGCTTTTGTTGTAGGAATCGTGTGCAATTCAAACTACAGTACTCGTAAATTATGGCGACCAACGTGTGTACTGTTCCTGTCAATCTAGATTACGGCCGCCAATAAATACTACCTTGCTCACACACACACACTCACACAGACAAATCTATGCCATGGCACTGTCGATCTGCCCATGCATCGATGAGGAGGCGCCGCCCCCCGAGGATGCTCAGTCGAAGAGCAGCAACGCGGAGGACCCCCACGCGCCGCCGGACGAGGTTGTGCTGGACCCCCCAACTTTGGAATGGTTTTGCGGCCAGTACAATATTTGTTTGTGGAAGTTGCTACCGCCGGCTGAGAAAGCCTGGCAAGTGGCGTTGAAGAAGAATATGGCGGAGGAGCAAGCCATTTACCAAGGTCCTATGGAGCCCGTGAAGCCGCCTGAAAAAAGGAGGCGGTGGAGCTTTGGGGGCGAACGCGTCGACGTGCGGAGGAGGTGTACGAAGATGGTTACTTCGCCAAGAAGGCCAAATGTGCTAGGTGCCTCATCGTTGCATGGAGGTGGGTCGATAAGCTCCAGTGTGCCACTGATGAGGAGCTCTGGTGGGCGCCCAACGAAATGGCAAGATCATTCGTGCACGTCCGTAGACACACTACAAAAAAAAAGACACATTCGTGACATTTTGGGCTGAACGAAAAAAATTTCTATCATACATATGGCACTTCTATGACGATAATTGTGACAAAACCCGGTATCATCATAGATGTGGTGGGCTCCTACTTCTATGAAAAAATCATGACAGAAAATGGGCTTTTCATCCTGGGCGGGCCGGAGACGCAGCTGCATGACATTCTTTGGGCCGTCCGTGACGGAAAAAACCGTGGTAGAAGCGTGGGCGAGGAAAATTTTGGGGAGTTCCTGGTTACGGTGGGAGGTCGGGGGCTGAGCGATGCACGTTTCTCTCGTACACGTACGCGCGTGTGTGCGAGGCATTGGCTCTAACTGAACCCGAGCGAGGCGTTGGGCTCTAACTGAACCCGAGCGATTGCACTGCAAGCTACGCGTTACTGAACCCGAGCGATCGATCGATGGCTGTTAACTGAACCCGATCGAGCGATTCCTTCGCTACTGCTGCTAACTGAAGCCGATCGATTGGATGAACATTGAGCGTTGCGGGGGGGTGGATGAACAGTGAGCGGTGGTGTTGCCTCTGGATGAACAGGACCCCGTGGTGTGGTGGAGGGCTAGATGAACAGTAGACGGTGGAGGGGTGGTTGAACAGGACCCCATGGTGGAGGGCTGGATGAACAGTAGACGGTGGAGGGGTGGTTGAACAGTAGCCGGTGGAGTAGCGCGCGGTGGAGGCTGGATGAACAGGAGCCCGTGGAGGCTGGAGGAGGCCGACGGTAGCCCGTGGAGGCTGGAGGAGGTCGACGGTGGAGATGAATAGTATCTCGTGGAGTCCCGTTTTAAGGTACGCCACACCCCTCCCGATGAACAGGACACCCGTTTCGACTGTAGGAGGTCCGTTTCGTCCGTTTTGTGGTACGCCACACCCCTCCCGATCAACAGGACCCCCGTTTCGACCATAGGAGGTCCGTTTCCTCCGTTTTGCGGTATGCCACACCCCTCCCGATCAACAGGACCCCCGTTTCGACCGTAGGAGGTCCGTTTCCTCCGTTCTGTGGTACGCCAGGCCTCGTTTCCATCGCCTGTTCCGTCCAAGCCCTCCCGATGAACACGACCATGCATTCCGTTCCGACCCAACTAGTTGGCTCCCACGCGTTTCGTTGCCTCCCGATGAACATGGCGCATTCCGTTGCCTCCCCATGAACACGACGCATTATGTTGCCTCCCCATGAACACGACGCATTCCGTTGCCTCCCCATGAACACGACGATGATGTTGTTTCTCCGTACCGACCCAGCCATGTACACGAGCCCTGGCCATACTTATGCGCGAGTAGGCGTTCAAGACCCCGCCCGTATGTACGCATACGTGGTCGTATTTTCTTTCTTGCACCCTGGCCGCTGTACGTACGTGTACATGCTACGTGCGCGCCTCTACTACAACACGTGCGCGCCTCTACTACGACACATGTGCGCCTCTACATCGACCAGTATGTATGTACACGTTCGCGACCAGAATGACGACGCTACGTACGCTTCGACCAGGTGGGTCCCGACTGCCAGGCACTTCCTTGTCTGCGAAGATGTAGCTGGTGGGTCCCAGCAGTCAGGGGGGTGAATCGTTTTGTTTTTTTGCCCGGACACACTTCCTTGCGTGCGAAGGCGTAGCTGCTGGGTCCCAGCAGTCAGGGGGGCGAATCGTTTTTTTTTGCCCAGACGCACTTCCTTGCATGCGAAGGTGTAGCTGGTGGGTCCCAGCAGTCGGGGGGTGAATCAATTTTTTTCGGACGCACTTCCTTGCGTGCGAAGATATAGCTGGTGAGTCCCAGCAGTCAGGGGGGTGAATCGTTTTTTCCGGACGCACTTCCTTGCGTGCGAAGATGTAGCTCATGGGTCCCAGCAGTCAGGGGGCGAATCATTTTTTCATGAAATACGGTAGCCCGTCCGGTGGGTCCCCGCTGTCAGGTGGAGGAATAATTATTTTGCGTGTAATAAGGAGGCACTTCCTTGCGGCTGCCATGGACCCAGCTATCAGCCTCTCCACGTACAGTCCACGTTCGATGGAAGTCGTTCCTTGACCATGTTGACCACGCCGCGCCGAGAGCACCACGGCGGTGGATGACGGCGAGGCCTAGGAAGGGGACGACGCGGAGCCGAGGAAGACGCGGCAGTGGATGCACATGCGGAGAGGAGTACGAGGGTTCACTGGTTCGGCTCCGCTGCCGTCGCCGCAGAATAACTGGGGGTGTGGGTGAGTGGAGGGATGGCCTGGCCAGCTATGGGAGTAGTAGGGGGCGGTGAGGCCTCCGCGGCAGCACAGCTGGCTACGGGAGGTAGGAGCAGGCGGCATGACCGGCGCTGCTTTGGGCGGCTGGAGCAAAAGAAGACCAGAGGTTGAAGAAGCACGACAGCCGTTGGATGGACATCGTACGGTCACTGCAGCTAGAATCGTTTATATTGACTAAGTTGACAAAGCCCTTGGTACGTCAACTTAGTAGGCCCACAGGTCAGCTTCCGAAACGGTGCACCCCAGATGTCAGGGGGAGGAATCATTTTTTGGGCGGGTGAAGCTAGAATATCCGAGATTGAAGAAGAAGCACGGCATCCGTTGGATGGACATCCAACGGCCACTACTACTAGAACCGTGTGTTAACTATAAGTTGACAAAGCCTTGCATATGCGGCAACTCTGTTTTTTTTAGGGGACGTCTCAACTTAGTAAGGCCAGAAGTGTGTGGCAGAGAACTTATAGCCCATTTGAGATTTGTAAGAATGTGTAGCCCATTTTTGAATTCTAATGGAATTTACTACAGCCCATTTATAGTTTGTTAAAAGTACAGCCCATTTCAACCAACCGTTCAAAACAGAATTCAATAAAATTTCCCACATTTTGATGGGATCCGAAATATTTTTATCCCGAAATTTCTAGTCAGATTAAATACAATTTCAATATAAATTTATATTACGTAAAAATCCAACGAAACATTGCGCTCGCAACAATTAATGAAATTAAAATTTTCAATATCAAAAAATAATATTTTATAAAGTAATCACGTGTTTGGTGCATTTTTTTATAGTTACTGCCCGGTTTTTATAATTACATCCCATTTATTATTTCTTAAAGCTCATTTTCTTGTTAAGCCTAATGCATCCCTCCTAGGAAAGATTTGCAGCCCAGCGGGGCGGAGAATAACAACTTGACCTTGCCTGGGTATTCTTAAAAAAAAGTATAGCTGGGCTAGCCATTTTAAACTTCAAAAAAATTAATATCTGGGTTGGATATCTGGCCTGGGCTAGACGGGCCACAGCTCGCCCAGTTAATACCTGCAGTGATCTTTTCGTTGTTGTTCAGAGGAGAAAAATTAATATCCGGGCTAAACATCGAAAAACTCTAAAGTGCTCACACCTCAAAAACACAAATACTGCTCGAGCTGCTTGGTCCCAGCTGTCGATCGCTTCTTGTGCAATTCTCTCGTTTATTGACTACTCCCTCCTTTCCGATTTATAAGGCTCAATTCAAAAATCTCACCAACCAAGGTAGATGATGAGTGGTGGAATATTTTTTGTAGTTTGTAAAATCACCCAATTAATGCTCTTGTTTTCCTCAAAAAATTATGTTTATGAATGCATTAATTACAATGCATGCATGCATAAAGTGCATGCATTGGTCAGTTTTCTCTTAATACTTGCATGCAATGATTTAATGCACCTTGAAGTCTGAACATGTGATGGGGAACAACCAAATTGGGCCTTATAAAATGGAAAAACTAAAATTTTGAGATAATCCCTATAAACCGGAAAGGAGGGAGTACTACATAGGTTGACAATGGTGTGGGACCGTGATGTCAAGAAACCAGGAGGAAGCAAAATCAATTATAGTTATATATATATAATAAGGAGGCACTTGCTTACGTGAGGCTATGGACCTGGTGGGTCCCCATTGTCATCCTTTCCAAGTAAAGTCATCTCCTCGCCCGCGCGCGCTTTCCGCCCGAAACAGTCAGCGCCGCCCTCCCCTCTTCCCAGTGCAGGCGATTGCTCCGCCTTCAAACGATACAAGTGCCATCCGTCCGTCCATATGCCGCCCACATTAATGATACGCGGTTGCCGAGGCAGCTACTCCCGCGCCACACGTTCGTCCCACCGCCCACCCACCATTGCTATAGTCGCAGTCATCCGCATCCGTTCCCTTCCTCCTGTCCACACCAATACTGCCCACCATGGCTTCCTCGCGCTCCAGCGCTCTTCAGGACGGGCAGACGATGGACCACAAGGAGATGGTAGCCATTGCTGCTGACCGGCTGGCCGGCAGGCAGCCGGAGGACGACGACGTCCCAATGGAGAACATGGTAGTCGACGATCTAGCGCCAACCCCCTCCTCCGCGCCATCCTCACCGGTGCATTGCACCATGACCATCGGCGAGGCTCGTGCCCAATATATGGACAGGGTGAGGCAGATGCGTCAGGAGCAGTTTCGGGAGGCGCAGGCCGACGCCGCCTACAACCACCATCTCCTCGAGGAGCACCTTTAGGCGGAGGAGCAGAACACCGCAGAGCGGGCGGAGCAGGAGGCGCTGCTCGACTCGTACCGCTCCGCTCGCAAGGGCCGCCTCGAGCACTGGCGGTACCGCATGCAGGTGGCGGAGGCTGCGGCCGCCTACAAAGAGGCTAGCAAAGAGGGCGATGAAGCGGGTGAGGCGCTGTTTGGCGAGACCGAGGACGAGGCAGAGGACAATGCCGGCTCCGACGAGTCCCCGCTCCGCTGGCGTCGATGAGGCCCTGCTCCGCCGAGGCCCCACGGCGCCAACAACGAGGCAGAGGACACCGCCGGCTCCGCCGATGCCCCGCCCCGCCAACAACGAGGCAGAGGACACCGTCGGCTCCGCCAAGGCCCCGCCCCGCCAACAACGAGGCAGAGGACATCGCTGGCTCCGCCGAGGCCCCACCCCGCTGCCAACGAGGTTGCGCCACACAGAAAACGAGGAAGAAGGGAGGTGCCCACAAGGGTGGGGGGTGCGCCCACCCCCCTAGGGCGTGCCCCCCTATCTCGTGCCCCCCCTTCGGTCCACCGACGTGCTTCTTTCACCCATATATACCTACGTATCATAAAACTTCCAGAACAGACAATAGATCAGGAGTTCCGCCGCCAGAAGCCTCCGTAGCAACCAAAAACCAATCTAGACCCGTTCCCGCACCCTGCCGGAGGGGGCAATCCCTCTGCGGTGGCCATCTTCATCATCCCGGTGCTCTCCATGATGAGGAGGGAGTAGTTCTCCCTCGGGGCTGAGGGTATGTACCAGTAGCTATGTGTTTGATCTCCCTCTCGTGTTCTTGAGGTGATACAATCTTGATGTATCGCGAGATTTGCTATTATATTTGGATCCTATGATGTTTCTTCCCCCTCTACTCTCTTGTAATGGATTGAGTTTCCCCTTTGAAGTTATCTTATCGGATTGAGTATTTAAAGATTTGAGAACACTTGATGTATGTCTTGCCATGCATATCTGTGGTGACAATGGGATATCACGTGATTCACTTGATGTATGTTTTGGTGATCAACTTGTGGGTTCCGCCCATGAACCTATGCATAGGGGTTGCTACACATTTTCATCATGATTCTCCGGTAGAAACTTTGGGGCACTCTTTGAGGTTCTATGTGTTGGTTGAATAGATGAATCTAAGATTGTGTGATTCATTTCGTATAATCATGCCCACGGATACTTGAGGTGACATTGGAGTATCTAGGTGACATTAGGGTTTTGGTTGATTTGTGTCTTAAGGTGTTATTCTAGTACAAACTCTAGGGCTGTTTGTGACACTTATAGGAATAGCCTAACGGATTGATTGGAAAGAATAACTTTGAGGTGGTTTCGTACGCTACCATAATCTCTTCGTTCGTTCTCCGCTATTAGTGACTTTGGAGTGACTCTTTGTTGCATGTTGAGGGACAGTTATTTGATCCAATTATGTTATTATTGTTGAGACGACTTGCACTAGTGAAAGTATGAACCATAGGCCTTGTTTCAACGCATTGCAATGCCGTTTACGCTCACTTTTATCATTAGTTACCTTGCTGTTTTTATAATTTCAGATTACAAATTCCCTTATCTACTATCCATATACCACTTGTATCACCATATCTTCGCCGAACTAGTGCACCTATACAATTTACCATTGTATTGGGTGTGTTGGGGACACAAGAGACTCTTTGTTATTTGGTTGCAGGGTTGCTTGAGAGAGACCATCTTCATCCTACGCCTCCTATAGATTGATAAACCTTAGGTCATCCACTTGAGGGAAATTTGCTACTGTCCTACAAACCTCTGCACTTGGAGGCCCAACAACGTCTACAAGAAGAAGGTTGTGTAGTAGACATCAGGTCCCTACTGTCATACTCTCCATGTACAATCATCTCCTTGTTCCTCTCGGTTGTTGACGACGTTGACAACGCAAGAGGGCGGTGCACCGCGCACGGCGAGCGAACCAAGGCCGCAAGGCGGAGGACGACGGCGAGGCCTCGGACGAAATGAATAGGAGCTGTTGAAGATGCGCCGGTCCAGTCGCAGGCGCAGGGGAGTACGAGGGTTGACTGGTTTGGGCGCGGGTGCATGTTGGGGCTGACGTCGCCGGAGAATAACAGGATGTGTGGGGGAATAGAGGGATGGGCTGGCCAACGTTGGAGGGTACGTACGGTAGGGCGGCAGAGGCACAACCAGCCATGGGAGGCAGGAGCAGGCGGAGCCAATGGGGTGGTTTGGTTTGGGCGGCTGGAGGAAGAAGAAGAGAAGAGATAGAAGATACATGACAGATGTTGGATGTCAATCCAACGGCTGGTAGGCAGAATCATTTGTTGACTGGCTAGTAAGTCGACACCACCTTGGATAGGCTATGTCCTCCCGGGTCCCAAATGTCAAAATCTAAATCTGTCACGATCATGCAGCCTTTCCTATGAAAATTTACAGCCCATTTGATGTGCTAGTTTGAAATAAGTTTGTGGGTGCTAGTGGGGGCTAATCACTTGGCTTCTGTAATGCACAGTGAGCTCAAGCAGCCGGCGAGAGTGATGTTATTTTCCTTGGTTGGGATTTGTTACAATATTTCACTCTAAATTAAACGAATGGCAAGCCATTTGCCTTGTTTCAAAGAAAATATGACAGTCACAACTTAGTTGAAAAGGGCAGGAACATCTAACTCCAGCTTACAAACTGTACAAAAGCATGAGGGTTAATTGTTCATCAGGTTTACAAAAAAAACAGATTGAAAAGGGCAACAACATCTAACTCCAGCACTGTTTTCGGCAGTCACAGTCAAATGGATCGGTCAGGTCCATAGAATGAACATCCTGGGTCGTAAAATTTACTGGATTATGACCACAATATGTTGTAAATAGAAGCACGACACGTTCAGAAGCTCTTTTGCCCACCTGAAACTCCTTTTTTTGCTCTTCGACATACCCATCCATCAATTCAGTAAATATATGGGCTTTTGAATTGATTTTAGTATTTACTAGTGTGTATGGGATGTTTTGTCTTGGGCCCAGAGAAACAATTACTACTGGTACAGTGGAGACACTCTATAGCTACACAGAAAAACAATTACTACTAGTACAGTGGAGACATTCTACCGCTTCTGGCTCCTCCTAGGTCATTGAAATGTCTCCCTCTACTGAATGTCGTTATACTTTTGTTCACCGACATGCGGGCCATGCAGCGCGCGGGCCCAAATGCCATCCACCAAATTAGAAGGCAGTATGCAGGCGAAGAGTCACCCCGATCATAGCGCGGCAGTAACGAGCCGTCGTATCACAAAACCCCACCTCCCCGCAGTCTAAGTTTTACGGACAAAGCGACCATCATTTCACTCTTCGCTGAATCCCCTTCTCCCTCATCGTCTTCAAGAAAGGCAACACTCGCATCTGCCACTATTCTTCTCTCCGAACGAAGGGAAGGTAAGAGGATCCGTGATGTTGGTATATTTTCGTTCAGAGAAAAAAAGAACTTTTGCAAAGCAGTAACCGATCCTCACTCTCTTTTTGTTTCATTGTCATTGCGATTGTGTTTTCCTTTCAGTGGTCTCCTAGTATTCGTCAGTTTCATGATGGACCAAGGAGAACCACGCAAAGATCTGCCGATATTGGAGCAGACATGGGAGGCTGATCCCCACGAGACAGAGAGCTCCAAGAAGATGTAGGCAACCAACGAGCCGACCCCAGATACGCTCACGGCCACTACTGAGATGGTCAACGCCCCGTTTGAGGTTACAGCCCCCGTGGCACTACAGGAGCAGTTTTCCCCCTTCGAGGATGTGTCCCCCCCCCCCCCCGCTGAGCTGTCCAAGGTGATTTCCTTCTTTACCGATCTCGATTGTGGTTTTTCATCTATGTGGTGATTTTTTTTTAGAAAAGGAGTATGTGGTGATTAATAATGCAAAATTTTATTAGCTTCGATGCCATGCTATACATAGTGGTTTAAATAACTTGTGTTTATTATACTGAAAAGTAATTCAGAATTTGTTTCTTTTTCAATTAGAGCCCTGATGCAGACAAGGATTGTGTGGTTGTACATGTCACTCGCTATGAGGCGGACGACCTGAATATACGCACTGGGAAAACAGAGTTCTTAGGCTATTGGATCCTGGAAGCCATTTGCGTTATACCAATGAAGAGTTGTATTCCAGTCTCACTGTTGTCAGGCGTGTTGTCCAGGGTATACTGAAGCACAAGAAGTTCAAAGCTACTCCTTCGTTTGTGAAGCATACTGTTCTTGTCAAGCTTACGCAGGAAGATGATGTGGCATGCCTCCACAAAAAAGTTTATCAGTGGCAAGGCCACAAGGTTGTCTTCATGAAGGTTCACAGGATTGAGCTGCTGCGGAACATCCTCGATGATGTTCATGGCAAGGTCCATCTTGTGTCCAGCCCAAATTAGATCGAGGCATGAAATAGTTGCCCCAGCTAGTGTTTAATAGTAGTTTGGATTGTGTCTCATTATCCGAACCTTGCCTGTTATCGACCCCTCTGGGGCTAGTACTCTGTTTGAATCCGTCTATGGGAACTGCTGCTACTTTTGTGTGCCCGTGAATCATGTGAGAACCACCGTAATTTTTGCCGAAATAGATGTGTCCTCACTAGTTTTTTCATGAATATGGCATGGTAAGACATAAGTTGTCACGGTTTATCATACGAGCAGTGTGTGTTTTGATGAAATAGAGCACTCATTCGAGAACCGTGCGCTGACGTATACATAAGTACTTGTAAACACTGTTGGTGCTACCCCACTTGTAAGCAGTTGTGCAAAACACGGCACATTGGCTCAGCTCGCTTCAACACTAGGCTATCGACCAGCTAACAATCAACAATTTGCTGTCTGACATATAAGCAACTATGTATCTTGTTACAGTGGTTCATGCAGTTAATTGAGGCCACAATGTAATAAATTCCAAACGTTCACACGCTAGTCCAGCGCTCATGTGGAACACTCACATTAAACTCGTCTTCATAAAAAACTTGAAAAGCGTAAGTTAATCAATTTTATACATCTCAATGATTCATAGAACATAACAAACATATACTAGTTCACAGCAAAAGACAAAGTTGTGAGAAGGTTTACAAATCAGGAAAAACAAGCAAGGCTGCTCTGAGCAAAGGGCCTCCCGGCAGGCTTAAATTTCTTGGAGTTCACTCTGGTTTTTTGTTGTTGCCACCATTCAGGGTTAGGTTCTCTCATTCCAGAATAACCAATTATAATTGTGGTCTCAGCTGGAATGCTGAACTGAACCATGCAGTGTACTGACCAGCTGAAATGCTTGTGCATTCCACTAAACTTAAGCACCACTATTTGCAGAAATAAGCAGACCACAATGCCTCTTGTCCGCGCACCTGTCCAAAAAACCGTCGTGCAGCCGTGACAGCTAGTCCTCGGTCCATGGATGAACTGGTAGAAAGTGCATTCCGGACTAGGATGCAATTGTTTTCGCTCGTCCCTGCACTGCAATCAGGAAGTAAAACGTATGAATCAGCTTCTTTTAGATTGCGTTGGTCATTCTACCTTAGTTACTACCAATGTAGGGATACCTTGAGGACGGGAGGTTAGACGACGGCAACGAGGGATAGCCATCTCATTTTGCGCAGTTGTACTAAAACTAAGGTGTGTGCTTTTGATTGCGCGGATAGAAACGATACGGAGACAGACATCCCAAAACGATATGGAGACAGACATCCCTGTTTGCGCAAATACGAAATACGATTATTTAAATAGTGATAGATATTACTACTTTCCCCCGTTTCCTCTTAGAACCAAGTCCTAGATTCATGCTACAATTTTCCCACTTTCTTCCCTGTTTGAACCAACGCTTTGAGTCGACTGTATGAACTATCTTTACTTCTAATAATAGTACAAGTCTTGGTGGCTTTGGAACAGTGGATCGAAGTAGAAAAGGATCCACACGAAGGGAGCTGGGGCAGTAGAGCAAGGCAGGTTTCGAAGGAATATATACCTGAGGGTCATCGGCATGTGGCAAAGACGGCGCAGGGAGGCCGCATCTTGGCCACAATACCGCAGGGAGGAAGAAGGGGTCGGAGGCCCTCCCGAGCCGGCGCTCTTTCGGAGAGAACGGCACGGCCGCCGATAGGGACACGCAGGCAGCCGTTGGTCTCCTTTCCAACCACCGACGACAGCATGAACGATGCACCTACATTCCTGCCCTGGTCGAGGTTGTCCGGCCGGATTTGTGACCAGCCGTGAGCTGAGAGAGAGTGTGGCCACCTATGTGTTGCTTAGATATGGAGAGCATGAGAGAGTGAACGAGAGGAACCCTAGTAAAGCAAGCGCTAAGGCTCCTGCTTTTATATATAGTGGAGTGATTTTGTTGTACCGGCTTCAAAAAAATGTGCTCCTACGTGTACCCGCGAGTGGGTGTGAGAGAACTAGTGTGTGCGTGCACCGCTTCTCTTCGTGAGAGTACAATATACTATGCCCAAAGAACGTTCGCCGCAAGAGTAATAGTATAAGTGTGTGACGTGTGAGCTAAAATAAAATGTGCGCGCCGTCTTTTGTTTTTTAGAAGTTATGAGGGTAGGGTGTGAAGAGCACATATGTGTGTGACGTCTACCTGCAGATAGATGGTGGGTGCGACGTCCGAGTCTACGAGAGGACTCGGGAGAGTCGTGACTCGTGAGGGTGCGTGTGCGTGAGAGAGGGGGGCACGTATCAATGCAATGCATGTGTTCGTAAATCATTATCCGACAAACGTTCGCCACAAGCCTTTTCCTGACGAACGCCATAAGAACCATTAGATCGGCATCCGACAGTGTCAGGTTTGCCATGGCATTTAACAGAACAACCACTCCTACACACAAATCTTCCACGTGAGTGTTAGCAACTACCGTATGCTCCCTCCGTTCCGAAATGCAGTGCATATAGCTTTATTGAAGATTCGAACGTCGCAAAATTTTGCCGAGTTTTCGTGTACCAAATTGCACATGTAGAATACCATGTATATATCATTTCATTCATCTTTGAGAGGTAACTATAAAGATGGGTGAGGGTCTACAAAGAAAGACCATCGTATCACCCGCAGCAATTTCAAGCATCCTTTAGTGTCGAGAAATATCATAGGAACTCTATATGATATGATTTTTATAGGATTTTTTCCTTTAGAGCCAATTGGTTCATAGGAATAGATTCATATACTCCACATTTCAAAGGAAATAAACATGATATCATTTCTATAGCTTTAGAGCCACTTGGTTCATATGAATGGATTCCTATACTCCCTTAATTCCAAAGGAAAATAAACATTAGCGTATATTCAATAGAAAAGTTCCTATGATATGAACCAAATTACATCTCTTTTCTAATCCCTCCTCATAGGAATTGAGATACATGTCATCTCTAGATTCAATAGAAAAGTTCCTATGATGTGAACCAAATGACATCTCTTTTCCAATCCCTACTCATAGGAATTGAGATGCTCCATGTCATCTCTTTCCCTACAACTTCCATGTATACATCTTCTATTCCTAAATAGATAGTACAAACCACTAGTAGCTTTTTTCCAAAACATGCAACTATGGTACAAGAACTATATAGTGTGCCAATAACTTTGAAAGATGGTCGCTGGATGAAGCTAACCCGACAGTGCAGAGATAGGCAAATACGAGCACTACTGGCCGTTGGATATCATCAACATTCCACCAGATCTGCCACATGTACAATCTAGAAGACTCCATGGTTGAACTTAAGCATAATGCACAAACCTCAAAACACAAGCACTTCTCCTTTGTTCTAGAATCTTCTGTATCATAATTGATTATTTTTTCTAAATGAATTGCCATTATTTGTTTTTTACTTTATTATTTACAATGCACAACCCCATGAATCTTAACATTTTTATAAAACTAATTGATTTTGAATGAGATGAACTATAAGAACTAAACGAACATCTGCATCATGCATATATGACTCAAGGCTTTACATGCTATAGTGTGTATTTATTCATAATTTGGTTTCGAAATCTCATGCGTTCAATACATGTGTACCTTACTAGTTTTGAGTAGAGTAGAAAATTTCACGTGGCCTCGGGTATATCAAAATGCAGGGCCCGTGCATCATTGCCTTTCGGTCGAACCTACGTCCACAATTTTTTGTACGTACTATATCTCCACTGGTCCCCGAACCCAAAATGTTGCCTCATTCCTGTAAAACCAAGAGGCCCACACATATTTAAGGCGTCTCCTCGAACCCGTTTACTACGACGTGGCCCCGCACGCCGTAGTACTCCTACAAACCCTACTGCTGCACTCATCATCGGTTTTCTTCAAGAGGACGAGGGAGAAGCCGATTTGTAGTGGAGGCGCTTTCAAAAAAAGGATCTATAGTGGAGACCCCTACCCTAGGTGCCCTAGGTAGCTGCCACACGCATCATTATTTTCTATTTTCTTTATGCTCTTGCGCCCTAGAGTGAAATGATGGTTGCTTCGTCCGTCCACCTTAATGCGGGAAAGGTGGGGCTTTGTGATTTGACCCCTCATGGCTCATTTTCTACTACTATGGCGCTATGATCGGGGTGCCTCCAATTCCAACCGCTGCTCCGAACTGTAATTTGGTGCATCGCACGTGGAACAAGACGATGGATAAGCCACATGTCGGCCAAAGGGGTCCTGTTAAGTGTGTCGCCATTTCGTGTGCGGACTGACCCTGCTTGAGTTGCTACGCCAACACGATAGGAGCAGCCTACCACTTGGTTTTGCTCCTTGGTGAATCCCGACTATATTGATCTAAAAAGATACGTGCTGAACTACCCTCTCCGTCTTGGTTTTTTTATTTTTAGGCATCTCGGTTTATAGGGCCTGCACGTAGTTCTAGGTCATCCATTTGACTAACTAAATATGAGTTACTATGTCACAAAAAGTATATCATTGGATTCTTAAGTGGATGTAGTTGTATTTAAAAGTCGAGGGCGGGGCTTTTCCTGCGCGGTAGGCGGGGCAGTTCCGCCTAGTCGGTTCGACAGAGACGCGAGAAGACGAGGGAGTAGGCTGCTGCAAACGTAGGGCTGTGTGATTTGACAGCGAGTTACTGTTGGACAGGTGGGGCCCCGTGATTTTACTTGCCATTATCATTTTAACTACAGCGCTACGATCGACGTGAGTCTCCCGATTCCTGACCACCTCCATTACGAAGAAAGAGATAGAGAGGAGTAAAAAAATACACTTATAGCCAACCTTATAGCCAACCTTGTTGTAGTATGAGTGACTAAGTGATGACTATGTATGACATGCCAACATCAGATAGCCTAACACACCGTGTTATATCTCCAAGGGCGCGAGCGACGCGACGGTCGTGGTAGGCGCGACCATGATACGGGCTGCTGGCAGCCCTTGGATCTGAGATCAAACGGTCGCATGCTAAGTTGCTGAAAATTTGCAGAATAACCCTCCAGGATAGGATATTCACCCATATGTCTAGAATCTCGCCATGCAACCGTTCGATCTCAGATCCAAGGGCTCTCGGAAGCCCGTATCATGGGAGAATGGAAAGCCACTACCCTGTCGTTCGCACGCTGGCAGTTCGCTCCTACTCGTCCCCGCACGTCCTTCAATACTACGGTGGTTCGCTCCTAGTCGTCTCGTCCATTCACATTACGGCAGTTCCACTAATACTAACCCTCATCCCAAATCCATGGCGTCCCAAATCTCCACGATCGGCGGTGAGTACAAGGTTAGAACCATCACCGGTGATGAGTTCGACGTCATCTACACCCGTTCTTCCGCGACGGTGAAAGGATGCCTTTCTCGCTTCAGACACACGTTCGAAAACTCAGATGATGAGTGGGTCTCTAGGCTAGATGTTGAGTACACCACAGTCCTGGGAACAGAGAAGGATCTAAAGGACGAAGAGAGGAAGAAGCCCGCCGTGATCCAGGTTTGCGTACATAACGTTTGCTTGGTCTACCACATATGCCATGCCGACGTTGAGTGCCAGGATTTTAAGAAATTCCTCAAGGACAAAACAGTGAAATTCGTTACTGTAGACTTTAAGAACAACAGGGATGTCCTGCGTCGGATAGGTCTCGTTGTAGGCAACCCCTTCGACCTCCAGAAGAATCGGCTGGTGTCCTCTCGTCAGCCTTCAATGCTGACCCTGGCAGGAGCCATGGTTCATCCTTCGTACGGTAAACTGGAGAAACCTCCATACACGTTTCATCGTCATGCATGGCAGCGGAATGTACTAGGTATAGACCACATCCACTACGCTGCAATGGATGGCAACCTTTGCTTCAATATCTACAAGGGTTGGATGAAGAGCAACAGCCAAGTGTGCGGTTCAAGCAAAGAAGTATCGGCCAAGAGGGAGAGGGACAAGGACGAAGTCGAAGACGTGGACGAGGACTCCGAGTAAGGTGGCAGTGTCGTTGCTCATGGTGGTTCTAAACTTCTAATGCAGTGTCTACCGGATTAGTTGCATAGTTTAATTTCAGGTGTGTTTAGTTTAATTTGAGGGGTGTGTTGTGCTAAGCCCCCAGCAGAACTATGTTATGTTTCTTCTCGTTACTTTAACTCTTTAGTATGTACATATTACTAGTATTTCTTTAATAGAATTTAGCACCCCAATTAAGCACGCACTAGCTTTTTCAATAGTACTATATGCATAATTTGGCGACGAGCGCTCTCTATATGTACCACCTTTTTTTAATTTCAATTTTTGCTCCACGGCGCAATCCATCGATAGTACTACTGTAAAAAAGTATACATTTTTTAAAAGGATAGAGTACTGTTCATCACATATATAGCCAGTTAAATTCTCAACCTAGAACGACGTGCGTGCCATGTAGTAAACCGATACGAAGGAAGTATAGTAAAAATGAGGTGATTTTACCGACCGATCGGCGGGGGAGCATGGCTTGTCATGCGGTCCCACGTGTCATGATGTACCAAGGCGATGCGTGTATCCCTCTTGAGGTAGAAGCAATACTACGTCATTGGAGATGATGGCGAACCGAAGTGTGAAATAATGGTCGCTTCGTCCGTCTGGGAAGGTGCGGCATTGTGATTTGATGTCTCATTGCTCATTACTACTACTGGGCCGGTACGAGTGGGGTGCATCCCCCTGCTATTCTGCACTGTTATTTGGTGCTTGACACATCGACCCGGTTGCTATATGTCCCACATGTCGGCGACAGGAAGTACATAATTCATGAAAGGGAGCGTCGACGGAGGAGTGTACTACAGAATTCATGAAAGGGAGCGACTTAGTTTTGGAAAAATCTGTTTTTACGGAGTACGTACCCACTAGGGTTTATAGGGCTCATCTAAAAAACATTCGTTTTTCCATTTGATAAGTCTCAATTCTACTATACTAGTAGTAGTACCATTACATGTTGGATTTTGAGGTGCGTTAGATCACCCGACGCAAGCAGTGTCAAGAGGAAACTAACCAATGCATGTACAAGTTCATGGAAATTTAGTGGTCATTCATGCATTCGTTCTAATTAATGCCTCGGTAAACATAACTTCTTGAGAAAAACGAGCGTACTAATTACTTGTGCAAACTACGAAATTAATTTGACCACTCACCGTCTACCTTGGTTGGAGAGATTTTGAAATTGAGCCATAAACTGGAAAGGAGGGAGTAGTAACTTTTGTCTCGATTACTATTTGTGGCCTTGTATAGATGCAAAATGTATTTTTTTAATAATGGCCTTGTATAAGTAAATGGAGGGAGTACTAACCAAAGTACGTAGTAGGGACGAGGAGTAAACGGAGGGAGTAGTAAAATTTTCTCCTCATGCTACGAGCCACCGCGCGCATGGGCGAGGGAGCGGGCGTAAAGGCGTACAGTACTACTACTACTACTACTACTACTACTACTACTACTACTACTACTACTACTACTACTCGTAAGCAAGCTTCACATCATCCTGCGAGCCACCGCGCCCGTGGGCGGGGGAGACGGCGTACTAAGCAAGCTTCTCCTCGTTCTGCGAGTTGACGGGACACATCAAAAGTACTCCAGTGTATAGAGCCTTGCCTCTAAGGTAGGCCCCACATGGTTTGCCTCTTTTTTAATTTAACATAATGCGTCAAGTCGCAATTTTTTTGTTCACCTGTGGTAGACGATCCTCCCTCCACCAAGTGGACAACCAGTACACGTGCCAAATTACCACGTGGGCTGCCTTTTTCGTACAGAAATGAGATCCACCGTGTACCCGCGTGGGTGTGGTTGGGAAAGAGACGGGAGTACGTGTGCCGTGCGTGCACCTCTTCTCTTCGTGCACGTCCCCCACCTACGTGGGTGTGTGTGAGAGAGATACAAACCAAGACATAATGTGCCGTCCATCCCCATGCCTCCGCCCAGTCCGACCACCAGTCACCACCACACCCCACTCCTCCTCACCTTATCTCTCATCTTTCTCCCTCCATTTTTATATACAAGGGGCCACTATCAAAATTACAATTTGCAGATATACAAGGCCACTAACACTAATCGATGCAATATTAATGGTGTTTGCCTCGTGCTACTAACAAAGGAGGACATTTGTTATCCCTTGCATGCATGCGGGAGTTTGTAAAAAAATGCATCTTGATGTTTCGTGCAATGCACGGGAATCTTGCTAGTCCATGAAAACAACACATGGCAAAATTCCACGGCGAATGAGGGATTTGAATATGTTGGGAGGGGTTGTTTGGATCTTGCCCGGGGTAGCCAAAATATTGGCGACCCTTTTGTCCACCGGTGCCTTTGCCACCGATGAACGAGGAATGGCTCGGGTGCTCATGTTGGCATGCATCCTCCAACGCGCGCGTTGGAGACGAGCTTGCATGAGCTGTGTTTTTTTGTCCCACAACGCCGCCCGAGCCGCCCGCAGACCGACCGGGGACCCGCAAATTACGCCATCCAACCGTAGCCGCACACATTATAACAGCAACTCAACCAACCGGACGAAATTCACGCAAACACATAGACAAACTGATATTTCATATAAACAACGACGGAAATCATATAAAATACCGGATTTTCATACAAACATGACGGATTTCATTACATTCAAATGAACTACGCGGTGCTAGTTCTGGACAGCACAAGTATATAATACCTAGCCTAAATGGTCGCCCGCCGATCGATTTGTGTTCCTCATGTCCGGTAGCACGATCACCGGGAGCCCCGGAGGTATATGCTTCAGCGCAAAGGATGGCTCGCTTCCCCACTACCCAACTAATATCATTGGCTGGTGCCGAAGATGATGGTGGCCGGCACCGGTTCGAGTTCATCACCGGCCACTACTTCGCCATGGTTGGCACCGGCTCGAGTTCATCCTAACATTCCCCTCTTCCATGGAGCCCATGCAGGGTTGATGAAGGTCCTCGCAACAAAAGGATCTGGCAAGACACCTGCTGTGTACGCCGGCGTCGCCTCCGCAGTGGCCTTCATGGGGCCCAAGCGGCGACGGCCTCCCGTGTTCTACTTCTCCTTGATGATGGCGGCGGACGCGGAGGCGCTGGCCACTGACTCGTCGCTCTCCGCGCACCCGGCTTCTGTCGCTGCTTGCATGGCGCGGCCGCCGGCATGGGAGTCTCGGCCACAGAAATAGGAGACGTGATACGAGGCGGCGGCGTGGACGGCAGCAACGACGCCTGTGCGCCGCTCCTCGTCGAGCTGGCCTGGAGCGGTGAGTTGCTGAACCGCGCGCCGGCTTGGGGCGGCAACCGGCTCCGTCGGGCGAGGGAAGGGAGGTGGATCAGCGAGCTGCATAACTCGTATCCGGCGGGCTACCCAGCCGACTTGGATGCGGAATAACTACTCTTCGCAAGCCATTATAAGAGTGGACAAAATGGTGGAGGAGATAGGGGAGCGGCGGAGGTGTGCGATTCTTGGCCGGCGTTTGGCCTCGTTTAAATAGGAGATTAAAAAGATGGCGGACGGGAGGAGCTCGGCCGGCGTTGCGTTTAACGCCGGCCCGGTCATGAACAGACGTGTGTCCAGAGTGGATTTCTCAGCTTCCACATGGGCGGGTTTCATGGAGGCGTTTGAATGCGGCACGGAGGCGTGTTTAGCCGGGCGTGCCGTGAGTGGCGCCCTCGACTCTGACCTAGGACACCACGCCGTTCTTCCACTAACGTGTGGGCTCTTTGGGTGCATGGCCTGCATGTCAATGACCCAACGCAGGCAGCGCACAGTAGAGGAACCTTTGGTGGGCCAGGGCGGTCAGAAGCGGGCATTTCATAAACCGATGATTGTTCATTGAGTGTGACGTCATCTTTTTCATGTAGATAAGCCTACTATGTTGATAGCCCGTTCGATACGTTGTGATTCATAAAGACCACTGCAAACATCAATGTTCTTCTTATCACAGATAAGATTGATTAATACATGTAACAATCCATGTCCTTAACAAAGGGTGCATGCACGTATAGGTTGAGCGTGTGTCTTGCGTTGTGTGCTGTGTGCATGCAGGCGTGCGAGTGTTGCGTGCGTGCAAGGGTACATTTCAGTGTTGCATGCATGGGTGCGTACGTGCGTGTGTTCGTGAGTGCATGTGTATGTGTCAGTGTTGCACGCCCGCATGCGTGTGTGTGTACGTGTCAGTGTTGCACGCCTACATGCGTGCGTGTCTTGCATGCGTGCATGTGTACATGCGGGGTGAGGCTACACGTCAGTTGACTGACTTTTTCATCTCTGGTCATTAGATTTTCCAGCCGTTGGATACGAAATCAAGGGCCTCCAGTTTATCATCAAACTCCACCCCCCCTGAGCCGCCAGCCACCACCGGCTGAACCGCCAGCCCCCGCCGCCTGCAGCCAGCCCGCCCTCCCCAAAACCACTCCCCACCGCCGGTCCGCCGCCGCACCGGCCATCCCTCTAGCCCCCCCCCCTCGCCGAGCTTTTTCTCCGGGGATCCCTACCCCACCGCCCAATGAACGCCCCCCAACTGCTGGTGACTGCCAACCAGAGGTCTCACGACTTCAAATACCCACTGACCACTAATTTATTACCATTTATGTCCTTCATATACGCGCTGACGGGTGGGCCCTATGGTAATGTGCGCTGCTGAATGTGGACCATTTGACTGGTCAATTGATCGTGTTATCAACAAATTATGGAGTTGTATGGTGAGCCAGTGACCGTATGATCACCCTAAAATGTACTCCTATTTTATTAACATAGTACAGACTCAAACTACTATTTCTGTCTTTCATATACGGGCTGACAGGTGGGCCCCACGGTTACGCACCCCGATGGTGCAACACTAGTTGTGCCGCGTGGAACGTTTGACTGGTCAATTGATTGTGTCATCAACAAAATACGGAGTTGTACGGGTGAGCCAGTGACCGTATAATCATGATATGTATTTGTTTAACACGATGCAGACGCAAGGGCTCATATATACGCGCAAGCACTCACCGCTATAAGTGCGCACACGCGAACCCTACCCCTATGAGCACCTTCGAGAGAGTGGGCCAACATATATGATCTTGAGATTTTATGAAGTCACCATAGGTGCCTCGTAGTCGAGTGGAACGTCTCCTCCCACTGAACGTACATCGCTGGAAAATACTGAAATTAACACAAGATAAATGCGAGCACCGGGAACCTTGGTGGGCTCGAGAAACCACTGTCCTCTAACCATCCAACCACATGTTGGTTAGCACGACAAAATGTATGCGGTGACCGTGATGAGCTTATTATGAAGTCCAGTGACCATATCGTGCTTTCACTTCAAATACAATAACCGTAAGTGTCGTCAACAAAATATGGTGCACGCATCAAATGCAAAGTCTGTCAGTGTCATCAACAAAATATGGAGACGTATCGTGAGCTAGATACCGTTGTACTATTGTATATGCTTATTTTCTTAGTGGCCGATTGCGTGTGTGGTGTGGTGGGCACATCATTTCTAGTTGTGGTGGGTCAACATGAAGACTCATGGGTCGGTTCCATCCTGCGCCACATATAGGTTGGATCGAGACGTGTTATACGAAGACCCATGTGGAGGACTCGGCATACAACACGAAGCTACCAGAGTCGCGGAGGACTCTATCCCCACTGGTGATAAGCCGACTATATATTATTTGTAACCCTAGGCCCTTAGTATGTTATACAAGCTTGGGGGCTAGTTCGTTGATAGTATACACACACGCACAATGCCTGGTATTCACGTGTACTTTGTACACACCCCTATCACTAATATACAGTATCGGGAGTAGGCTCTTTCTTCAACTGCAATGGTCCGATCCGAACTAGGGTAAAACTTTGCCTCGTATTACCATCCAGCCTAACAGCCAGGGATATCCTACCGAATGATATGATGAAATCATATCTGCCAACTACTAAGAGAGAGGTGTGTCGGGGGGGGCAATGTGTGCGAGAGAGGCCTAAAGATAATGTGTGTGCGGGAGACACGTATGCACATATATGTGCGTATAGAGGGCTAGTAGAGACCGTGCATGTGTATATATGCATGTGAGAGAAATAGTGTTTTCCAACTGAGATTAGTGAAAAGAGTGGTACATAGTAGTCAGAAAGAGAGAGAGAAACAGAGAGAGCATGTGCGTGAGACACCCCGACACCCTGAGAGAGATTGTGAGCATGTGTGAAAGAGAAATGCCGATGCATATAAAGTGTGTGCACTTATGCGTTAGATAGAGAGATATATAACGCGTTTGTGAGAACGGGGCGAGGCATAGTGCATCTACATGTAAAAGGCGGTTCTATGCATTAAATTAAAATATAAATGGCATTATTATTTTTGGATGAGATCATGAATTTTGCAAACTGCGTATGGACGAAAATCGGTCTATCAGACACCCATACTCTATTGAATTCTAGCATGTGCATGTGTTTATTTCATATTATCGATCCATAGAGTGAGAGCGGTTTGAAATACAGGCAATGGATGCTTTTGCAATTCATATATAAACATTAATTAGTGCACTCCATGTTGTTAGTGTGAAGCACTTTATACATTTGTCACTTGCATGGATACATTCCAAATTGCTAGCTACGAAATAGAATACATGTCGAATTCAACATAAAGGGGGTTTCGAAGATTCGAATTCATAGGAAGTGCATTCATCTATTTGAACCCGAGATAATGGCATTTGTAAATCAGATGTAAAAGGGGGCATCAATCTTTGTTGTGAGTTTGAACATGCTATATATATTCATACGCATATCTAACTTTTTTTTGCAACCAAGGAGATTATATCTGGAACCATGCATGAACTGAGGTAAGTTGCATATTTTTTAATATATACTCATGTACAATGTATATTCAAATGTACCCCCTCCATTCCCAAATAATCGTAGCTTTAGGATTTTCAAGAGTAAAGATTTGTGAAGTTTGACAAATCCTGAAAGTTCAATTCAAGAGAACGGAAAACGTTAATGCTTCTGCTCCCAAATATTGAACGAAGCGCCAAATAGGCCTCTGGTCACCCTAAACAGCGCGAGACTAATGTTTTGGTGGTAGGAAATTATTGTCCTAACTCTGGCCCATGTAGCTTATCGGCCCGATGTCCAAAGGTCTAAACCGGGGTAGGTTTGTAACTTCGCCAGGACGCCAGTCTCAACTGCCTCCGAGAAGCATTCATACGCCGTGGGCGCCTACCCATGCGCTCGGCCGAAATCTATCCCGCCCACATTTGGGACACCTGACATGACTGTCCTACCCCCAACCCGCAATATGTCCGAAATTTTAGATGGGGGCAAAGTTTGTAACTTTCCCCAAATTTCAAACAAGCGCGTCTCAAACCGAAACATTGTTCCCCCTTAGTTCCCTGCCTCCCTCCATTTCCCCATTCATACTCCGTGGGCGCGAAAACGCCCTCTCCACCAGCCGCGAAACCCCGACCTCCTCCGTCCTCCACCCCATAGCGGCCAATCCACCGCCGCCCTCCTCCATCACGCCGGAGCCGATACCCCAACATCGTCGTCCAACGCAACCACAACTGCAACGCCCTCAAGGACTTAGCAGCTGAAGCCGAGGCAGAGCTGCCTCCACGACGCCGACGCCGACGTGCGCTGTACCAGAACCACTCCGACCACTCCGTCCGACGCCTCACTGCTACGGCTCCACTGTGGCAACCGTCCACCGCACCAGAGTTGTTCCCGCTACGCCGTCGTTCGCCGCCTCGGATCTGCTTCCCCACCGACGACCGACGGCCACCGCACCACACTCAACAACTTGGCCATGGGTTCATCCAAGGCTGCACCGTCCTCCACAACTTCTGGTTTCCGGCGAACAACAAGAAGATCGTCGGAAAAACAAAAGGAGGAGACAGCACTACCAGCAGAAAGAGGTACTCCTCTTCCCTTATTCATGCAAATCTTACGTCTCTGCTCACACCGTGTTCATCCCACGAAAGAAACTAGTTGAGCGCTTCTTACTGCATCTTCTTCGTGATACTAAATGCACAAGGTTTCCTCCCTTTTACTATTTCACCTTTGCTAGTGGTCAGTAGCCCGCCTGGATTTCAATTCAGGGTCAGTCGAACCGTAATTAAAAGAAGCAGCACCCGCTTAGGTGCGCGGAGCACCTAGTCTGCCTATTCCCCGGGGAAGTGGCGCATCGGTGTCTATCATAGGGGTGTGGGGCGCAGGAGCTGCTTGCGCCCGATCTGGAGGTTGGAGGGGCTTGAATGGATGGCCGGGGGGCGGTGCCAAGCATGGCGGTGCGGTGAGGTCGAGGGGAGGGCGCAGGTAGGGGAGGAATACTGGGCCGGTGGTCGCTGGCGTTTCGAGGAAGATCGTCAACACTGACTGGCTGGAGGTAGATGAAGGCGATCTGCCCGTTCTTTGTACATCGAACGGTGCAGAAAAAATGGACTGGCCTATTTGCTTTCAGTCGACTGTTATTTTCGTAGAATCCTGTAGTAATTTAGTGTGCCATGCATGTTGTAGAGCTATCATATGTCTCCCGTCATTTATTTCTCACCGACCTGCTATCTGATACCTTTACACTGTACTAATTGTGCACACACTTCAGCCATACTCACACTATTGTTTTTTTATGCATGGTTATTTCAGACTCTGACGCAGTGTTGATGAATGCAGAAAAGAAAAGACAGAAGTCACTCCAGTGTAATTCGAAGATAAGCACTAAGCATTTCAGCGCTCTAATGGGTGCAGTGTCAGCAGTTGGAGACAGTAAATGTAGCTCTGCAGTTGATGATCTCAATTGCCACACACAACCATCCCAGGTGCTTGCTTTAACTTCGCGTTGCCAAATGTGGTTGCATGTTGCATATGGTGTCTAGCTTGTATTGCTTACAATTTGGTTAAATTGCATCTGCTTACTTTACCCATTATACCTTTGATAATGACATGCCTTCGTGTTTTTGATACATACTACATATGTCTATTAACCATGTTCATACATCAAACTAATGCTCTTTTGTATCCCTCGTCAATCACTTATGATGAGACAGTCACCCGAGTGGGTTACTGTGAGACGCCCTACTCGTTTAAAGAGTGCAGTGTCATCCTCCCCACATGATTCTCAAGAAACAACAAGGCTAAATGAAGATAGTCAACGTATCTCTCTAGTTGATCACCGCAATTCCCCCACACCACCATTGCAGGTGCTTGCTCTTACTTGGTAGTGTGATATGTGGTTGCATGTTGCATATGGTGTCTACCTTGTAATGCTTCTAATTAGGGTAAATTGCATCTGCTTAGTTAACACATTATACCTGTGAATATGACATGCCTTCCTGTTTTTGGTACATACTACGTCTTTCTATTAACCATGTTCTTACATCAAACTACTTTTCTTGTGTATCCCTCATCAATGCTCCTAATTTGCTAAACTGCATCTCCTTATCTTACACATTATACATGTGAATATGACACGCCTTCCTATTTTTGGTACATACTACATCTGCCTATCACACCATGTTCTTACATCAAACTACTGTTCTTGTGTATCCTGCGTCTATCGCTTATGATGAGACAGTCACACGCGTGGGTTAATATGAGACGCAATACTCTTATAAAGAATGCAATTTCATCCTCTCCACATGATTCTCAAGAAATAGCAAGCCTAAATGAAGATATTGAACGTAGCTCTATACCTGAAGACCGCACTTCCCCTACACCACCATCATCGATGCTTGCTCTAACTTCGCAGTGTGATACGTGGTTGCATGTTGCATACGGTGTCTAGCTTGTAATGCTTCTAATTAGGCTAAATTGCATCTGCTTAGTTTACACACTATACCTGTGAATATGACATGCCTTCCTATTTTTGGTACACACTACATCTATGTGTTAACCTTGTTCTTACATGAAACTACCTCTCTTCTGTATCCTGCATCAATCACTTACGATGAGTCACCTTTATTCGTTGCATATTGCATATTATTTCTAGCCTGTTGCCATGTATTGCTTCTAATTTGGTCAAATACATTTGTTAGGGCACCCTTTTAATTTGGCAGAGTGATATTGGTTTCATCTTTCATATGGTTTCTAGCTTGCATCGATTCTAACAAGTTCAAGCACCTTGTGCTTAGTTTACACTTTATACATCATACATGTCAATATGTCACGTTGTCCTATTTTTCATACATATTCCATTCTCCTATCATGTGGCTGCCTTACATGAAAGTAGTGTTCGTTAGTATCATGCATCAATGAGTTCTGAAGAGCAAATTTTATTCCTTTTTCTTGTGGGTTTGACTTGACAAGGCAAAATCAAGAAAGAGGAAGGAAAAGAGTAAGGAAGGCGATGATGGTGGTCCTCTGCAGCAACATAAAGGGAGCATATGTACCGATTCTCCTTGTACTGATAGTGCATTACAAGGTCCAAGTCTCCGCTCCCCTACTCCACCATCCAAGGTGCTTGCTCTAACTTGGCAGTGTGATATCTAGTTGCCTGTTGCATATGGTGTCTAGCTCGTATTGATCCTAATTAGTGTAAACTGCATCTGCTTAGCTTACACATGATACATGTGAATATGACACGCTTTCCTGTTTTTGGTACATACTATATCTGTCTATCACACCATGTTCTTACATGAAACTAGTCTTCTTGTGTATCCTGCATCGGTCACTTATGATGGGACACCTTTAAGTTGGCAGTGTGATATTGGTTTGTGTCTTGAATATGATTTCTAGCATGTATTGCTTCTAGTTTGATGAACGCCACCTATGACGAGACAGTTTTAACTTGGCAGAGTGATATTGATTGCACCTTCCATATGGTGTCTTGCGGTGTTTCTAATTTTTTGAAGTGCCTTCTGCTTAGTTACCACATCATAGGTGTGAATATGTCAAGCCATCCATTTTTTCATACATATTCCATCCTTGTACCATGACTTTGCCTTTCATCAGAGTAGTGTTCGTCAGTATCATGCATGAATGAGTTCTGAAGAGCGAATGATATTCCTTTTTCTTGTCGGTATGACCTCACAACGCAAAATCAATAAAGCTGAAGGAAATTGGCAAGGCATTGGATGATGGTGGTCCTTCCGAACAACTGAAACAGAGGTTCTTTACAGATTCTACTCCGCCACCCTCCCAACAAGATTCGCAAGACAACGCAATGCTAGACAGTCAACGTAGATGTGTAGATGATGAGCACATCTCCCCTACTCCACCATCACAGGTGCTTGCTCTAACTTGGCACTATTATATGTGGTTGCATGTTGCGTATGATGTCTAGCTTGTATTGCTTCTAACTTTGTTGAATTGCATCTGCTTACTTTACACATAATGCCTGTGAATATGACATGTGTTCCTGTTTCTACATCAGACTACTATTCTTGCATATCCCGCATCAGTAATGCCTTCTGCTTAGTTACCACATCATAGGTGTGAATATGTCACATCCATCCTATTTTTTCATACATATTCCATCCTCGCATCATGTGTTTTCCTTTCATCCGAGTAGTGTTCGTCAGTATCATGCATGAATGAGTTCTGAAGAGTGAATTTTATTCCTTTTTCTTATCGGTTTGACTTCACAATGCAAAATCATTACAGCTGAAGGAAATTAGTTCCGGCAGTGGATGATGGTGGTCCTTAGGAGCAACTCAAACATGGGGTCTCTACAGATTCTACTCCGCCATCCTCCCAACAAGATTCGCAAGACAACACAAGGTTGGACAGTCAACGTAGCTCTGTAGATGATGAGCACATCTCCCCTACTCCACCATCACAGGTGCTTTCTCTAACTTGACACTATTATATGTGGTTGCATGTTGCATATGATGTCTAGCTTGTATTGCTTCTAGCTTGAATTGCATTTGCTTACTTTACACATAATGCCTATGAATATGACATGTGTTCCTGTTTCTAGAACATACGTGTACATGATGAGCACATCTCCCCTACTCCACCATCACAGGTGGTTGCTCTTACTTGGAACTGTTATACGTGGTTGCGTTTCCCGTATGATGTCTAGTTTGTATTGCTTCTGATTATGTTGAATTGCGTCTGCGTAGCTTACAACTTATACCTGCAACGATCACTTACCCATAAGACACATTTAACTTGGGACTGTGATGTAGGTTGCATCTTGCATTGTCTTCTAGCTTGTACTGCTTCTAATTTCTTGAAATGGCAGTTACGATGAGACACTTTTTACCTGATAGAGTGATATTGGTTGCATGTTCATATGGTGCCTAGCTTTCATTTCATCTAATTTTGTTGAAATGCCTTCCGCTTACTATTTTTTCATACATATTCCATCCTCCTATCGTAGGTGTGAATATGAAGCGCTGTCTTTTTTTGTATATGTTCCATCCTCCTATCCTGCGCTTGCCTTACATCAAAGTAGTGTTCATCTGTATCATGCATCAACCAGTTATGCAGAGCTAATTTTATTCATCTTCTTGTGGTTTTGACTTCATTAGGCAATATCATAAAATAGGAAGGAAAAGAGTAGGTTAGGGGATGTTGGTTGTCCTCCGCACCGACGCAAACAGAGACTCTCTAGATTTGCCACTACTACTGCTAATGAAGTTGAAGTCCCAAGTTTACATGATGAGTTCATCTCCCGTACTCCACCATCGCAGGTGCTTGCTCTAAGTTGACAGTGTGATAATTGGTTTCATGTTGCATATGTTGTCTAGCCTGTATTTCTTCTATTTTGATTAAATTGCACCTGCTGAGTTTATACGTTATACATGTGCATATGACATGGCTTTCTGTGTCTAGAATACACTGCATCTATCTATCATACCATGTTCTTACATCAAAGTACTGCTGTTGTGTATCCCGCATCAGTCACTCATGATTGGACGCTTTTAACATGGCAGTTTGATAGTGGTTGCATCTTGCATTGATTTCTACGTTGTACTGCTTCTAATTTTTCGAATTGCCACTTATGACAAGACACTTTTAACTTGGCAGAGTAATACTTGGTTGCATCTTTCATATGGTGTCTAGCTACTTCTATTTTCTTGAAAATCCTTCTGCTTAGTTTGCACATCATAGCTATGAATATGTCATGCCGTCCTGTTTTTCTTACATATTCCATCCTCATACGGTTGTCTTACATCAAAGTATTGCTTGTCCGTATCATGCATTAATGAGTTCTGAAGAGTGATTTTATTATTTTGTGTTGTGGGTATAGCTTGACATGGCAAAGTCAAAAAAGAGCAAGGAAAATAATATAGTAGGGAGTGTTGTTACTCGTCGGGTGAAACGGAAAAGGTTCTGCCGTCGAGATTCTGCCAGTACTTATAGTGCAGTAGAAGGTCCAAGTCCACCGGCTAAATCTACAAACATAGTATCACCTGCTCCACCAGCTGTAGCATCCGCTTCAACTGTATCAGCATCTCAACCAGTTACTCATTTGTTTGCTCCGGAACTAGCCAGTTCCCAAGCTGCCTTCACACCTAACACTACTTCTGAAGCACTACTGACACAACAGGACTTGGCAAGATTAGATGAACCTCATGAGCATCAACACCAAGACGGTACCTGACCGAGTCAAGTTGCAGTTGCATGCTCCTTTATATGCACTCTCACAGTTTGATGTACACTAACACTTTCCATATTCGTTGTTGAACTAGCACCACGGCGCAAGCGGAAACAGACATCAGGGATAATGCTTGACATATTAACAAAATCTAAAGGAGGAAGAATGTAGATCCATTTTGAGGCAGGTTTAAAAAGGCCATGTGATGCTACAGAGTCAGCCAATTTAGTATCAGAGGCAGCAGTTGACGTTGGGTGTCATGCACGTATCCTCCCAACGTGGATCCAGTACAGGAATGAGAAAGACAATACCCAGTTTAACACCTTCCTTGACCATTTATCCGTAAGTAATGTTATTCATCGCAATTAGTAATATTGTCTTGCTCTGTCCCATACTTTCTAGCTTCCTCCTAATAAGACTCACATTCTTTTTTCAACAGATGAGGTTCAAGTTGGATCCGAAAGATGATGCAACTAAACAAGCATGCACTCATGTTTTTCAGTCTACTCTGCGACAGTATCGGTACCACCTTAGAAAATCTCACTTTGAAGGCAAGGCTAACAATGAAATCACCCAAACATCTCCAGTGGAATATATTACAGATGAAGACTGGACAGCCCTCGTTAAACACTGGTCTAATCCAAAGTATCAGGTAGGCTATATGTATTTGATCAGGCCACATATTGAACTTGTATTTATGTATGTGCCTTACAAGTGTATCTTCTTCTAGGCTAACTGTTTGAAGAACAAAACCAACCGTTCTAAAGTGAAATTACAACAGACAACAGGATCTCGTAGCTATATTGCACACTGCGAGGCTCTTGTAAATAGCTGCTACTTCCTTCTTTTTTTGTGCCATATTATCGTATCTATATTGACTTGTTCCAAATACAGAGGAAAGCCCATGCGGACCAAAAAGAACCTGAACCGGATGTAGTGCAAATCTTCAAGGATTGCCACACCAGCAAGATGAAGGGCATGAGCACACCAGTTCAAGCCGCTGTTGTAAGTCCTTACTCCTCCTGCCTTGAACTGATTGGTACTGTGATGTGTTCATTTAGCTACTTGGTTTGCAGCCAATGTCAGTTACTCTGTTCACTTTTATTCACAGTTGTCTTAACGTATCATTTCACCTTACATGGTTTAAAAGAGATGAAGGATATTCTTTTGGTCTTGATCTGTAATCTAGTTGTTATGTTCATGTGCGCACACAATGATAAAATAGCCTGTTTGTTTTATATCTATTTGCCCATGATACGAATGATGTCATACTATGTTCATCCTACTTTAAACCATGTCTCTTTATCCTTAGATGTCAACAAATGTGAGGAAATAGACAATACAGTAGGCATGCTACATGGACATATGTTCCGAAAGTGATTTTATTATGTAGTTGGCGCTACAATACATGCTAATGTATTACAGTAGTTCACCAAAATAAGTTATCTATAAACGTTTAACCTACTTTGTTTGTTTTTGTCTCATTAGTAACTTATCTGGTACACTAATCTACAAGTTCAAACTTTCAGGAAGCTATGGAACAAATGATTGAACAGCCACAACCACCTGAAGGTGACGAGGCTACTACAGGCACAATGTCACGTCTTGCTGCAGTGCGTCAGTATATCTCCACTAACAATACAAAAAGCACCTTCCTGCGTAATTCTGGGTTGGTTGTCAAGGTAACCTCGTCCAAATCGCCTACTAAACAAAATCTTCCTGCTAGACAGAGTGATATATCTGTGCTCCAAACACAAGTTCAATCCCTAATGGACGTTGTTTCGGAAACAAGAATAGTGGTTGAGAAATGTCGTCAAGATATGAATGGTTTTGAAACCAAACTATCAGACATTCGCTTCGTTGTTCAAGAGCAATGGCGGAAAAAAGGTGGAGATCGTGCTGCTCCATCAGATTCTACAGCCTGAAACATTAGCACTCAGGTCAAATGATCTGTGCTTCTATACATCTGATGGTGCTTTTATCTGGAAGGACTGTAAACGTTATGCCAATAGGCCTTTTGTTGTATGGTTGGAATTTATTTTGTTGTGATACAACATTTATGATGCTGCCTCAGGCTGCAGTAATTACGACGCTATTTTTGTATAGTGTAGGTTTATCTTAGTAATGTATTCGGCCAAAAGCTTCGTAGGAGCCCAACATGCCAACATTCGTTAGGCCCATTCCAATTGGGCTAAAAATGATTACGGGCCGAAATTGGCATGTAGCCCACTAAAAATATCTGTGCCTAAATCAGCATAAGCTTTCATATTTTTCTGGTAGGCCTATGCCCATAGTGGGCCTTTAACAGGCCTAAACATAATTTGGGCCCTCAGTAAAAATAGGCCGTTTACAGGTGTAAATATCTTGAGCCCATAAAAAACATGGGCCTTTAATAGACCGAAAGTGAGAATGGGCCCTGATTGTGCCAAATAACCCACTGGACTTAGCAGGCCGAAATGGTGGCCCATTTACGATGCGGATCTTTGACAGGCCGAAATTCGGACGGGACGTAAATGCACCGACCTAATACACAGGCCTTTAACAGGCCGGAACTTCGGTCGGGCTAGATTATCGTCATTTTTATATGGGCCGTTAATGGGCCCGATATGACGTTGGGCCACATATGGCCCATTGTTTACGTCCGGCGTTAACAGGCCGAAAATGACAACAGGCCGAAAGTGGCCCAAAGCTATAGTGGGCCTCTAACAGGCCGAATGTCAGACATGGCCGAATATGACCCAAATCCTTCACGGTCGTTTATGGGCCGAAAGTTTTGATGGCCTGTAAATGGGCCCAAATGAAGCCGGACCTTTAACTGGCTGGAAATACACCGGGCAGTAATTCGGCCCAATTACTTAGCGGACTGTTAACGGGCCAGAAGTGACCATGGGCCGCGTTGATGACAAGTTTAGGACAGGCCGTTGATGGGCCAATTTGACAGAGAATGTTGGGCCTTTAGCTGGGCCGGCCCATTATGGTCTGCAGAATCTTGTGGGCCTTTAGCTGGGCCGGCCCATTATGGTCCGCAAAATCTTGTGGGCCTTTAGCTGGGCTGGCCCATTATGGTCTGCAAAATCGTGTGGGCCTTTAGCTGGGCCGGCCCAGTATGGTCCGCTAAATTTTGTGGGCCTTTAGCTGGGCCGGCCCATTATGGTCCGCTAAATCTTATGGGCCTTCGGTTGGGCCGGCCCATTTAAACTTTGTGGGCCACTTTTGGGCCGGTCCATGTGTCAACATATCATAGGCCCATCTCGACCGTTGGATGAGTGACACCTGTGCCAACGCGGAGCTGATGCGTGGATCCGTCAGCCAATGAGAATTTTACACGTGGAAAATCGGCATTGGTCGTGGCTGTTAACGGGTTACCGGATCCAAAATCCGACCCGATAGCTTAACGGCGTTTCGTTACGGTGGATGCCACGTGTCGGTCACCCTTGACGAAAGCACCTCCGTGACGCGCGATTTATCGTCATGGAAGTGGACACTTCCGTGATGATAATTTTGGCAATGTCATGGAACACTTCTACGACAGCATAGGTATGACTATTTTGATTCTGTCATAAATTTGTCATGGATGTACATGCATGACAGAAAACGTGACCTACTATGACAAACACGTATCATCACGGAAGTGTATTTTTTTGTAGTGCATGGCACCTCGTGCTAAATAAACCAGCTGTTCTTTTTGTGCAGTTCCACCAAAATCAACCAAATTCGTGCATAGCTTGTATGATTTCGCCCTTATATGTTGCAATGCCTGGAACTTATCGGCACCTCCTTTCTTGTGGTGGAAATGAATGATTCGATGTATTCATGAACATTTTGTGCAGTTCCCATTGAAATCAAGCTGCGCACCCCTGTTTGCACAAATACAAAAAAGTGATTAGTATAAAGCAAACTATACTATGAATTGAAAATTTCAACAGGCACATACATGGTCCATGTAGAGCACACTTTTAGAAAAATGGAACTCACCAGAAAGAATCCTAGAACAACATTGTACTCGTGCATCACAGCAAAAAGATGGAGATTTGTCAGTCCTTCTGAGCTGAAGTTAGTTTGGTTTTGTGGGGAGTAATGTAACCATCCTTCAACTGCTCCTTCTGATGAGAAGATAGACAGGGCTTCTTCATCCTGGCATAATCGGAAGTAGTCACTTCACGTACTCCATATTCTTCTTCAGAGGAAGATGATCTTGTTGTGCAAAGAAAAGAGGACTACTAAATGCTAGCATCCCTGTTTGCTCGAAAAAAGGAAAGGAAATATTTAAAACAGCACAGATGAAGCACTTCTCAAGGACAATACCACTTTTTCATGACAGTATCTAAACAGTAGCACAACACCAATAGAGATGACAAAGCCCAATCATATGGATGAAATCAGTGGGCGAGTACCAACCTTTGTCAGGAGGCTTATTGTGTAGAGCATACAGATGAAGCACTTCTCCGGAACCATCTATTGCTATCTACGATGGTGGCCATGCTTACTATATACTCCTCGATTAGTTTAATGTTTCCAACATCTTCTTGTGCAGTTCCACTAAAATATATGGTATCTTCAAAGAAGATCCCTGTTTGCACAAGTTGAGATAATTACATATTACATTAAGAGTGGCATCAAATCATGGCAAAACAATTGCTCGTTCCAGCCATAGCAATAAATTAAGATGCAAAACCAAATCATTACTTGTGTCATCATAGTTCCAGTGCTTCATTACAGCACCGGGAGTTGATTTTTGTTTTTCTTCCGCTTGTTCTTCCCCTTCATCACTTGGTTCAATAACAGACAAGCTTCACCTTCAATGTAAGATTTGGCATGTCAATTAGGGAGCACAAGTATAGTACTAAACTTAATTTTCTGATGAAAGTGGAAAAATATAGGCCAGCAGTTGTGAAATATCCTTATCTTACCTCAATGGGATATTACGGTGCACATACAGATTGGAAGTCTTGTCTCCATTTGTGCAGTTCACTAAAATCAAGCAACATTATCGTACAAGTAGCACAACATATGAAAGCACACTGCAGAATCGTCTGAAAGAAGGCTAGTACTGACCTCTCATGATGCGGAATTCAAACAACTCACAAGAAGAAGATCTGAACCAAATTCGCCTTAACGGATAGGAAGTAAGATATCCTCTTGTGCAGTTCCACTAAGATCAAGTAATCAAGCAATGTTTTCGCTGTGACATTTTGGTTGAACTGCACAAAACACTCTTAAAACAGAAGTGTTTTGTGCAGTGCAACAAAAGGTCACAATGGCAACGAGGTGAAGTAGATAACCCTGTTTACATAGAGGTGCAAAGGAAACAATTAGTGGTCAATAACGGTGGATGACACAGAAGCCAACAAAAAGAAGCATATACCTTATCTAAATGGGAAAGAAAGCAAGACAGTAGCATTTCTCAAATGGTGGCATTGATTAATATCAACATAGAGATTATATTAACAATAAAATTCGTTAAACATGTAATTTGCTTTTAACTATGGCATTGCATCAATTTTCCAGCAGCATTATTAGAGGGTGTTTGTTTACAGGGACATTTTGGTGTAGGGACTAAAAAAACTCCATGTCAGCCCCATCTAAACCAAACAGGAGGGACTTTTAGGGACTAAAAGTGGGCATTTGGGACTAAAGAAAGAAGACCCCAAGGGAGTATTTTTCGGACTTTTTCCAATAGTTGCCCCTGCCACGCATCGCACCTTGTCTCTATTAGTTCATTACTAGGGGTAACATGGTCTTTTAGCATGTCATTTAATAACCTCTAGTCCATGTTTAGTCCCTGGAACCAAGCAGGTAGGGACTAGGTAGTTTTTAACCAAACAGGGCCTTAGATTAACAACAGCTAATGAGTTGCACGAGACAGTGGACGCACCAGCACCATGTGCATCTACCGATGTATTGTGGTCATGCACAGTTTGTTGCAACAAAGAAAAACAACCAGGGAGCATATTTGTGTTGGTCCCAGTTTTGTTATCTTTAGACACCTTTCCCTATGTGAGCGCAGCAAATCTAGTCCTGCTCAAACTCTACAGCCTTGTCCCTTCCTTTCCTTTTTGAACTAGTACTTTTGCCCCTCCCTTTCCTCTTTGAACCACGTCCTAGATTTATGCGATACAACTTTCCCCACTACTTTCCCCCATTCCTTTCCTCTTTGAACCACGTCCTAGATTCATGCTATACAACTTTCCCCCTTCATTTCCTCTTTGAACCACGTCCTAGATTCATGCTATATACAACTTTTCCCACTACTTTCCCCCACTCCTTTCCTCTTTGAAACACGTCCTAGATTCATGGTATACATGCAGCTAGAGCAATGCATGTGGAGTAAGTAAATTATACCTTAAGGTTCTTGGGGCGTGGTTTGGTGGGCGACGGGACGGCAGCGAAGAATAAGGGGTCGGAGGCCCTCCTGCGCCGCCGCTGGGTGGAAAGTGAACAGCTGCGCTGGTAGTCCCTCACCGACGGCGACAGCGTTAAGCCTCCTTCCCTTCCCGGCAGACGGATCCTGCCAGCTCTTTGAGCAGCAGTGAGGGGAGAGAGAGGCCAATGAAGTCTTGTTTAGATCTGGAGAGGGCGAGAGAGTGTGAAGAGAGCAACAACTCCCTCCATTCCAAATTACTCGTCGAAGAAATAGATGTATCTAGAACTAAAATATATCTAGATACATCCATACCTGCGACAAGTAATTCGGAATGGAGGGAGACGGCGAGAGAGTGTGAAGAGAGAAACTACAAGCGCTGAGGCTCCAACATGTATATATATACTGGAGAGAGAGAGTGTGAAGCGTGCAAACCCTAGAAAACATTTTGACCAGTCAAAGAATCCTCCTGGCACAAATTATGCTCAAGTGTAGTTATCAAACCCGAGACCTTAAGTTAGAAGGTGCAACGGGACCAAGGTGCGTGTGTGTGTGTGTTTAACAACATGTGTGTGTTAGAGAGAGCGACAAATCGACCTACTCCTACAGAGAGATGTTGTGTAGTGTACGATTTTAGCCGCGAGAGTCGGTGCAACCTCTTGTTTCCGGGCGTGTCCGGTAGGGACATGCGGACAGCTGCCACGCCCGCTCCTGACCAGCATGTCCCACCCAAATCCCCTCCATCGCCCGCGCGCGCTTCCTGCCCGAAACGGTCAGCGCCGCTCCAAAGAATCGGTGCCACATTCATGCCCGGGCAGAGCGGACGCGACCTCTCACTGGTGCAAGAGTGATGGTTACTGTTGGGTCTGTGTGATTTGACGGCTCATTGGTCTTTATTACTGAGGTGGTAGGACTGCTGGATGTCCCACGCTTTCGGTGAAAGGAGGTACTACTACTAGATTACAATTTTTTCCATTCTTACAGCAGAGGCGCAAGAGCAGTGAAAACACGCAGGCTCAGTGATTACATGGCCCACCTCACACTATCACCGTGCGACACCTAACTCTTTACATAGTACTCCCTCTGTTCCTAAATATTACTAGATGAGTCCCCGCGCGTTGCCGCGGAACAGCGGTATATCTCTCTGCGCAAAATTATCGATTTCATAGAACTAAAAAACTCTATAACCGCATGACAAATGTGGTAGCCAAACTAAGTAAACTCCCATCATCATTTAGATCATCCCACGTAAGGAAAAAAGATCAGCCAACTCCTACTGCATAATGGGATTATATTTTTCTTTTTGACATGTTAATGGGACTTAAAAGCTCACTTACATGCATGCTACCGGTGCATGCTTGCATGCAGACATGTTGATGTGATTTAAAACCCACTCGCATGCATGTGCCACGGTATTTTTGCATGCTTGCATGTGGCTTAGTGCGGAGCCTCTCAACGTCTAGATCAGACGGCTATTATGGACTGATTTACTTCATCTAACGGCTACATAAATTTTGATGATGTGGCTCAAGGAGAGGATAGAGAATTCCTAGTAGTGGGGGCTAGCTATTACTAGTAGATAAGTCTTTGTAGAGATTCCACTACATACGGAACAAAATGAATGAATCTACACTTAAAATGCATCTATATACATCCGCATGTGGTTCATGGTGAAATCTCTACAAAGACTTATATTTAGGAATGGGGGATACGGTGTACTAAGCAAGCTTCTCCTCGTTCTGCGAGTTGACGGGACACATCAAAAGTACTCTAGTGTATAGAGCCTTGCCTCCAAGGTAGGCCCCACATGGTTTGCCTCTTTTTTTAACATAACACGTCAAGTCGCAATTTGTTTGTTCACCCGTGGTAGAAGATCCTCCCTCCACCAAGTGGACAACTAGTACACGTGCCAAATTACCACGTGGGCTGCCTTTTTCGTACAGAAATGAGCTCCACAGTGTACCCGCGCGGGTGTGGTTGGGAAAGAGACGGGAGTACGTGCGCCGTGCATGCTCGTGCACGTCCCCCACCTACGTGGGTGTGTGTGAGAGATACAAACCGCGTTCGTGAGTGTTTTTTGTTTTGGGGTGGGGTGGGGGGGTTGATTTCGTGAATTATTTGTGGGCATATGTGTCGATGACATCTCAAACAAAATTTTGCATGCAATGTGTGTGAAATGGAGGCCTATCCATATCATACATAGAGGGTCGGGCAATCCACGAGAAGAGAGGGACGGGTCATAGCTATCGATAGAGTCGAAGAGAGGATCAAGTGGGTGGGTGCGAGATCGATGAAGAGAGCCATCGAAATTGTGTGTGTGTGCAAGTCAAAGATATAGGGCGACTGGCCTAACGTAACGTTAGAGGGCACATGTCAAGTTTGTGTGTGGGAGGAAGACATGACTAGAGCGCTTGATGTATCGGTGTGTATGGGGGGGAGGGGGTGGGGGGAGGGGTAGGCAGAGGCCTAACTATAGAGGTAGAACGACTCGTATATGTGTTGAGAAGGAGAGACCCAGCTATGTCTTGAGGGAGATTGTTCGACATCCATACATAACTGAAGGACGGGAAATATGATGGGACAAAGAGAGAGAGAGGAGAGAGAGAGAGGGAGGGAGAGGGAGGGAGAGGGGTAGAGTGCTGGATGGGTGATGGAGTTGCTTCTCGAAGATGGTGGGAGAGGCCTACTAGACAAACTGAGGGTGGAACTGCAATGTTATTAATAAGAGTGGAGATGTGTTTCTGTGTGTGCCTGTGCGTGATAGATCTATCGGGACGCATCCATGGATGATGAAGGGGAACCATGTGTTTGGTAAGCAAACCTAACTAGATCGGTAGATCAATTGTTGTTTGTCGGAGGAAGGGAGAGACACAACTAATGAGGTAGATCAATTGACGTGTGGGTAAAAACGAGTTATGAGGACCTAGCTAGCTATATGTATAGCGAGAGATCGGTCGGTGTATATCCATTTGTTAGAGGAAAATAAGGCCCAGCGAGACGGATAGACAGAGAGAATGGAGCTAGGAGGTGGTGCGAGAGGCCCAACTACTAGCTAGATACGGGGAGGAGTGTGCGGTTGTGAGATCGATGAAAAGAGGGGCGAGAGTTTACACGTGTGTCTGACCGTATGAGAGACACGAGGCAAGGACACATAAATGAGGAGATTGAAGGTGTGTGTGTATGTTGTAGGCAGGCATCGCTGGAGAGGTTTATCGGTCGGTGTGTGTCGGAAAGGAGTTGTGGAGACTCTGGGAGAACGACCTAAAGAAGAAAATGAATGTGCCCGGTGTATAGAATGCCGAGGGAGGGGGAGGGCGAGGAGGGCGTGTGCATGCACGAGAGAAAGTTAGTGGTAGCTACAAAGGTTAGAGGATTGTGTGGGTGTAAGAGACTAACAAAGATCATAATTTGATATGAAAGCGGATTCATATATTTGAATAGGAGATCATAGTGTTTTAAACATTGCATGCATGAATATAGCGGTGATACACGTGTTGTGCACATGTTATACCATAATGTGATAATGCATGGCGTTTGCAACTCACAGCTAAATGCCAAACAATCTAAACCATACTATACATCAAACAATCTCACATTTTATTTGAACTTGTGATAATGTGTGGCGTTTGCAGCTTACAACTAAATATCGAACAATCTAAACAATACTATATATCAAACATTCTCACATTTTATTTGAATTTGTGGTAATGTGTGGTGTTTGCAACTCACATCTAAATACTTGTAGGCGTAGGGGGCAGGGCACCATACATAATGTGATAAACACATTATACATATGAGACATGGTTTATATTATGAAGATCTAGCTAGAGCTAGAAATGTAATGTGACTTGAAATCAAAATAAAGTGGATCCAAAAAATCTAGTTCGAGTTCATATAGTACACATAGTTCATATGTAACTCGAGACTAATCATGTGGTGTGCTGTGAAGATAATACACAAACGATGGTTTAACTTGACAATAATGATGATTGTAGATCTTATTAAAACAGAGAAACAAATTCAAATGCTTTGACTTCACAACAATCATTACTGTAGATCTTATTCAAATAGAGAAACGAATTCAAATTTAGTTCATATTGAAGCGGTAGTATATACGTTTGGAATGCACTAAAACGTTCATTTGAGTAGTAGGTTGCATGCATTATACACGTAGCAAAATATTTTAATTGAACATAACATGAATTCAAAGTTTTGAATGACATTTGTAGTGCGCATTGATTTGGTACAGTACACGTTAGGCTTGTCCGGAAATTTCAACCCGCACCTTGTTAGCCCGAAATATTTAAGATATATCATTGTCTCGTTGTGCTCCGACAACTCCCTCCATCTCAACCCGCTCCTTGCTATTCCGAAATTACAACGCGTGCGAAAACTCCCACCTCCTGTGAAATCCCGACACGCGAAATGCTTGTGGTACCCCTGAACCGAAAGAACCGCCTCAAATCGGTGGGGGTACTTTCGTAACTTACCCCACATTTCGGACAAGCGCGTCTCTAAGCCATGGTTCCCCATTGCCATCCCATCCGCCGACCCATTCGTACACCGAGGCCACGAAAACCCGCGACGAAACCCCACACCCTGCTCCGTCCGCCACCCAGCCGGAGCCTCTTCCCCGACGACGTCGTCCACAGCAACACCTCGACGTCCCTCATCCACCGTACCAGATGAGGATCCGTCGTCGATCTCATCGTCCCGCCGGTTCAGCCACCCCGTCCTCCACCTCCAAGGAGTTGCCCCGATGTTCCCCTCATCTTTCGCGCCACCTCCATTCCCACACCGCCGTCTTCACCTGCACCGTCGGAAGAGCATCATCATCACCGTTTCCTTGGATGAAGCCGCGGCCTAATCGGCGCCACCAAAGAGGTTGTACACTAATCGCCGCATTTCTTCTTGATTCGATCTCACGGTGCTACCGGCGCTCGGTCCCGAGCCGACACGGCGCGGCTCCATCCACGGCGGCGTCGCCGGCCACTTCCTCCACGGCGTCGCTCCCTCTGTGGCGACGTCCACATCAGTAGCAGCTGATGCTGCTTTAGCTCTTGCTCGTGCTGCTGCTTTGCTCTTGCTCTCGGTCCCCTGCCTGGTCTGCTCTTGCTATTGCTCTTGCTCACGCTGTTGCTCTCGCTCTTGCTCTTGCTTGTGATGTTGCTCCGATTTAGCTACATTTCAGTCGACTAAATCGACTTTTGGGTCAGTCGATTTTCAGGGGGTGGGGGGTTCGCCGGGGTGAAGGAAGAACCAGCCGCAGCAAGGAGGGGGGCTCGCCGGAGAGGTACCCCACTATCTATCTTAGGGTTCAGGATGGGGGCGGTGGTCGCCGGCGGTGGCGGGGCGTTGGCGGGGCGGTGGCGTGGGGATCGCCGGAGAAAAAGCTCGGCACGGGGGGCCTAGAGGGATGGCTGGGGCGGCAGCGGACTGGCGGGGGGGAGTGTTTTCGGGGCGGGCGGGGCGGCGCACCGCCGGCCGCAGGCGGCGGGGGCTGCTGCTTGGCCGGTGGTGGCTGGCGGCTCAGGGGGTGGAGGTTGAAGATGAACCGCAGGCCCTTGATTTCGTATCCAACGGCTGTAAAAACGACTGACCAGAGATGAAAAGGTCAGTCGACCGACGTGTAGCCTCACCTTGCTAGTGTGTTCAGTTTCGACAACAAAATTCAGTTTCGACAGCAAAATTCAGTTTCGATAGTTAAGTTCAGTTTCGACAGTTAAGTTCTGTTTCGACAGTTAAGTTCAGAGATGAGTGGCTGATGTATTTTACATCTAGCACTTTGTGGTTATGTATTTTACGTCATGTATTGGAGATGCTATTAGAATTCCACTCAGGTTAACGTTGTTCGTTGTCTCTCTTGTCCTGCTTCAGCCTCGGCGTCGTACAACTCGGCGGAGCTACTCCAACGACGAAACCCTCCATCATAGCGTAGCAATACCCCGGGCTCCATCTCCAGACGCCTAAGATCTTCTTCCCCTCCTCCGACAGCAAAGTCAGCCGGAGCATCCTCACCGGCCAACCCAATCACGCTGAGATCGACATGGCTTCGCCAAAGAGGTTGTACACTTGTTGCATCTCTTTTTTACTCAACATGTTATATATATTGTCCACTGAGCACACGGATTTGTTCCTTTAGTGTCTCCTTGAAAGAAAAAACGAAGGAATTTTAATTTTCACTTGTCCTCCTTTTCAAATTCCTATTCATGAAGCACAAGTCTAAGAGATAGTAACATAATAGCATTATAACCGTACATTTTCTTGTGGTTTGACTTAATCTCACCATGCTTCTTTGCATCCTGTGATCATCCAATTGTTGTGAATCAAACACCCAGATTGGCAGAAATCCTGTGTTTTTAAATTCTCTGTTTTGCACGTGCATTCCAATCCTATTCCTGTCTATTTCCTATCCCTGCATTGTTGGAATCCTCCAATTCAAATGAGCCCTTACAGAATTACTTCTCTTACAGATAGTTGTCAAAGAAAACCTTGCGTGGTTTGTCCCGCTCCTGCTGCACCGTTGTCCACCCCAGCTCAGCTGCTCAAATGACAGAAGGGTCCAGCACAGCAGGGATCCGGCCTCCAGACTGTCTTTCGCTACCTCAGATCTTCTTCCCCGCCGCTGGCAGCCATGAAAACTGCATTACCATCATCAACTGAGCAGATGACCTCGAGGACTACACGGGTCCGCAAGAGAGGTCGCACTCTTTCATGTCAGCTTACGTTATGCATCGCTTAATATTACATGCTACTTTATCGTCCTGTTCACCGATTAGACTCTGAGTCAGCTCCAAACTAATGGTCAAACTTGAGTTTTAAATGATTGTGGGGTACATATCGGGGCCGCTATCAATAGTATCTATCTACTATCTGGTTAATCTCCGGTGTCTACTATGAGTTTCATGTTGGGTGGGAAACAAACAGTAAAGAAGCCATTATCTGTATTTTTTAACTGAAGCCATTATCTGCCTGCTATTATTGGTTTTGGGTCTATCCACAGGTTGCTACCATCACTCTGGATTTCTGCATGCACTCCTTACATAATCTCACTATGTTTTATTCCTATGCATGACAGTTATTGTAAACAATGGAACTGAACATGTAGAGCAAAAGAGACGAGCCTTGCGTGGCAATAATATCATGCAGACATCGCTCCATGGTAGGCGCAAAGGCAGCCCCCCTCCACGCATTTCGGATTGTAATCGAGAGGAAGATATCTGTTCTGAGGGGGATTCAGAAGGAGAAGACAACTCCTATTTACCCCCTGAGGTCTTCGCTCTAACTTGGCATGCTGATGTTGGTTATATCATGCATATGGTGTCTTGCATTGCTTACTTTATACATCAAATATGTCATCTGCTTAGTTTAGACATCCTTTGTGCGAATGCCATCTGTTTAGTTTATTCATCGTTTATGTGAATTATGCAACGCCATCTTGTTTAGCCAGGCATCATATAAGTGAATTTTGCAATGCCATCCTGCTTAGCCAGTCATCTTATATGTAAATTATATCAGGCCATCCTTTTTTTCATTACATATTACATTTGTCAACAATGTTAGTACATTCAACTAATCTTCGTGTGCATCAGCCATTTTACACGGTGATGGCAAATTCTGGAGTGAAAACAAGGTCTTCAGAGCAGACTATGCTATCTGATGAAGCGCATATGTCGCTGGTTACGGATAGCTCCTCAGAGGAGGATTCAGAGACAGATGACCAGTCCTATTCCCCCCCCCCCTGAGGTGTATGCTCTAACTTGGCAGGGTTATGTTGCTCATATCGTGCGTATGGTGTCTTGCATTGCTATGTCATTTGATTAGTTTAGACATGCTTTGTGTGAATGCCACCTGTTCAGTGTCTAATTACCATATATGTGAATTATGCATTGCCATCTTGTTGCAAGACATTAGATATGTGAATTATACAATGCTATCTTGTTACAAAGGCATTATATATGTGAATTATGCAATGCCATGTTGTTTAGCCAATCATCATGTATGTGAATTATATCATGCTATCATTTTTTTTTGTATTACGTGTTCCATTTGTCGACAACGTTTGTATATTCAACTACTCTTCATGTGCATCAGCCATTTGAAGCGGTGATGGAAGTATCTGGAGTGAAAACAAGGTATTCAGAGCAGACAATGCTACCTGCTGAAGCAGACATCTTGCTGGTTACAGAGAGCTCCTCAGAGGAGGATTCAGAGACTGATGACCAGTCCTATTTTCCCCCTGAGGTCTATGCTCAAACTTGGCAGGGTTATATTACCCATGTCATGCATGTTGTCTTGCATTGCTTAGTTTTTACATCATATATGGATTGCCATCTGCTTACTTGCTTACTATATAAATCATATATTTGAATTATATCATGACATCATGTTTACACAGTACATACACATCATCTATCTGAATTATGGCATGGCAACCCATTTAATAAAGACATCATATAGTTATATCATCTCATCCTATTTAGTGTTTACAATCATCATATTTTGAATTATGGCATTCTATCCATGAATGTATGTGAATTATGGCATGCCAACCTATTTAATAAACACATTATATAGTTATGTCATGTCATCCTGTTTACATAGTCTCATATTTTGAACTATGTCTTTCCATCTTTTTTAGTTAGCCATCACAATGTGAAATTGTGTCATGCTATCCTGTTTAGTTAGCCATCATATATGTGAAATTGTGTCATGCTATCCTGTTTGGTTAGACAACATAAATATGAATTATTTCATGTCCTCTTTTATTCCCCACTATCCATTGCACCTGTCTATCATACAATGTCTATCCTTTCAATTACTTTTCTTGTTTATCAGCCTTTTGAATTGGAGAGCATGATGGCAGTATCTAAGGGTGTAACAACACGGTCTTCAGAAAAGATAGTGCTACCAGTTGATGCAGATAGAACCACGGTTGTACTTGCCCAAGGACCAGATCCACCACACATAACCCAGACTCTCGCAGATTGTACCCCTACCCAGTTGGACAGAGAACCAACTACACCCATTCTAACCCCAACCCCGGCAGATAGTAACCCAGTTCCAGTTGACACAGCACCGTCTCTACCACAGAGCACCCAAACACGAGCAGTTAGTAAGGGAACTGCAGTGCCCAAAGCATGAGGACCACCACTCCGAATCCCAACTCAACGCTTAAAGGAGAAGAATATTTGTTCTCGGGTCAGGTTCTGTAGCTATGGTTCATACTCCTTTTCTCTTGCATTACTGTATTTACTCATTCCAACTATTTTCAAATTTGAAGGATGGAATTGAAACTCCAATGGCGCAATAGGTATGTTTTAAACTTGTTTCTTTAACTGGTTTGCTGTTGTAACCTGCTCTATGTTGATTTCAGTTTCAATTGAATAAACAGTTATGTTCTCATGTCATGCACATTACAAGTGTTGTTATTGCTCTATAGTTACCCACACTTACATTCTGTCTATTCTGCTTTGTCTTGAACAAATATTATTTGAACTGTGTCTCTATCTTGATTTGGCAACAAAAACTAGAATGATATAGACCATAAAGTGACCATGGTACATAGATATATATTTGTTTCATGCTGTTATCCTGTCCACTTTACTACTGAACTCATTGACCAAAATGAGTTTCATATACAACATGGTAAACATGTGATGTGTCTGCTTGTTTCTCTTTTAGAATGCGGACAAAATATTGGAGAACAGTACCGTGTTATCCAATGGTAAAGGAAGTAATGCAGATAAGGTTCAAGATAGTGAGACATCCCTGTTGGTCTCCAAGAAAGCTGATAAAAACTATCTTGACGACAGTGAGGGAATCCAAAAGTCCTGCTTGATGTAGTGTTCGAGTTACTGGCCACTACTGCTGGCACAAGCTCTTCGAACTCGCTGCCTGAATCAGTTCGTCTTCTTGAGTCTCAACTTCAAGTTGAAAGACATCGATCAGATGTGCTGCGACAGGAAGCTGAAGGACTGAGGAAGTCCCTGCAGAATTCAGATGCATATTTTCTGGTGCAACAGCAAGTGCTGGAGAATTTAAGCGCCAAACAAGAGAAAGTTAATAAGCTTGCTAAGCATCTTGCCAGCATTACGGGTACCCAGGATATTGTTTCTTGAGATCTTCTGAAGTGGTTTCAGTTCTGGATTTGTTTTGCTTCGGCGTTTATTTGCCCTGGTCGCCAACTTTGACAACCAGTCTATATGATATGCTTCTTTGTTCCCTATATTTGCACTGGTGGTGAACTTTGATGCCCAGTGGATGTAATATGTGTAATAGCCGTGATAGCCTAGCATTAGTTGCTTGCTTATTTATTTCCTTGTTGTCTTGTTTATTTATTTGCTTGTAGTCATTGCAGTTCTTTTTCCATAGTTAGCTAGTGGCTGCAATAACCTATTTTTTAAAACTAGGCCACAATAACCATGGGCTAATATTTACTGTAGTGACACTGGGCCTCCTACTGGCCGTAGAAACAGTGGGCCTTCTACGGGCCGTAGAAACAATGGGCCTTCTACGGGCCGTAGAAACAATGGGCCTTCTGCGGGCCGTATCATCAATGGGCCTTATACGGGCTGTATGATCGATTGGCCAAACATGGGCCAAACAGACCGCATTATGGCCGTAAACGGGCTAGAGTTGGAATCGTCCGTTCATGGGCCGACCATAACGGGCCATCGTTAATAGGCCGTATTTGATGATGCTATGAAAATGGCCCAACGTATTAACGAACCACAAATGGGCCGACTGTAACCACGGGCTGAATTTGGCCCACAAGCAAAAAATGACAGTAACGGGACGTAAGTAAACGAATGCTGGAAATGAGCCCAAGAATAAATGGGCTCTAAGAAGGCCGAAAGATAACATGGGCTGGAAACGGCCCAACAGAATAACGGGCCGTTAATGGGTATAAAGTGATACACTGTTCATTACGGGCCAGTTTCACCACGGGCCGTTAATGGGTGTAAAGTGATACACTGTTCATTCCGGGCTAGTTTCACCACGGGCCGTTAATAGGCCAAGAGTTACATAGGGCCTCATATGGACCAAAAGACGTCATGGGCCATACATGGGCCAGAAGTGAAAACGGGCTGGAATCATATTGGGTGGCCCAGATGATGCTACTGGGCCTAATTTGGATAGGGCGTAACAGGCCTTGGATTAGCGGGCTGTAAATGGGCTATATGCGAATAGGCCGTTAATAGGCTTTACATGGGCCGGCCCGCCACCTTTTGACCAGGGCCGGCCTTTTCACAGGAATGGGCCTCTGTTGGGCCGTGCCACGTGTTGACGTATCATAGGCGCCTTCTGTCCAATGAGTGGATGTCATCTGTCCCAACGATGAGCCGACACATGTTCCCTCCAGCCAATGATGATTTTACACGTGGAAAAGCCTCATTGGTCGGGGTTGTTAACGGGTTATCGGATCCAAAAACCGACCCGATAGCTTAACGGCGTTCCGTTATGGTGGATGCCACATGTCGGTCACCCTTGACGAAAGCACTTCTATGACGCGGGATTTATCGTCATGGAAGTGGACACTTCCGTGATGATAATTTTGGTAATGTCATGGAACACTTCTACGACAGCACATGTATGACTATCTTGATTCTATCATAAAATCGTCATGGATGTACATGCATGACAGAAAATGCGACCTACTGTGACAAACACGTATCATCACGGAAGTGTATTTTTTGTAGTGACAAGAGGCAGATCTGTACGTCAAGCGCTGTGAGGCGGAGGAGCCAGAGTACTGCCTCTGTGCTGGTAAGACGCCGCACACAAGGGAGCTGCTGGCGAGGAGTTGCCGCAATACTGCCCCTGTAAGGAGTGATTATTAGTTTTAGTATTGTTCATTTTCAGTTTTATGCATTGTACATAGTAGTTAAGTATCGCCACATATATGTGATAATATTATATATATTCTATGATGAACTAATAAAAAATTAATATTTATTATGAATTCTATTTTTCTATCTGTTTTCGTATACTAGTTTGTATCCAGCTATTATCATCCACATATACAAAATGGAAAGCATATATATACACATTGAAACAGAACAATATATAAGAATGAAAAACAGAGTACACACATTGAAACAGAGCAATATTACGATTGTTGTGAATACATAGGGATCCATGTCGAAATGACTCAACAAAATAGAATGCGTCCATGACCAGCAGCCCTTGCCTACGGTAGCACTTGGCTCTGCTTGAACTCGTGCATGTGTTCAGCCAAGCGGTCGACACGCTCGCGGTACATCTGGAGCACGATCTCGAGATCAAAGTTGGCTATTTCATCGGAGATCACCAGCTCGAGCATGTGATGGTCATGTTCCTCTACTGTGACTAGGTGGACACCTGGGCCAAGGAGATTGTCGAGCCTAGTGATCAGCGCGTTGGCATCAAGCGGGTCGCGGACAAGGCAAACGGTGCGACCCATGCGAATGGCGTGGCAGGCGTCTAGTGCAAGTACGATGCGGCCGGCCTCTGGTGCAATTACGGCGCAGACGGCCTCTGCCCACTCCTGGCAAGGAATGGGGGTACTGACGGGCTATGTACCCAGATGCTACGCCCTGCCGACAACAGGCAAGTACCGATGGATCCGCTCTTGCTGTGTGGCGCCCCGCACCTCTCACTCTGCGGTGCTCCAACGGTCTCGTTGTGTGGTGAGCCGCAGCCTATCAGCGCAGACGTGCCTAGCTTGCTCTACGGCACACCTCGATCATGTTGTGCGGCGAGCTGCAGCCTCTTAGCACTGACATGTCTATCTTGATCTGCGGCGCTGAAGCGCCGTCCGCCAAGGGTCTACTCAACCCTGACGATGACATGCAGCACGATGTCGTCCATCGCGTTGCTAGGGAGCGCCTCGGCCTCGACGAGCCGTGGCTCCTTCTCGTTTCCTCGTCAACGAGGTTGATGGCAGAGGCGACACTTCGGTGGGTTGGCATGCTCGGAAAAGGTGGATCTGCTATAGGTTGCACTTGTTGCCTCGGTGTGTTGCGCATCGTCTAGGTTTATGCGCAATATCGCTGGGTGGCGGCAGGAAACTAATGATGAAATGGCGGGAAATAGTGGCGTGTTCATAAAACACCATCAATTAATGGGAACTTAGCATAGAAGGAACATCAAGCTAGCACGACGCGTGCGGGCACATTGCTCGCCCAAGGCTATGATCCATATACTTGTGTATCCAACAGAGCACACTATTCACAATAAAGAATATTGTTCTGTACATAGAGAGCATAGATGTTGTGCAGACTAAGCAAATCATGGCAAATGATTAAACTAAGGAATGGGTCGATAATTATTTCAAGAATGGCAGACAATAATTTACCAGCAAGCGTCGTTTGCCAAGAACACACACAACTTATTAGCACGAAATGTCTTTGTTATTATCGGTCTTCCCACACAATTAGCCGGTGCACCCTTGTCCGTTGCCCGCGTTCACCTCACCATTCCGGCCTCTGCTTGCATCCCTCGGCTTGCTCTACTTGCGTACCTCCACGCACTCGACTTGTGGGTGGCTTTTCCCTGCGTGTTCAACTGCTATATGCATACATATGGTTGCTCGCCGTTGAGGCAGCCACGGGGCGCTCTGCTCATGTCCCACCACTCGCGCTCTGCCAGCGGTTAGCGCCGGCGCACGATCACGTTGGCGGCCCCATATGCATGCGGTTGCGTCGCGCACGTCGCCGCGATGCAGTTATGTGCGGCAAATTAAAACTGTCATCCGGGCATGCCGACATTCCAGGTCGTCCGACTTCCCCATTAATTCCCGCGGCCATTATAACCTTAGTCTCTTCAACATTTCGATCACGCCCCACAACACAACAAGCACACCCACGATGACACATATATAGAGGATATCTAGCGGCGCTCCAATGGAGTTCGGCATGCATAAAGTGTAGACCCACGAGAGGGAGATGGATCTCTCGGTGGTGTACACCATCGACCGGCCGTGGTGGAGGACTACATCAACACCGTGGAGCACTTGCTTGCTCGAGACAAGTACAAAGTGGTCGGCATCGACCTCTAGTACACCGGCGGTCATCCCGGGAGAGATCAGAAGGTTGTCATCGCCTAGTTGTGCGTGTGCCATCATGTTCTCATCTACCACTACTGCATGGCCATAGAGCCTTACAACCATTCGCCAGGTTTGTCAACAGCATTGACTACAAGTTCACTATGGTGGAAACCACCGACGATATAAAAGCGCTCAAGGTTACGGGCTTGTCTTGCAAGAACCTTGTCGAAATCGGTGGCCACTACAAGGTCTGGGGTAGCATGAAGAAGGACTCCGTAGTTGAACTCGCTTCGGCCATCATTGATCCCTACTACGAAAAGATGAAGCAGGATGCCAATAGAATACATCTCGTATCCTGGCACAAAGCCTGGATGGGGAAACATGATGAAGCTCACCTCAAGTTCGCGTCCAAAAACATATACACATGCTATGAGATGCACATGCTGGTTGTTGACATGAGGGAGTGCCTCCTCCTCGAAAACGGCGAGGTCGGATCGAGCCACCAGCAGAGCACTGGCGGCAAGCGTCATTAGAAGAAGTAGATGCTGATTAGATGATTGCTTATCCTAGTTAATTATGCATGTAATAGTTTACTTTGGTGTGCGCAAATGTCATGTGTGTACTAGCCATCTATGTAATTGGATGTTTAATTTGGTTATGCAATCATGTCCTTATAAATATATATTATGTTGTTCTGTATGCAATCACATCGCGCACGGACACTACTAGGGAATTTGTAGGTGATGAATTCATCAATCGCTGACAATTGTATACCAGGAAGTGTTTGCCCACAACACACATGGCTTATTAGCATCAATCGTCTGTGTTATTATCGGTCTTCACACACATTTCTGATTACGGGCATGTTTGTCGCGTATCACACACATCTTGTTAAGTTGAACCGTTTCTGTTCTCTTGGCTCAATGCAAACAGTTCATCCGAGTGACATGTATGCCCTCTATCTCAAACACCTTGATCTGGCTAACCATTTATGTTGTGTTGCCTAATCACAAACAGTTCATCCGAGTGAACTATATGCCGTATATATCGCACACACCTTCATATGGCTGCTCTTTTCTGTTGTTAAGCTCATCGCAAACAGTTCATTCGAGCGAATTGTATGCCACACATCGCACACGCAATTATAATCTGAATTGTGTTTGATGTCCCCGATATTGCAAACTATTTGTATCATTTTTAATGGTTTTATTAAAACATCGTTTGTGATTACTGCATCGCACACAGTTTTGCTAAAGGATCTCTGATTGTAGTGTTGGTTTAGCAGTAGCCCGCAGTAGTGTGCAAGCAATCAATACATGCATATCCCAGCTGGTTGGAAGTGACACTATGATCATGATGATTCCAAAGGTTAATACGCCGGAAAAGGTAACCCAATTTAGGCCGACCAGCTTATGTAATGTGGTATATAAAATAATTGCAAAAATGGTGCCTTCTCGTTTGAAGGTTTTCCTGCCAGATATTATTAGCCCAACTCAAAGTGCCTTCGTGCCCGGCAGACTAATAGCGGATAATATTTTAGTAGCTTATGAGTGTTTTCACACAATCAAGAATAAAAGAGAAGGTAGAGAGGGCTTGTGCGCTATAAAACTTAATATGCACAAAGCTTATGACAGAGTTGAGTGGTCTTTCTTGAAGGAAATTATGTTGAGAGTGGGTTTCCATCAAGATAGGGTAAATTTTATTATGCAATGCATCTCAATGGACGAATACAGAGTAAGGATTAATGCGAAGGAAAGTGAGAGATTCAAGCCTACAACGGGTTTGAGACACGGAGACCCGTTGTCACCATACCTTTTCTTGTTGTGCATTGAGGGTTTGAACGCTCTACTTACATATGCGGAGGAAAATGGAAAAATTTCAGGAGTAAGAGTCCGTAGAGACGCTCCACCTATCACAAATCTTCTCTTTGTGGATGATTCATTGATTCTTAATTATGAAAGCCAACCAACACAGTGTGGAAGCTCTAAAAGCAGGCTAGATCTATATTGTGAGGCTTCGGGACAATTGGTAAGTGTTGAAAAATCCAGCATTCTCTTCAGCCCTAACACGAAGGTGGAAATAAGAGAACAACTGTGTACAGCGCTGAATATAATGACAGAGGCTCTCAGTGATAAATATTTGGGTTTGCCATCACATGTGGGAATAGATGAAACAGACTGTTTCCAATTTCTGATCGAACGTATTGTTAAGAAAATTAGTGGCTGGAAGGAATAATTACTATCTGCCGGGGGAGACGAGATCCTGCTCAAGGCTGTGATCCAAGACATACCCACCTATGCAATGCTGGTCTTTAAAATCCTAAAAAAATTGTAAATGAACCAATGACGCGCTAGCGCATTTCTGGTGGGGAGACAAGGAGAATCAGAAGAGGATGCATTGGATGTCCTGGTGGAAAATGTGCATACCTAAAAAATCAAGGAGGATTGGGATTCCGTGATATTCACTCTTTCAACTTGGCTTTGCTCGCCAAATAGGTGTGGCGTCTTCTGTATAATCTTGATTCCTTGTGTGCTTCTATCATAAGGGCTCAGTAATACCCCGATGGTGATTTGTTGAACTCCAAGCCAAGGAAAAGATCTTCTTTTACCTGGCAAAACATTATGAAAGGCACAAATTCCTTGAAACGTGGTTATATTTGGCGGGTGTGGAATGGACAAAACATCAATATTTGGGAAGATGCCTGAATCCCAAATTGTACCACTAGGAAAGTTGTAACGCCTAAGGCGGGACAACAATTATCTAAGGTAGGTGACCGCATTGTTCCTGCTTCCAATAATTGGGGTGAAAACCTGATTAGACAAACTATGTGGTCCATCGATGTATAATGGATTCTTTCAATTCCACTCTCGCAGCATGATATGCCAGATTTCATTGCTTGGAGTTATACGGGAAATGGTATGTTCTCGGTTCGGTCAGCTTACTCTGTTGAGTGGGATCACCACTATGGCAGCAAATTAAGACACTCTAATGGGATGGGGCGAACCATAGTTAACCCTATTTGGAGTAAGATATGCAAGTTAGCATGTCCGTCAAAAGTTAAAAAAATATGGCATACGCTTCATGGAACACTCCCATGCTAGGTTACACTCGCTAATAAAATGTGAAGGTCTCACCCATTTTCCCTACTTGCTCTGAGGGTTTAGAAGATACAGAGCATATGCACTTCCGATGCAGTAGAGTAAAGGAGGTTCGAAAAAGGCTGGGGTTGGATGACATTATTGATAGAGCTTGTGATGTTGCCCGTGCTGGAGAGGCAGTGTTGGACTACCTACTTTCTTCCAGACCAAGAATTATGGTTAATGGGCTACAATAATGTGCATGAGATGATTGTTGTCTCAGCATGGTATCTATGGTGGGAGAGACATAAATTGGTGCACAAGGAGAAAATGCAAAATGCAATTCAGATTTCAATGGGGGGTTTAGTCCTTTACAATTTTTCAAATTTAGAGTAGATTTTTGAATGAACGAACAATTTTTGACAAAAGCAAACAATTTATAATATCGTGAACAAATTTTGAATTTCCCAACCGTTTCTCGAAAACATGAACACTTTTGGAACTTGTTAACAAATTTTTAAAGCACAAACATTTTCTTAATTTTGAGAACAAATTTTGAAATGGGGATGAATTTCAAAAAAAATCCCAAGCAAATTTGGAAGAACGAACATTTTTTAATACGTGAACAGAAATTTGAAATCCGAAACATTTTTGAAATCTTCACACAATTTCAAAACGTGAACATTTTTTTGCAAAACTTAATAATTTTTTAAAAAAATCCTAACATTTGTTGGAAAAGCAAACAAATTTTGAATATTTTGAAACTTTTTCGAATTTAATTTTGTTTTACATTTTTTGTAAAAACACGAACATTTTGTTTTTAAAATGTGAACAATTTTCAAATTTTGCGACATTTTTTGCAAACTCAAACAAAATTAATATTTTGAACATTTTATGAAAAAAGAACAAAAATAAAAAAACAAATAGGGAAAACAAAAAAGAAAATAAACAGAAAACCAGGAAAAGGAAGATAAGGAAAAAGAAACAGAAAAAAAGAAACGACGAGTGAAAAACTAAAAAGGAAATCAGAAAAAAAAAGGGTTGCAGAACCATCTGGAAGGTTCCAAAAACCCACCAGGAACTATCCAGAAGGTTCACAAAACCGAAATATGATCGCTAGTATAAAAAAGCTAACTGGGTCGGCCCATGTACTATCGAATGTGTGTGGTAGCTCGACAACTTGCCGCAGAATGCGGCGAATAGGGTTTTCCAAGTGCATGTCCTAAACTAACCTTGCCCGATCAGGTCTAGCTGTCTAAAGTAGATCGCGTGGTGCGTCCTTGTCACGGTTGCTGCGACTCGATCGGAGTATCTCAAACGTCTATCTATCCCCTCCCATACCCAGGAGCTTCTTCAGTTGAGCGTCGTTGCGCCAGTATATAGGAGATCAAACTTCGAATTTGGAGGGTACCATTGATAATGTAGTGGCTAGACGTGTTCGGATTACTGATGGCCTGGCCCTACGGGTAGATCGTCGGAGCAAGTTCGCCGCAGAAGCTAGTGATGAAACGATGCACTTAATGGAGTTGATGTGAAATAATTCACCATCTTATGTACTGTAGAACTTAAGTGCGGGCCCAGCATAAATTCAATCAACACGCGCCATCTCACAACAACATACAAGAAAATCAAATCGGCTGGAGTACGGAGTACTCGGCTTTTAATCTGAGCGAGGTTGTTCAATGTTGCTCGCTCTAGACATGGTTTCCGCTGCATGTATGTGCGCTGTCACTGGCTGACTGCACAGCTTATCCAACAGTTATCCCTCTCAATTATGGGCTATCTCATATCCGTGACTGCAACATGGAACAGGTTTCTCTTCTTTTCGGATTGAGGAGCTCCCGCGCTGTCGATTTCCGAGACTGAAGACTTATCCTGACTCCTGATGGTTTCTGCAGCTTTGTGACTATCCTGAAGATCTGGCCGTAGCCCTTTTTATCGTTTTTTATTTGCCTTTTAAAGAGATTTTATTTTTGAGAGAGCGAGAACTTGCCCAAAAAAAGCGTGATAAGCCATTCTAAAACTATCAACAAAGAAAGCAACTGTAAGTATGGCGTCATGGCGTCCAAACATCAAATCACTAGTTAAATGTTACCCTCTGTTAAGTTCATTCTCACCTTCTTAAGCAGGGACAAGTGGCGCACTGCAGGAGCGCCATTTATAACAACCTATGAGTCTTTTTTCATAGATTCGTTTATTTAAGACGATTTATCTGCTAAACCATGCATCCATGTCCCAAAAGTTATCATCCTTGTATTTCTCGCGTTTAGATCTTCGAAAATAGATCCCATGTTAACATATTTCGACAACTTTGTTTCACGAACAAACACAAGAACACAAGAATCCAAAAAAGAAACAAGGGAAAATACAAAAAAAGATAAAATGAAAACTAAAAAACTGGACACAAAAAAACCAAAATGTAGAAAAACAGAATAAAAACTAGAGCCGGAAGCACGGTTGTGGTTTTCATCTTTTTTTCATTTTCGAGAAGCACAATTGTACTTCTCGCAGAAGCAAAAAATGTGCTTCTTGTGAAAGCATTTTTTCTATTCCGAAAAGTGTTTCTCACGGAAGCAAAGTTGTGCCTCCACGTGAAGCAAATATGTGTTTCTCCTGTAAGCATATTTTTTCCCCTTTCCGTGAAGCACAGTTGTGCTTCTCGTGGTAGCAAAATGTGCCTCCATATGAAGCAAATTTGTGTTTCCATGAAAACATGATTTCCTTGCACAAAAAAAACTCTAAAACCTAGGGAAGCCTCGCGAAAAAGTGCCAACCCAAACCTAGATTTTTTTTGTACATATCTTGTATACATTAGTAAAAAACATATATATACACCTTTAACATTATGAAAATACATGATTAACATATTTTCAAACACATGAGTTTTGATATTTACTTTTTCTCATACACATTGTGCATTTGTTGTGTATACGCATTTCAAATTTTCCAAATACATGATTAACATTTTTGAAATCATAATTTTGATGCCTACTTTCATATAAATAGCGTACATTTTTTGTATACATCTAGAATATGTTTGATAAACATATATAAAAGAATTAGAATACATGTTTAATATTTTTTTCCATATATGTGTTTTCATTTTATTTTTTTCATATGCATTGTGCATTTTTTCTAAATATTAGAAATATTTCTATATAAATGTTTAACATTTTCTAGATAAAGTGATTTTTTATAATAGATATATTCAGAAAATTTAGAAAAACAAGCAAATGTAAAAAAACATTAAAAAGCGAATACAAAACTATGAAAAACGGAAGAAAAAAGTGTGGGAGATCTGTGTCCGTTTTGGGCCGGGCCCTTTTGGTGACCGCCTAATGCTCGCGGTGGTGGGAAATCCTATCTGCCGCATTCTGCATTCTGCGGCAGATTGTCCTCGATTCGCACAGGGCAAGCGATCAGCGAGCATATGGGCCGGCCCAATAATAAGAAAAGAACGCGCTACGGTGCCGGCCGGTTTTGGGGACACTCTAAGAGCTTCTAGTCGGTTTTTTCTGGTTTGAGGAACCTTCTAGAAGGTAAGGGAAGCTTCCTGAGCCGGTTTTATGTCTTTTTTCTGTTTCTTTTTCGTTTTTTTTTCTGTTTTCTGTTTTTTTCTTCTTTCCTTTTTCATTTTCTTTCCTTGTTTTTTTTTATTTTCTTTATTTCGTGTTTTCTTTTCCTTAATTTATTATTTCATTTTTACTTTTCATTTTCAGCAAATCATCAAAAAAATTAAAAAATGTTCGCATTTTTAAAATTTGTTCATTTTTTCTAAAATGTTCCAGTTTCGAAATTTTGTTCACAAATTTCAAAAAAATTAGAATTTTAATATTTGTTTTCTACTTTACAAAAATGTTCGAAAATCAGAAAAATGTAGAATTTCAAATTAAAAATGTTTGCATTTGAATTTTTGTTCGCAAATTCAGAAAATGTTTGGGCAATCCAAAAGATGTTCCCACCTTCAAATTTTGTTCGCAAATTCAAAAAATATTCATATTTCCAAAACTTGTTCACCAAATAAAAATTGTTCCAAGGATCTGAAAAAAAGTTTGCCTTTGAATTTTTTTCACAAATTAAATAAATGTTCAGGAATTTTCACTTTCTAAATATTTTCACGAATAAGAAAAGCCATGTTTTCAAAATGTTTTCACGAATTCGGAATAATTTGAGGGAATTTCATAAAAAGTTCGCATTTTGATGAATTTGTTCGTGGTTTCAATAAAAAGTACATTATTAAAATTTGTTCTTGTTTTTTGAAAAAATATTTTCATTCTCAAAAATGTGTTCGTAATTCAAAAAATTGTTCTCCCTTCGAAATTTGTTCCTTTTTTCAAAAAATGTTTGGGTTTCAAAAAATGTTGGACTTTTTATAAATTTGTTCACAAATTGGAAAATTTCTTTTAAAAAATTTACTTTGTCAAAAAGAAAATAACATTTGTGGCTTATAGTTCATATACACGGGGCTGCCATTTTAGACACCTAATCAAAGTAATGAATGTGGTCAGCGACGCTGTGCACTAGAAATAGGACCTAGGTTCGATCCCTCATACAAATTTGTGTTTATGCGAATTTGTGCTGCCTGGTGTTTAAATTTGTCGCGGTCGTTTACTTTTTTTTGGAGTCGCACTGCCAATATGACACTATGACTTGCCTGTTACAGTGGCTAGCGCGGTGCGCAACCCACCTCGAGGTCACGTGTTCAATCTATTGCCTGCGCGCTCCCTTTTCTTCTTTTTTTCACGTTGCTAACGTGTGCCACCCCATTCACTGCAAATGGGCCGGACCAGGTGAGTCCCCCTGCACGAAGCGCCAACTCTTTACCGCAACGAGCAGCGTATAGGAGCGGCGCCGATTATTATTGTTTTTTGCATACCGAAGCCTGCAGTCGCTGAAAAATCGAGGATGTCGCCTAGAGGGGGGGGGGTGAATAGGTGCTCTAAAATAATTACGGTTTAGGTCTGAACAAATGCGGAATAAACCTAGCGGTTAATTTGTCAAGCACAAAACCTAAAACGACTTGGCTCACCTATGTGCACCAACAACTTATGCTAAGCAAGATAAACAACTATGTGATAGCAAGATATATGACAAGGAACAATATGGCTATCACAAAGTAAAGTGCATAAGTAAAGAGTTCGGGTAAGATATAACCGAGGCACACGGAGACGACGATGTATCCCGAAGTTCACACCCTTGCGGATGCTAATCTACATTTAGAGCGGTGTGAAGGCACAATGCTCCTCAAGAATCCACTAGAGCCACCGTAATCTCCTCACGCCCTCGCACAATGCAAGATGTCGTGATTCCACTAAGGGACTCTTGAGGGCGGTCACCGAACCCGTACAAATGGCAACCCTTGGGGACGGTCACCGAACCTGTACACTTTGGCAACCCTTGGGGGTGGTCACCGGTACTCGTCAAGTTGCTTGGGGTGATCTCCAGAACCTAATTGGAGACCCCGACGCTTGCCTAGAGCTTTACACCACAATGATTGAGCTCGGAACACCACCAACCATCTAGGGCGCCCAAGCACCCAAGAGGAATAAGCTCAAGGGTACCAAGCACCCAAGAGTAATAAGCTTCTCAACTTGTAACTTCCACGTATCACGTGGAGAACTCAAACCAATGCACCATATGCAATGGGAAGGGCACACGGAGTGCCCAAGTCCTTCTCTCTCAAATCCCACTGAAGCAACTAATGTTAGGGAGGAAAATGAGAGGAAGAACAAGAAGGAGAGCACCAAGAACTCCAAGATCTAGATCTAAGGGGTTCCCCTCACATAGAGGAGAAAGTGATTGGTGGAAGTGTTGATCTAGATCTCATCTCTCTTTCGCCCCAAAAACTAGCAAGAATCCATGGAGGGATTGAGAGATAGCAAGCTCGAAGAAGGTCAATAATGGAGGAAGAACACGAGCTCAAAGGATAAAGTTCATTGGGGAAGAAGACCCCCTTTTAAAGGAGGGGGAAAATCCAACCGTTATCCTCATAGCCCGCACCGAGCGGTACTACCGCTCCAAGGAGCGGTACTACCGCTAGGGCGGCAGTAGCCAAAAGAAACACTACTGCAAACGGGGCAACAGGGCGGTACTACTGCTGGAGCGGTACTACCGCCTGCCCTTGCAGTACTACCGCAAGGGTAGTATTCAATGGCCACACAGGTGCAGCACACGACAGTATACATAGTGAGGTAGCGGTACTACTGCGCGTCCACGGATGTAAAAAAATTACTGCCGCGCCCACATCCGCTGGAGCTAGCTTCGAGTAGAAAGCTGGCACGGTACTACCGCTCATAGGGAGCGGTACTACCGTGTACGGGTGGAAGTAAAAAATTACTTCCGCGCCTACTTCCGTGCGTGACAGCGTTCTAGGCTAGAGGCAGCGGTACTACCGCTCACCACGAGTGGCACTACCGCTGGACCCTGCGGTACTAATCCTCCCTTCAGCAGTACTACCACATGCCACAGAGGCTATATCACTTGGCTGCCTTCATATCGCAGCTAAATACAACAGAAGGATACAATAAAACCAGAACTGCCATAACTTCTGCAAATGAGCTCTAAACTGAGCAAACTCAAGTTTGTTGGATACAAGACAACGAGTAGCATCAAAACAGTGAGTGAAACCTCCAACACAGAAGAACCGATATAACCTCCAACATCGAAGACATCATAAAAGATGCATGTGAACTCCGTTTTTGATGAACTCGAGCTTGTCATCAAGATGACAAAAAGCTCTAAGACTCTCAAATAAAACCAAACAAGAACCAAGAAATATGATGCAAGGATGCAATGGTTTGAGCTCTCAACGAATGATACGATCAAGCTACTCATCGAGAGCCCCCTTGATAGAACGGTAGTCGATCCTATAACCCGGTCTCTCAACTACCACCATGAGACCAGTAAAATAGAAAACCTATCAAGGGCAAACCTTTGCCTTGCACATGGTCCACTTGAGCTAGATGATGACGATCTTGACTCCCTCAAGTTGGACCACCTTTCTTGATTGCATTGGCTCGATGAAGACTAGTTGATTGCTCCTCCATACTCCACTATGGGTGAGCCACTCTTTCGCACATCTTCACAAGTCCATTGTCACCACAATGGACGGCAAGCTTCAAGCACTTGATCTCTTCGTGATGCATCACTTGAACGTGCACACCTCAATGTAACCCCACAAAGAACTCTCATGAATACCATGCGTTAGTACACAAAGCGTAATTGACAATGCTTACCATACCATGGGATCACTTGATCCCTCTCGATACATCTTCTACGCTTTGTGAGTTGATCAACTTGATTCACTCTTGACTTAGTCTTGATCAACCTTGAACCTTTCCAACTCTCTTCATTTGGATGATGCCTTGAAGGTAAGCATGAACGATCACACAATCTTCTTCTTCAAAACATGCTTGCAATATGCCCAACACTCACATGACCAAACTTTGGATAATTCCTTAATGACACCTTGGTCAACTCATAAACTCCTTGAAACCAACACATGGACTTCGATAAATGCCTATGGACAAATCCTTCAAATATAACTCAATGCAACCACTTCTATAGGATGGTCCAAATGCGACACTACGATCAGAGACCCTTCGACGAAACTATGTGTGATGTCATAATCGCAAACGGTGGTGTAAAAGAACCGTCAAAAAGGTGCAAAACGTTTGCGATGGCGGAGCTATCAAACACGGTTCAGATTTTAGTTGCCTGTGCGATGTAGGGCATATGTCATGAATTGTTTGCGTTGAGGCGGAACAAAAGAAACAGGCAGCCTGATGAAGGGGTGTGCGATATAGAGCATATGGTTCACTCGGATGAACCGTTTGTGATTAGGCAACACAAAAGAAACGGTCAGCCAAATCAAGGTGTCTGTGATACGCGGCAAACATGTCCGTAATCAGAAATATGTGCGAAGACCAATAATAACAAAGATGATTGTTTCTAGTAAGCCGTGTGATTTGCTCTGTCTACAGTAGAATAACATGTATATATATAACTGAAATAAACATCCAATTACATAAGTGACTATACAGATCATTCGCACACATCTTAATAAACAATTGCATGCATTCTAAAGTAGGAGAAACCATCGTCTAGTCATCTACTTCTTGTGACACTCCCGCCACTGCTATGTGGCTCGATCCCTCGTCTGGGTCAGGAAGAAGACAATTCCTCATGTCAACGATCTGCATGTACATCTCGTAGCTTGTGTATGCGTCCATGGACGCGTACTTGACATGTTGTTCATCCAGTCTCTTATGCCACACACTGTGCCAGGCGTTTCTATCCTTATTGCTCTCATTCTTCATCTTCATGTAGTAGGGGTCGATGATGGCCGAGGCGAGGTCAACCAGGGAGTTTAGTTTGTTTTTGTCGCTGCCCCGGACCTTGTAGTGGCTTTGGATGTTGACAAGATTCGGGCATTTCAAGCACGAAACCTTGAGCACTTTTAGATCGTTGGTGGTGTCGACCGCAGAGAAACTGTAGTCGGAGCCCCTGTTCAAGAATTCATCCGATTAACCAGTTAACTTGCCGATTAATCCCTACTCATAGGGTCCCCGAGTAGCCGATTACCCGATAAATCATCTGATTAATTGATTAAATGGTCGATTAACTTGCCGATTAGCCTATTAATGCCCTACCCACCAGCCGACCGAGTAGCTACCAGTTAACGATTTCCTCAACAATGACTCGGAGCTGTTGATAAACCTGGAGAAACGCTCGCAAGGCGTTGTGGACAGGTGGTAGTGGTAGACGAGGACGTCATGTCGCACGCACAACTAGGCGACGGCAACCTTCTAATCGTGCCCGGCACGACCGATGGTGTACTCGAGGTCGAAGCCGACCACTCGGTACTTGCCCTTGGCAAGGAACTGCTCCATAGTTTGGATGGAGCTCTCCACCGAGACCGGATCATTCGTGTACACCATCGAGAGGGCCTTCCCCCTCATGTGGGTGTCCACTACATGATGCATGGTGAACTGCCCGCCGTTGTCGTCGTCGACCACTGGGAGCGCCATTGGAGCCACGGGGAACGCCATTGGAACCGATGGATGTCCTTTCTGTATGTGTCCTCGTGGGTGTGCTTATTGTGTTGTGTGAGACGAGAGATGAAGGTAAATGGCCGAAGGAATAAAAGGGGGCCGGGCGGCATGGATTCTCGGCGCGTCCGCATGGCAGTTTTTGCAGCGGGTAACTACATCGTTGCGCCGCGCCCGGTGCAACCGCTTGCACACGAACGTGCGTGATCGTGCGCCGGCCCGAAACACTGGCAACACGCTTGGAGGGACAAGGGCAGAGCACCCGGAGGGACGCGAGAGTAAAGCACACAAGGCGGGACGCGAGCAGAGCGCGTCGCGGCCGCCTGAACCACAAGCAACCACTCGCATAGAGCAGTTGAACAGGTAGGAAATGGTCGCCTACAAGCTGGCCGACAGTTGCGTCGCTGCGCAGAGAGCGGCCGTGTGCTACCACCTCCGTCTAGTCTATAGTCTCCTTTATATTCTGTGCCATACTTTGCCCTCAAATTTAACCAACAAAATGTTAATGCATGTTTTAAAAATTATATAATTGGAAACTATGTTCAAATACAAATCCAACTATATAATCTTTGGCGACATGCATTCGTATTTTATTAGTTAAATCATACTTATAAACCAGGACGGTGGTATAGTAGGTAATTAAATCACAATTTTTTTTATTAACCGTATGTGTACGTGGCCTTTCGTCCTCCTCTCGCACGTCTTGTCACCCCGCTGCCGTAGACGGCTTACAGCGCAAGCTTGCGCATCGCACAGGGGCGTTCTTTTGGCCAAACGGTGGCGCCAATGAATTATCGGTGAGCCCGTTCCCGCGCAACCTTGTAGGTTCCCGCGCAAGCTTCCCGCCCGACTCGGTGAAATCCCCCAAAATCCCAATGCTTACCGGCCTGCTATAAAAATCCTCACGGCCGGCGAGTCCTGCGTCGCATTTTCCCCTCCCCCTGTAGCTTATTTCGTCTGCTTCTCCCACAATCGCCAATGGCACCAACCCGTCATCGTTGCTCAGCCACTCCACCGTCATCAAAGGACAGCTCCAGCTGGGAGGCTACACCGCGGCGGTGGTGCAGTCCCCGGCGTAGTGTAGTGCGCGTGGTGTCCCTGTTGGGTGTGCGTGGAACACCACCACATGCTCCGCCGCAGGTGCCCGCAGGCAGTTGTTGCCGGCCGCAGTTGCTGCCACACCATCGTCGAAATCCAAGGCCATCGTGCGCTCCTCCACCGCGGCCAAAGGCGAGAGGTGGCCGTCATGACCTCCACCCCACTGCCGGCCACTGTGGCCATCACCCGCTCTGCCACCGCATCCCGAAGGCGGGAGGTGGTGGTCGTGGACGCCACCCCGTCGTCGGCCGCCAGCCCACCGTCGACCGGCGGGGTCATCACCCCCTCCGCCATCGCCGCCCGAAGGCAGGAGGCGGAGGTGGATGCCCGCACGTGCATTAGCGACCTTGCACGCTACACCAGGTTCCTGTGGGAGAAGGAGGAGCGCCTTGTCGAGCATGCAAAGAGCCTTACTGTCATCGTGGCCGCAACACACGCCACCTCAGAGGCGAGAAATGAGGAGATCTACAAGGAGAACCACCACTTCGAGAGGGGTCGTCTGGAGCGGCAGAGGGCGTTCGAGGTGAGCGTCGCTGAAGCTGCAACAGCGGCAGGCATCGTATTGCAGTTGCCAGGCGCGTCGGTAGGCTCCTCCTCCGCCTCTTACTGAGCGCGCTCGGCAGAGGAGAGGCAGCCGGAAGTAGTACAAAGCCCCTCCGCAGTAGTAGTATTTAGGGGCTATTTTGTTCAGTTCATCTGACTATAGATGTGGTGGACCTTTACAACATACTTAAAATTAGCTAGTATATATAGTTGAACTAGCATTCAGTACGTGGTTGGCAAAAAATGGGGAAAAGTTTGGTCGGTTCAGCTGTCGAGTTGAACTGTTTGTATAAATTAAGAACGACTGCTTAATCTATGAATGAAATCTATGCTTAATTACAGAATTTTAGTTGCAAAAATTAGATACTGCTAGTGATTTTTAGCTTCATATTTTGACAAATCGCAGTGTTACAAGGATTGACAAATCTTACCAAATTGTTTGTATGTGGTTGCACACGGGTCATCCAAAACAACCGTTTGCGTTGAAGGGATGCACAAATCCTGCGCTGTCCTCACTTTGCGTACGGGTGTTCTATCTAAAACGTTTCAATCAAGAGCAACAGAAATCCTTCTCGGCACATTTTCATTTGGCTTCCTGGGGAAGTTGTCGGTTTGCATATGGGTGTTCTAACTAAAATGTTTGCGATGATTGTTTTATATTTAAAAAGCGAATTAAACTGCGGCTTGGGCGCCATTAATGGAGAGGATGCGAGCAGGGCGGGTGGCCATGGAAGTCAAAGGGCTCGCTTCCCAGTGAGCCTACGCAACGTACAGCTCGCATGCTTCCCGGTGAGCCTGCGCATTCGAGGACAGCTTGCACACCTCTCGGTTAGCCTGCGCACCGGACGGCACTCGCATGCCTCCCGTTCAGTCAAGGTCAAGCAGCTGTCCGCACAGCACCTCCTACAACCATTAAAACCAAGACATGTGGCGTCACGTGAATGGTTAACAGAACACACACAGTTTGAATTATACAGACGTTTGAGATATTAAAGTGGCAGCTATTTTTTCAAAATGCCTTTGTTGGCTGTCATTATCCGAGTGCGCCTTCTCTCAAAATGGACACTAAAATACCACAGCATGTCAGGTGCCATTCCATGATAGCATGCCAAGTTTCATGAATTTCAGACAAGTTTTGGATTTACTAGAATTTAAAAACCAGGCATCTCAATGTTTTTCCGGCAATCAACGGTGCCCTGGTGTTTGAAATTCATTCCCATTTCTTGCATGGGACCTAAGCATGCACCCAAGGACACATATTTGATTTTTCAGCTAATTTATATGCACTGGAGCATGTGCATGTAATTCAAATTTGAATTATGTACATAAATACATTGAAAACTCAGTTAATGCATAAAAATGTCCAAACGAACCCCGACATATCACAAAAATTGACACAACACTCATGTTGTTCTATGTTGACACGAGAAAATTTTTGGAAGCAATAAGAGGCAGTGGATATCGTTTCGTCCCCAAAGGTGGGACGTTCCCTACCGAAACCATGATGCTTGTTGTCAGAAGCTCTGGTTTGTGAGAAGCATATGCCCAAACCTGCCCCAAACGAGAATTTTTTTTACTACCGCATGTTGATGCCACTCCATGAAAGCATGCCAGGTTTCATGATTTTCAGACGAGTTTTGGATTTACTAGAATTTAAAAACCAGGCATCTCAATGTTTTGCCGGCAATCAACGGTGCCATGGTGTTTGAAATTCATTCCCATTTCTTCCATGGGACCTAAGCATGCACCCAAGGACACATATTTGATTTTTCAACCAATTTATATGCACTCGAGCATGTGCATGTAGTTCAAATTTGAATTATGCACATAAATGCATTGAAAACCCAGTTAATGCATAAAAATGTCCAAACGAACCCCGAAAAATCACAAAAATTCACACAACACTCTTGTTGTTCTATGTTCACACCAGAAAGAATTTGGAAGCAAGAAGAGGCAATGGATATCATTTCGTCCCCAAAGGTGGGACGTTCCCTACCGAAAACCATCATGCTTGTTGTGAGATGCTCCGTTTTGTGAGAAGTACATACCCAAACCTGCCCCAAATGTGAGAAATGTTTTACCACGGCATGTTGATGCCGCTCCATGATAGCATGCCAAGTTTCATGAATTTCAGACGGTGTTGGGGATATTACTACCGGACGTAAACCGGCCAGTGGTAGCCGGATTAACGTTATGAAGATTAGAAGCCCATGAAGACATAAGAATGATGGCGCTTTATGAAGGCCCAAGGCCCAGAGGCGAGTTAAGGCCTGTAGATGTAAACCGACCTTGTTATGTAACTTGCATTGTAAGATAGGAAGGATAGAGACCGAACCGGACACGTTTATGATCCGGCTTCGGGACTCTGTAAACCGGCGGGCATCAACCTATGTATATAAAGGGACGACCCGACAGCGGTTTAGGGACAACAGACAACAACTCGAGAGCCAGACAAAGCGGATTCGCTCCCTAGCCTTTGAAACCCCAGCAATACCAATCACAACTAGACGTAGGCTTTTACCTTCATCGAAGGGGCCGAACTAGTATAAACTCCCCGTGTCCCCTTGTCCGGTTTAACCCCTTTAAGCTAACCCGTTGCGATGGCTCCATGACTAAGTCCTTTCACAAGGACATCTGCCGTGACAAACCCACGACAGTTGGCGCCCACCGTGGGGCTATCGCACGATGGTTTCGAGTTCTTAAAGGGCAGCTTTGATGGACTCAAGGGATACGCTGTGGGCCGGATGATGAAGAGTCGTCGCGGCAAGCTCTACATCGACAACGCATGATGGGGTCCCGAGGCCGATTCAATCGAATACGGGTACCGGGTCCCCTTTGGTAGGATTCACGTCTTCATCGGCAAGATTGGCGAACCGGCCCCTGAGCCGGACATCTGCACCGACATCATCGAGATGGCTCAGCGTGCAAGCCCTTCGCCGGTTCAGCCCGTGGTGAAGCACGTTTTCCTAGGCATCATCCGTGGAGCAGAATACAAGGACGGACCGGCGTCCGATGGAGAAACCGTTGTCTGTTCCGACGACGAGTCTTCTGGAGAGACCGAATCGCTCTATCAGTTGCAGGATGGCCGGATTAGTGGAGGATCCGAGGGCAAAAGTATTTCAGACTTCCCTGATCTACCAAACCGGGCCGCTATCTTCATGGCCGGTACACAGTCGTCGCCTCATTCATCAGCTGCCGCAGCAATACTCTCCGATTCAACAACGGCAATGCCGACAGGGGCAGGAAGCTCTGCGTCGCCTCCGGCTCAAGTCCTGTATGACTTGTTTGACGCTTTGGCAAAATTGATGGCCGCAGAGGTGGATGCAGTAGCCCGGGATCAACACAACGCGGAGATTGCAAAGGTAAATGATCAGATAGCTCAGGTTAAAGCGGATCTAGCGGCAGAGAACGCTAGGATGGCTACAGAACGGGCTGAGTTGGAAGCTCAGGCCTACCGGATTAGGCTCGATCAGAACGCTTCCGAAGAAGTCATGAGAAGAAGGTACCGATCGCACCTCCCGTCGGGTTATGAGCCACGGAATCTCTTCAACACGCCAGGAGCAGGAAATAGTAACCAGCCAATATTAAACCGGACGGAGGCACCAGGAACAGGAGCGCCGGTTCAGCCGCGCATGATGGATCTGCCTCATCAGAATAACATTGTGCCGCAATATGTGCCAACACCTCCCGGGCATTATTCCAACCCGTTGGACAACATTGTGGCCGCCGCTTCATGATTAGCAGCTCTCCCAACCGACGGCGAGTCACCAGTTATGGTTGAAGCACGACGGGCCAGAGATCTCCTTCAAACAGCCCTAAATGAGCAGCAGGCATATTCGCACACTCGTGAGAGGATTCATTCCACCCACGTCCAAGCCGGAGCTACAGCAGGCATGTAGAGGATGAACCGGCCGTGTCAAGCAATGCGCGTCGCCGTAACTCGCTGCGAGGACACAACCCGGTAGGGGGCGGTGCCAATGCTCAGGATGTAGTGGATCATGGTCGTGCACGTCGGGAGGCCGAGTTAGCGGCCCTGCACGGGGCCCGTCAACCTACTCCGGTTCGTCCCACCCCTTCAATCGAACCAGGGGTAGTATTCAGTTCTTTGGGGGTGCCATGCCTTACCCCCGCTTTGCGTAATGTGAGATTACCCAAAGACTTCAAGGGACCTCATAAGGTACCCAATTATACCACCGATCTACAGCCAGAAGCATGGGTTGAAAGCTACGAGATGGCAATGGAGATGCTCGATGTGGATGAAGCGGTATGTGCTAAGTACTTCACCATGATGTTGGAAGGAACATCACGTACTTGGTTGAAAAGCTTACCAACTAACTCTGTTGGATCATGGGCCGAGTTGAAGCACCGGTTTATCCAGAACTTCAAAGATACTTGTAAGCAACCCATGTCAATTGTGGATCTGGCCGCTTGTGTCCAAGAGGAGAGGGAGTCCACGACCCATTGGGTCAAGTGGGTTTCAGCGATTTTGCATTCATCGGATCGTATCAATGCAGATACTGCAGTGCTAACGTTGGAGGGAAATTGCCATTTTCTGCCGCTCAAACAAAAGTTAGGAAGGCTTAAACGTCACTGCAATGACATGTCAACGCTTATGGCCTCTTTGGTTAAGTACGCTGATTTAGATAATAGCAAAGACCCTGACTCAGAGGAGGACAAACCGGGGAAAGGGGAAAAGAAAGGCAACACCAAGGGTCAGCAGCATAATCCGGCAGGCCACGGGAATAGTGGTAAGCGCAAGGCCGACAACAACTTGGACTTTGTCGCTAACTCCAATGCTCAGGAGAATGGCCAGCGCCGTAAGGGCAAGCAGCCCCAGAGGGGCAGAGGTTCAGGCCCCAATTTGGAGCGTGTGTTAAATCAACCCTGCCCAAAGCATGGATCAAAGGAGAACCCAGCATCGCATCTTTGGAAGGATTGTTATATCATGCGAGATTTCAAGAACTCCAATATGTTCCAGTACGATAATGGCCCTCCCGGCGATTCAGGAGGTGGTTTCCATGGGCCGGGTTACGGAGGTGGCAGTTCCGATTCAGGATTTCAAGGCAATCAAACCGGACACATCAATGAAGGGCACCAAGGCAACCAGGAAGGTTACAACCATCAGGGGAACCGCCACCAGCAGCAGTCGGGTTATCAGAGCAATTCTAAGCAACTAAATAGTGGGCAATATCATGTCTTCACCACTAGCTTGTGTAAGCATGATCAGAAGCTTCACAAGAGGGCATTAAACTCTGTTGAACTGGCAGTGCCTCAGTATTTGCGCTGGTCTGAGCAACCCATTTTGTGGAGTAGAGAGGATCACCCACCCCGGGTTGACAATCCGGGTCACTTGGCCCTAGTGGTGGCCCCTCAAGTTGGGGGATATAAGTTCACGAAGGTACTCGTGGATGGGGGACGCAGTATCAACATTCTATATTATGCTACCTTCCGTCGTATGGGGTTGACAGATAAGAGTCTTAAACCATCAAACACTATTTTTCACGGTGTGGTGCCTGGCAAGTCTGCATATCCAGTAGGCAAGATAGCCTTAGAGGTGGCTTTTGGAGATGACTATGATTCAAGGTCAGAAACATTGACTTTTGAGGTGGTGAAAATCGAAAGTCCGTATCACGCTTTCTTTGGGCGACCGGCTTATGCTAAGTTCATGGCGAGGCCGTGTTATGTTTATCTACAACTTAAAATGCCAGGTCATAAGGGGACCATCACAATACACGGGAGCAGGAAGATCACTTTGGAATGTGAGGAAGGTGATGTGGCTTATGCTGAGTCGGTTTGTGCCACGGAGGAATTGAAGTTTTATAAGGACCAAGTTGATCCGGCAGATATGACTTCTTTGAAAAAGCCAACTACGGAACACGATCCGGCGTTGAAGTTTAAATCGGCCACAGATACAAAGATGGTTGATTTTGTTCCTGGCGATTCATCCAAGAAGTTCAGCATCAGCGCTAACCTGGATCCCAAATAGGAAAGCGCGCTCATCTAGTTCATCTGTGAGAACCGGGACATCTTTGCATGGAAACCTTCTGACATGCTAGGTGTACCGAGGGAACTCGCTGAGCACACACTTAACATTGATCCTAAATTTAAACCGGTTCGGCAGTTCTCGGCCGCTTCAATGAAGAAAGGTGGAAGGCTATCGGTGAAGAGGTAGCTCGGTTGTTGGCCGCAGGGTTTATCGTGGAAGTCTTTCACCCAGAGTGGTTGGCTAATCCAATGCTGGTTCTTAAGAAAAATGACACTTGGCGTATGTGTGTAGATTACACAGACTTGAACAAAGCTTGTCCTGCAGACCCCTTTGCCCTCCCTCGTATCAACCAGATCATTGATGCTACGGCGGGTTGTGACCGTTTGTGTTTTCTGGATGCTTATTCTGGTTATCATCAGATCAAAATGGCAGTTAAGGACCAGGAGAAGACAACTTTCATCACTCCCTTTGGAGCCTTCTGCTATGTCTCCATGCCCTTTGGGCTCAAGAGTGCCCAGGCGACTTATCAACGTTTTGTTCAGAATTGTCTTCATAAGCAGATTGGGCGCAATGTTCATGCATATGTGGATGATATTGTGATAAAGTCTAGGAAGGAGGAAACATTAATAGACGATTTGAGAGAAACCTTTGACAACCTCCGGGTTTACAAGATGATGCTCAATCCGGAAAAGTGTGTCTTTGGTGTACCGGCGGGCAAACTCTTGGGTTTTCTGGTGTCAAATAGAGGCATTGAGGCTAATCCGGAAAAAATTTCAGCAATTACATCTTTGGCTAAACTGGCGTGTATCAATGACGTTCAACGTCTGGCCGGCCGGATTGCGGCTTTGAGCCGGTTTATCAGTCGTCTTGGGGAGAAGGCTATCCCTTTATATCAGATGCTCAAGAAAACAGATAATTTTGTCTCGAGTGAGGCAGCTGATAAAGCGTTTGAGGATCTAAAGAGGTAGTTAGCTGAACCGCCTGTGCTTGCAGCATAGATCGATAAGGAGCCGTTATTGCTATATGTGGCTGCTAATGCCTGAGCTGTTAGCGTAGCTATTGTGGTGGAGCGCAAGGAAGCTGGCAAGGAATATCCGGTTCAACGGCCAATTTATTATATCAGTGAGGTGCTCATTGAGTCAAAGCAGAGGTATCCACATTGGCAGAAGCTGGTGTGTGGAGTGTTTATGGCAAGCCGGAAGCTTAAACACTATTTTCAGGGTCATCCTATCACAGTGGTCAGTTCAGCCCCGCTAGGAGATATCATTCAAAACAGAGAAGCAACGGGCCAGATTGCCAAATGGGCTATTGAGCTTGGACCTCACGGGCTCAAGTACACACCTCGCACAGCGATCAAATCCCAAGCACTCATGGACTTCATCAATGATTGGACGGAGTTGCAGGCACCAGAGGAGAAGCCAGATAATACGTACTGGACTATTCACTTTGACGGATCCAGACAGTTGGAGGGCTCGGGGGCTGGAGTCATACTAACTTCCCCAAGAGGTGACAAGTTTTGTTATGTCCTCCGTTTAATGTTCCCTTGTACTAACAATGCAGCTGAGTATGAGGCTTTGATCCATGGTCTGCGGATGGCTAAGGAAATGAACTTAAGCCGGGTCAAGTGCTTTGGGGATTCAGATCTGGTGGCTCAACAAGTGTCTGGCACTTGGGATTCTAAAGACCCACTCATTGCTGCATATCGACGAGAGGTGGACACAGTGGCTGGTCACTTCAAGGGTTATCAGGTGGACCATATAGACCGGCGAAAGAACGAAGCGGCGGACGCTTTAAGTCGCCTTGGTTCTCAGCGGAAACCGGTTCCACCAAATGTCTTTCTTGACGTATTGCATAATCCGTCAGTCAAAGTACCAACAGAGGAAGAGTTGGCTATTCCTGATCCGGAGGCTCAATTGGTGGCGGCCTTGCATGTCATACCAGATTGGACAATCCCATATCTGGCTTACATGAACCGAGGCGAGTTACCAGAGGATGAAACTTCGGCCCGGCAGATAATCCGGCGTTCCAAATCAATGACCATACTCAACGGAGAGTTACATCGTTACAACGTATCAGGGGCGATTCAGCATTGTGTTTCTCCTCAAGAGGGTTGTGAAATTTTGCGAGAAATCCATGAAGGGGATTGCGGTCACTACGCTGGTTCAAAGTCTTTGGTAGCTAAAGCTTTTCTCCACGGTTTCTATTGGTTAATAGCTCATGCTGATGCTGAGGATTTGGTCAAATGATGTGACGTTTGTCAAAAATTTGCATGCCATGCTCATATTCCGGCTCAGGAGCTGAGGATGATTCCAATAACATGGCCGTTTGCGACTTGGGGGCTTGATATGGTTGGACCCTTTAAGCGCTCCAAGGACAAAAAGACCCACATATTAGTGGCAGTTGATAAATTCACCAAATGGGTGGAAGCAGAGCTAGTCAGTAAGTGTGATGCGGCCACGGCGATTCAATTCATCAAAAAGGTGATATTCCGGTTTGGCTTTCCACACAGTATCATCACTGATAATGGTACTAATCTGTCAAAGGGAGAGATGGAGGAGTTCTGCCAACGTGAGCACATCCGGCTTGATATAGCATCGGTGGCTCACCCCCAATCTAATGGTCAAGCACAGAGGGCAAATCAAGAAATTTTGAGAGGTATTAAACCCCGGCTTATGGTTCCTTTGAAGCGGACACCGGGTTGTTGGGTGGAGGAATTACATTCTGTGTTATGGAGCATCAACACCACGCCTAATAGATCGACGGGTTACACGCCTTTCTTCATGGTTTATGGAGCGGAGGCGGTTCTCCCTAGTGACATCCATCATGACTCGCCCCGTGTGGCGGCTTACGTTGAAGCGGATAACGAGACAACTCATCAGGATTCTCTGGACCTGTTGGATGAGGAGCGTGATCTTGCAGCAGCACGTTCGGCGATTTATCAACAAGATCTCCGACGTTATCACAACCGCCGGGTTAAGACCAGAACCTTTCAAGAGGGTGATTTGGTGCTCCGGGTCATCCAGGATCAAACTGATATGCACAAGTTATCCCCACCTTGGGAAGGACCTTTTGTGGTCAGCAAGAATCTACACAACGGGTCATACTACCTCATTGATGTTCGAGAGCACCAAGACTCACGTAAATCGGAGGAGGAGACCAAGCGGCCATGTAACATAGCTCTTCTTCGGCCTTACTATACTTGAGCCATAGGCTCTTCATATGTACATATTTTTGACGATGTATATATTATATAATAAACTGGAGCCTCCATTAAAGCGGGGCCTCTGTTCTTTTTACATCATGTGCTTAAAAGAGTTTCTACTGACAAAGCGGAGCTTTTTGTTAAACCAGTCTCTGCAACGGCACGAATATAAAGAAAATCACTAGGGGGCTTGGTCATATCTAAACCATAGCTACACCTCTTGATTGGTTTAAAACCACAAAGGGATATCACTAGGGGGCTTGGTTGTTATCACACCATAGCTACACCTCTTGATAGGCATGTAGCCACACAGGAAATTATATGGGGCCAAAGAGAGTGTTGCACAAAGCACAAACTCAAACATGGGCACCCACTGAGCACAGCTCACAAATTTACTTGGGGGCTCTTTGTGCAAAGCAACAAAGAGTTTGAAAGGACCCTTGTAATTGGCTATCAAGCCACGGCTTGGAAGCCCGGTGTATTCACCTAAAACCCCGGGTTAACCTGCCTTCATCAAGTAAGCCACTCCTGTCCAGGTAATCCTGGTATGACCCGCCAAATGTTTGACAAGTCAATCATTCACAGACCCTGAACTTGTCAAAGTTAAAACGACGATTGGTTAATTGCAGGTCCATCTTAAAAGGCTTTATTAAATGGTTTAACTCAGAGGCCTGGCAGCCCATGAAAAGCCTTGATTTGGAGCCTGACAGCTCGTAAAAAGCCTTGCATGTTTCTTTTGTTGGAATCTTAGTTGCTAAGTTTTCTGCCTTTATTGAGGTTCATAATATGTTCTGACAAATCGGTGTCTTTGGCCCGGCTTGAATTTCAACTACACGTTGTTAGTAAATGATCAGTTACAAGCCGACGTTCTTTACCCCGTCTGGTTTGACTAAATTGCCAGTGCTATAAAGAAAACCCGGTGATTCTTATATCCCGGTACGGTTTATTATGATAATCTGGCAACATAAGGACGGAGTTATCAATACTCCGGATTGGTGTTTACACCTTTACCATACAAGAAATTGGTCAGCCAACGAGGTATGTTACACATGTTATTTTTATATACAAACTTTGATTATCCATCCAAGTATTGTCTATTCTTGGGCATCATGACCCGTCCAGTGGTAAACCACTAGGACACATTTCACGTTCTTGTATCCAGGAACACAATTCATATGGGTTAAGCATAAATAGATCCCAAAAGGTGGAGCAAGTTTTCACATTATCAAAGCGTCACAAAACATGCTCGATGGCATGACAGATAAAGGAGTTTTTGCTATCCTATTACATGAAGCTTTCAAATGGCTCCAATTGAATAGTTGTTTTTAAGCATTGGCACACAATAGCTGGTAAACCGGCGGCCGGTTTAAGATGCTTCGTCTGGACGGTTTGATGGTTGAGGGTCAGTTGGTGCGATCACTTCTTCTTCATCCCTCCCCAGACACTGGAAATCAACCGTCGACCAATCGATTCCAGTTAAAGCTTGAAACACAGCCTCTTCATGGATAAGGCTGGAAGGGTTAATATCAGGAGCGTAGGTATGCTTACGAATTGGAGGTACAAGTTCTTCGACTTCATGGATTTCGGCAGGCTGTCTCTTCCCTTTAGCGCCATAAGCCGGTTGGAAATGAGACAAGTCTGTGTCCTCTGCCAGCTTGCTAGCTATTGGCTGCATTTCTTTGGTCAGCCTTCGGAGGTCATCATTGTCGAAGTTTGAACCGTCCTCTTTCACACCCGGATATCCTTTGATGATGTCCTCCGCTTCAAGATCTGGAATCCATGCCTTGGCTCGGATTAGTGCGGTTAATGCTCCTGCTCTTGCAGCTGCCTTCTTCAGTTCGATAATCCGGGCTGGTAACATGGCCAGCTTCTCAAGAGTTTCCTTTATCAGTGATGGCGCCGGTTTATTGTAAGCCGCAGTACAAATCGCACGCTGGGACCTAGAGTACAGCTGTTCAATAAGGGTATAAGCCGCTTTAAGCTTCATCCGCATATCTGTGCCCAGATGAGCAATACGAGTGCCTGTTACGGTTTAAAATCAGCGTTCTGGTCAATGATAAGGTTTCATGAATTGGACAAACTGCATAAAGAGATACTTACCAAAGATAGCGTAAGTCATGGCGTGTATTTGCCATTTCAACCCAGTTAGTTCATCCACAACTGGTTTCAGGGCCGCTTCAGCATCTTCAGCTCTTTTGGTTAAACCATTTTTCTCGGTTTCCCAGTCAGCATGATCTTTGTTAAAAGACTCTTTCAGCTTTTCCATCGCTACCAGGGCCTTGGTCAGCTCCTCTTTAGCTTTCGCGGCTTCTGCTTCTTGGGACTTCACATGCTCTTGCAAATCAGCAGTCCAGGCATCTCTATTGCTTAGTTCGGCCTACAACAATGAAGAAATGTCAAACAACAGGATATATATTTTCTAAAGTACAAAGCATATAACAAGTTATGCACTTCGTACTTGGGGGCTAATGACTATTTGCTCTGATTCACTACATCTTTTATAAAGTCTCTTGAATAATGCAAGCATTATCCTTGACACTTGGGGGCTAATGTACATCTGCTCAAAACGGATGGATGGATTAAAACCCAGATTACCTTGTAAAGCTAAACCGGCCTTTGGGGGCTACGCTGAGGAAAGCTATATCATTTCATTGGTAAAGTATCGGCCCTGGTTTTCACTAAGGGCCTAACATTTTGAGGGTCAGTGGGAGAGACTTAAAGTACTACAAGGACCTGGTTCATGATTAACATCATAAAACGGCCCTTGGGGGCTACTTGGGCTGGCATATCAACTTTGGAATCAAGAAGTAAAGGGAGATGAAAATACCTCAGCGTTCCTTCATCAAATTCACCAAACCGGCTTCATAGTCACGGTTTGAGTGCAGACAGTTTAAGAAGCCGGAATGAAGCTCTTCAGCGTTGAGATGGGCATAATTTGATAAGTCAGTACTCCATTTGCCCTTTTCCCTAGCAGCACGCTCTTCTTTCGCACTATGTTGGGCCAAGATTACAGGATGGCCAGGAGAGCTGTGGCCCATACCAGTAACGATAACATCACCTCCTTGGCCTTCAGTGGTTTTTGTGGGTGATGACGAATTTTCAATATCTCTCACCGGACTAGCCCGGTTTGGAGCTGCCGGTTCAGTGTCAGGCACGGCAGGGTCAGCTTCTGGTGGTTCATTAGTATTCTGATCTTGAAGTGGCGGTTCATCAGAGGCGGCTTCAGGATGAGGACCCTCCGGTTCACGAGTTTGGTCCGGTTCACCTCTCTGCTCTTCCTCAAAAACTGCCTGGTCTTCTGACGGATTGTTGACCCGAGCTTTATTGCTGGGTCTGGCTTTGGCTCTGCAAATAAATTAAAAGAGGGTTAGCATCTTATTCAAGATTTGTAATGCATTGGAAGAAGGAGTTTGAAAACTTACCCAGCCATAGTTTTTAGAGGAGGGAGTTGGGTTGCTGTCGACTCGTCAGAGGATGAGGGAGGTGTCACCTGATAATTTGAATCGGACGGATTAAGAGGTTGTCTGAAATAACCTACCTTGGGATAAGAATGGTCAGAAGTGGAAGAGACCTCAGACCGGCGCTTCCGAGCCGGGGTATCAGGTAAACCGTCCGAAGTGACCTGTTGGCCACTATGACGGGTTGTCCGGCGAGCTTCATTCTGCTGTGTCTTCAAAATAAATGTTGGGTCCAAGTAAGCAAGAGGAGGAGAAAAGCTTACTTTCCGGATTGCTTGACAGGTTTTTTGTGTTGGCATAGAGTCTGAACCAGAGGAAAGGGTAATTACCTCTACATCATCAGCTTGGCTGCCTTCTACGTCCTCTTGATAAAGATCATTGTTATTGAGGTGCATGAAAAGGGAGCCAAGTGAGTCAAGTTCTACCTCAACTTTTGGATCATCAGCATCGTCATCAAGTTCCATGTTGATCCGATCAGCCATTTTCCGCTTTGAGGTCCGCTTGACGGTTTTGGTTTTGGGACGAGATGGTTTGACCGCTTTATCCCTGGTTGGCTTCACTGCTTTATCTACGGATTTCCATTTCCAGAAGGGATCATCACCCTATTCATACATAAACAGAAGAAGGATTACAAGTTGAAACAAGTTAAAGACATCAAAGATGAAAAGGAAGTTTAGTGCTTACAGCAGGCGGTTTGTTCTTGGTATAGAAGGGGTTTAAGCCGGTTTGACTACAGACTGATTCCGATTCATTCAAAATTTTCTTTACACTTTTAGTGACCTCTTCATTGGTCACCTGAATGTTGATATGGCGTTGAGGGTCTTCAACATCACCGGTGTACTCACACATTAAACCGGGGCGCCGACTTAGCGGCAAGATGCTCCAAGATATCCAAAAACGCATGAAATCAACGCCTGTTAAACTGTTGGCCATAAAAGCCCGGAGCTTGGCGAGTTGAGGGGCATACTGGGCCCATTCTGCAGAACTTAAGCATTGCGGCATTGGATGGGTGTTGGAAAGCCGGTGATCACGATAGCCTGGAAGGGGATTTTCATCTTCAGGAGAAGTATCTCTGCAGTAAAACCAAGTCTGGTTCCATTCCTTAGGATGGTTGTGCAGTTTAGCATGAGGGCATTCAACTTCCTTCCGCTTTTGAATAGAAACACCACCAAGTTCAGTGTTGGGACCATTTACAAATTCTGTGCGCCGGTTCAGATGAAAGAAGTCCCGGAACAGTTCAGCAGTCGGTTCTTCTTGTAAATACACTTCACAGAAGACCTGGAAGTTGCATAGATTGGACACCGAGTTGGGTCTGATATCTTGAGGATGGAGTTGGAAACTGGCAAGCACATCTCGGTAGAACTTTGACCCTGGCGGTTTGAAACCACGGCCTATGTGGTCGACAAAGACCACAACCTTGCCCTGCCTCGGGGTTGGAGGATTTTCTGTTCCTGGAACTCGCCATCGAATTTCAGTTTTCTTAGGCAAGGTGCCAATGCTGACCATCCCGTTCAATTGTTCCTCGGTGACCCGGGAACGAACCCAATTGCAAGCGGCAAACTGTTTGGCCATTGTGCAACAAAAAGCTGGAAAAGAAATGCCGGTTTACAAATCATTCACGATGGTATACAAGATGCAGTGGAATAAAGATATACAGGTATGTGAAATTGCATAAAAAGGAGACAAGTACAATAGTGAATGGCAAAGTCATATCAAGGGCATACATGTGTTGTTAAACCGGATTATTACAATCAACATAAAGAAGGTTCGCCGGTTTACTAGGGGACTAATGGTATGAGATAGATTGTTTTTGCAAAGGTAAACCGCCTATGTAGTACAGAGGATACAGATCTAAGGCGAAAAGGGCTAAGTAAGGAAAAACAAGTTTCACAGGATCACATGGGAATTTTGGATCTACCAAAGACAGAAAGGCAAAAATATTTTGACCTAAAAAGGGTAGGACCCGAAACAGTTTATGAAGGACTAGATCAATTTTTTTGCGCATAAGGGTTTGTGGTGGTAACAGAAGATTAGCCACGGTAAGGGATGCGTCAAGAGTGAAGTGTCCATCTATAGACTAAGGAGGAACAGGGAAGAACAGCACCGAAGCACTGATGAACTTCAGAGAACTGCGAAGAACAGGGAAACCCTAATGAATCTAAGGAAGGAGGAAAGGACTTACTGCGGCCGCGGAAGCAGCAGAGGTGTGCTGCGGAACTCTGGAACGAACAAGTTGATGTAGCGGCCAATGGTGCGGCAGAGGCGAGGCTTGACGATGGCGGCGGTGCTCAGGTGCGGAGGTGTCACGAGGAGGAAGAAGAAGCGAATGAGATGAGGGGAAAAATGATAAGGACTCGTGGCCCTATTTATAAGGTGAAGCGATAAGGCGACAAGTGCGGGAATCGAGGAGCTCAAAAATGGATAGTTAATAATGGTGTCGTTTCAATGACTGGATATGAATTAATGAAGGTAATCTTCAGCTTCAACGGATAGATGACGTCAGGGTGGTTTATCATGATCGTGAAGTATGACGTCACGGCGGTTTACAAGATCAAGGTGAAGATGCAAGGGAGGATCTTTTCTAAGTATTGAAGATTGACATGAACAAGTTCAAACCAATCTGGGGCCTAATGTTGGGGATATTACTACTGGACGTAAACCGGCCAGGGGTAGCTGGATTAACCTTATGAAGATTAGAAGCCCATGAAGACATAAGAATGATGGCGCTTTATGAAGGCCCAAGGCCCATAGGCGAGTTAAGGCCTGTAGATGTAAACCGACCTTGTTATGTAACTTGCATTGTAAGATAGGAAGGATAGAGACCGAACCGGACACGTTTATGATCCGGCTTCGGGACTCTGTAAACCGGCGGGCGTCAACCTATGTATATAAAGGGACGACCCGGCAGCGGTATAGGGACAACAGACAACAACTCGAGAGCCAAACAAAGCGAATTCGCTCCCTGGCCTTCGAAACCCCAGCAATACCAATCACAACTAGACGTAGGCTTTTACCTTCATTGAAGGGGCCGAACTAGTATAAACTCCCCGTGTCCCCTTGTCCGGTTTAACCCCTTTAAGCTAACCCGTTGCGATGGCTCCACGACTAAGTCCTTTCACAAGGACATCTGTCGTGACAAACCCACGACAGACGGGTTTTGGATTTACTAGAATTTAAAAACCAGGCATCTCAATGTTTTGTTGGCAATCAATGGTGCCCTGGTGTTTGAAATTCATTCCCATTTCTTGCATGGTACCTAAGCATGCACCCAAGGACACATATTTGATTTTTCAACCAATTTATATGCACTCGAGCATGTGCATGTAGTTCAAATTTGAATTATGCACATAAATGCATTGAAAACTCAGTTAATGCATGAAAATGTCCAAACGAACCCCGAAAAATTACAAAAAATTGACACAACACTCATGTTGTTCTATGTTGACACGAGAAATTTCTTGGAAGCAATGATATCGTTTCGTCCCCAAAGGTGGGACGTTCTCTACCGAAACCATGATGCTTGTTGTGAGAAGCTTTGGTTTGTGAGAAGCATATACCAAAACCTGCTCCAAATGGGACAAATTTTTTACCATGACATGTTGATGCCGCTCCATGAAAGCATGCCAAGTTTCATGAATTTCAGACGAGTTTTGGATTTACTAGAATTTAAAAATGAGGTATCTCAATGTTTTGCCGGTAATCAACGATGCCCTGGTGTTTGAAATTCATTCCCATTTCTTGCATGGGACCTAAGCATGCACCCAAGGACACATATTTGATTTTTCAACCAATTTATATGCATCGGAGCATGTGCATGTAGTTTGAATTTGAATTCTGCATATAAATGCATTGAAAACTCAGTTGATGCATAAAAATGTCCAAACGAACATGCAAAATCACAAAAATTCACACAACAGTCCTATTGTTCTATGTTGACACGAGAAAAAAATTGAAAGCAATAAGAGGCAATGGATATCGTTTCGTCCCCAAAGGTGGGACGTTCCCTACCGAAAACCATCATGCTTGTTGTGAGACGCTCCGGTTTGTGAGAAGCATATACCCAAACCTGCCCCAAATGGGACAATTTTTTTGCCACGCTATGTTGATGCTGCTCCATGAGAGCATGCCAAGTTTCATGAATTTCAGCCGGGTCTTGGATTTAATAGAATTTAAAAACCAGGCATCTCAATGTTTTGCCGGCAGTCAACGATGCCCTGGTGTTTGAAATTGATTCCCATTTCTTGCATGGGACCTAAGCATGCACCCAAGGACACATATTTGATTTTTCATCCAATTTATATGCACTGGAGCATGTGCATGTAGTTCAAATTTGAATTATGCACATAAATGCATTGAAAACTCAGTTAATGCATAAAAATTTCCAAACGAACCCCGAAAAATCACAAAAATTCACACAACACTCATGTTGTTCGATGTTGACACGAGAAAAAATTTGAAAGCAATAAGAGGCAATGGATATCGTTTCGTCCTCAATGGTGGGACGTTCCCTACCGAAAACCATCATGCTTGTTGTGAGAAGATTCGGTTTGTGAGAAGCATATACCCAAACCTGCCCCAAATGGGACAAATTTTTTACCACGGCATGTTCATGTCGCTCCGTCATAGCATGCCAAGTTTCATGAATTTCAGACGGCTTTTGGATTTACTAGAATTTAAAAACCAGGCATCTCAATGTTTTGCCGACAATCAACGGTGCCCTGGTGTTTGAAATTCATTCCCATTTCTTGCATGGGACCTAAGCATGCACCCAAGGACATAAATTTGATTTTTCAACCAATTTATATGCACTGGAGCATGTGCATGTAGTTCAAATTTGAATTATGCACCTGAAATGGCTAGAAAACCAATTTAATGTATAAAATGCTCAAACGAACCCTGAATAATTCCAATTCTTTTAGGACACACATATAGTTGCATGTTCACTCCAGATTAAAGGTCTAGCAATTCAAACATCGTCCATTGCCACTGTGACCCCATTATGTAATTCAAATTGAGGGAGTCCTGGATTAGGGGGTCTCCGGACAGCTGGATTATATCCTTTGGTTGGACTGTTGGACTATGAAGATACAAGATTGAAGACTTCGTCCCGTGTCCGGATGGGACTCTCCTTGGCGTGGAAGGCAAGCTAGGAAATACAGATATGTAGATCTCCTCCCTTGTTACCGACTCTGTGTAACCCTAGCCCCCTCCGTGTCTATATAAACCGGAGGGTTTAGTCCGTAGGACAACATATAATCATACCATAGGCTAGCTTCTAGGGTTTAGCCTCTACGATCTCGTGGTAGATCAACTCTTGTAATACTCATATCATCAAGAACAATCAAGCAGGACATAGGGTATTACCTCCATCAAGAGGACCCGAACCTGGGTAAAACATCGTGTCCCCTGCCTCTTGTTACCACCCGCCTTAGACGTACAGTTCGGGGCCCCCTACCTGAGATCCGCTGGTTTTGACACCGACATTGGAGCTTTCATTGAGAGTTCCACTGTGTCGTCACCATAAGGCTTGATGGCTCCTTCGATCATCGATAGCGATGCAGTCCAGGGTGAGGTTTTCCTCCCCGGACCGATCTTTGTATTCGGCGGCTTCGCACTGCGGGCCAATTCGCTTGGCCATCTGGAGCAGGTCGAGAGCTATGCTCCTGGCCATCAGGTCAGATTCGGTACTTAAAATACACTGCCGACATCCACGGAGACTTGATCTTCAACGGATTCGAGCCCATGTCAGGTGCGCCGCACAGTCATGATGAGCACAACGTAACTCTGCCGTCGGACAGTGTTCGGGAGATCGCATCTGCAACTACTCCGGCCTTCAATCCGGGGCAAATTGCGCCATCCAAGGACGGAGGGATAGACCCCGCCATGGAGGCCGCACTCTCAGTGGCGATGGAGTCGGATACTGACTTCACCCCTTACGAGAGCCATGTCGCCGAACCACTGGATTCATCTCCGACCATGGACTCCGAGCCGCCTGCATCCGTGCCCATCGAATCTGACTGGGCGCCAATCATGGAGTTCACCTCCGCGGATATATTTTAGCACTCGCCTTTCAGCTATGTGCTAAATTCATTAAAGTCTCTCTCCTTGTTAGGAGAACCTTGGCCGAACTATGTCCGACTAGAATGGGATACGGACGATGAAGAAATTCGCTGCCCGCCCACCACCCACTTAGTAGCCACTGTCGATGACTTAACCGACATGCTGAACTTCGACTCCGAAGACATCGACGGCATGGATGAAGATGCAGGAGACAAACAGGATCCAGCGCCCACAGGGCGCCGGACAACCACTTCATCACATGACATATACATGGTGGATACACCCAAAGAAGGCAATGGCGAAGAGACAGCGGAGGATGGCCCCTCCAAGAAGCAACCCAAGCGCCAACGTCAGCGGTGCCGCTCTAAGTCCCGCCATAGAAAAAACAGCGATAACAGCGCAAGAGAAAATAACACACCAGTCGACTCCAGAGGAAACGACGACCACATTGCCCCGACGGCAGCGCACGATGAAGCTGTAAGCGGCGAACATAGTACGGATCCAATGTCCGAGCACGGCGACGCCGAGGATAACCCTCATCAAACCCATTCTGGGGAGGAAAACAGTCCAGACGAAGATGCACACATCATCCCGGAAACACACTTGGAGCAAGAGAACCTCCGCAGGAGGCTTATTGCCACGGCGAGGAGTCTGAAGAAGCAGAAGCAAAAGCATAAGGCCGCACAAAACACACTTAACAGCAGGTGGAGCAAAGTGCTCGGCAGCGATGCAAAGTATGGTGGAAGTTACCACACAAAGAGCTATCCAAAGCGCAAGCTGTTACCTGAATTCGACGACGAGGCCTTAGAGACCACACAGCCAAATAATGAAATGGCCAACCAGCCGGATCCACCACTTTGTGACCGTGATAGAGCGGATAACAAATACGCACATAAGTCAACACACGATGTACGTGAGGACTTGCGCCAAAAATCCGGTACGACCAGATCCATCTATGGATCTAGGAAGCGTGCTCCGACACAAAATCAAAACCAAATACCACAACCATCCGAACGCCATGGTACATCCAAGTACAGGGGTGCCGCACACCCCCTATGTTTCACCGATGAGGTGCTGGACCACGAATTCCCAAAAGGATTCAAACCAGTGAACATAGAAGCGTACGACGGGACCACAGACCCTGGGGTCTGGATTTAGGAATTTATCCTCCATATCCATATGGCTCATGGAGACGATCTCCATGCCATTAAATACTTGCCCCTCAAGCTTAAATGACCAGCTCGGCACTGGCTGAAAAGCCTCCCCGAAAACTCAATTGGAAGTTGGGAGGAGCTTGAGGACGCTTTTCGGGCTAATTTTCAAGGGACCTACGTCCGACCTCCGGATGCAGACGATTTAAGTCATATAATTCAACAGTGTGGAGAGTCCGCCTGAAAGCTTTGGATCATGTTTCTCACCAAAAAGAACCAAATCGTCGACTATCCGAATGCCGAAGCCTTAGCAGCTTTCAAACACAGCGTCCGAGACGAATGGCTCGCCAGACACCTCGGCCAAGAAAAACCGAGAACAATGGCAGCTCTAACAAGTCTCATGACCCGCTTTTGCGCGCACGAAGACAGCTGGTTAGCCCGCAGGAGTACCAGCGACCCAAGCACATCCGAAGTCAGGGATGGCAATGGAAAACCACGACGCAATAAAAGCAAGCGTCGAAATAAAGAAGATAGCCCAGATAATACGGCGGTAAACGCCGGATTCAGGGGCTCTTGACCAGGTCAGTGGAAAAAGCCTTCCAAAGGCAGCAGAGACGGACTGTCTGGCCTAAACAAGATTCTTGACAAACTATTTCAGATTCATGGCACCCCAATAAACCTGCAAATCATACCCACAGAGAATGCTAGTTCTTCAAGCAGGCCGGTAAGCTAAACGCTGAACACAGGGGGGGAGACACCAAGCGAAGACGAGGACGAGCCTCGCCAGCAAAGAACTGGAGGACAGAAAAAATTCCCACCAGAGGTTAAAACAGTCAACATGATCCATGTGACGAAAAGGAGAAGCAAACATGCACCCCGAGACACGCACCATAGAGCCCGTCACCCCAGGTTCAACCCCTGGTTGGCCTGCCCGATCACTTTTGATCACGGGGATCACGTGACAAGCATCCAACACGTAGGATCGGCTGCCTTGGTGTTAGACCCAATAATAAACGGATACCATCTCACACAAGTCCTCATGGACGGCGGCAGTGGTCTAAACTTGATATATCAGGACACAGTCTGCAAAATGGGGACAGACCCGACAAAAATAAGCTACCGTACTACTACCTTCAAGGGAGTAATACCAGGCCTAGAGGCCCGCTGCACGCGCTCTCTATTACTAGAGGTTGTATTCGGTTCTTCCGACAACTTCCGAAGCGAAAGGTTAAATTTCTACATCGCTCCATTCCGAAGTGGCTATCAGGCACTACTCGGAAGAGCGGCTTTCGCTCGCTTTAATGCAATCCCGCATTACGCTTCTCTCAAGCTTAAGATGCCCGGTCCACGTGGCACCATCACAGTTAGCATAAATATTGAGCGTGCTCTACGTGCGGAAGAATGTGCGGCGGCTTTAGCCACCGAGCACTAGACGGCCTCACCAACCAGGAAAAATGACAGGTCGTCAAGACCACAGACACGGTTAGATGAGTCCGGTGCACCACTACATATACATGAGATGGGTTTGATGATCAAGCCCCCCTAGACGGTACCAGGGGCTTCCCGTGTGTAATCAGGGCTAGTCCGGCTCAACTTGACTTATCTTGAATTTTACTGGTTTATTGATAATAACCAATTTTCTGGCACAACAACTTTCACCTAAGTTCTTCTCTTTTACAAATGACAATCATGCTACACCCGTTCAGGACATGGCACAATGGAGACACAGGCACAGACGTGCAGCAGGGACCCGCTCAAAGGTTTCTTTTTAGATTAAGACCCCGCATCAACCTTTTTTACTGTCTCTTGTTGTTCACATCCTCCGTATACTCAATACAACCGAGAAGGATGCCGACGTATTGGCATGTGGCCATGTTAGGATATTGCACGTACCTGGACACCCATGGTTTATGATTCAGGGCATTGTTCAGCCTGGCATATGTTATAAAGACCGAATACCTTAGGGAGTGTTCGATGTCGCGAGTTTGGCCTCATATGCATCAGCTCCAAATCATGTCTTTGGTCAAATGTTGGGTTTGCCCGGCTCCCATGTTTTGGTACCTTACGTTCCGCTATATCGGCTAAGATAGCACTGGGAGAACTACTGCGACTGTGCCCTGGTTCATCCGGACGAGCACCTTAGTAGAGAAAGCCGAAAACTGACTGTCATGATACAACGCGAGACTGGTCAACCACTCGATGACTCAGCAGAATCTTCAGGATTCCTCTGCATTAACGAAGGGCCGTTTCCCGGTCATGTACATACGCGCCCCGTATTCGGACGAGTGCAAAAGTACCAGGGGCTATATAGTAGCCCCACCGTCAAACTCCTATGGCTAAGTGAAAGTGTTAAAGCAATATAGTCCGATTGCCTCATTCGCTGCGCTACCACCTCCTTAATGGACCAAGACGTTGGATCAAGTGTGAATACACGTTTTTTGCGAACACCCCCGCATTATATGCGTGGGGGCGGAAGCCAACGACTGCAAACTTTCAGGTTATATACATATATACATAAACGGCTACACAGGAGGCATCATAATACTTTCAGGCAAAAGTATAAACACAGCCTTGACCACTCAATAAAACATTGTTCTTACAATGGGAGTACATGTCACTAGAACATAATATTCTTCGAGCACTGAGCCTCTATCGAACAAACGCCTTCAAGAACTTCTTCAAAGTAGTGCTCGACAGCCACTCGGCCCACGGTCGATCCCTGTGTTGCAACAATGGTGGCCTCCATCTCTGCCCAGTATGTCTTGACACGGGCAAAGGCCATCCACGCACCCTCTATGCACGCCGACCTCTTCATAGCGTCGATGTGCGGCACAACACCAAGGAATTGTTGCACCAAACTAAAGTAACTATTCAGCCTTGGCCCTCCCGGCCACAGATGATCCACAACAGACCTCATGGCGAGTACGGACAACCTATGGAGCTCGGCCCACTCGGCCATTCGCTCATTCAACAACAGCGGATGCACTGGAGAATGGAACTGTGACCAGAACAACTTTTCCACTTCGCGATCTTTTTGATCGTTGAAGTACTCGGCCGCATCAGTAGCACTTGCTGCCAAATCAATGTAGGCGTCCGCCGAACTCCATAGTTGGTCAAGAGGAGCATACTTCGGATCTCCGAACTTAGTCTGCAACAAGAAGGGCTTCCCAGCCACGATATCTGCAGCTTGATGCAACTCCTCCTTCGTTGCTCTGATAGAGTGAGCTTCCTTGGCTGCTACCATGGCCTTTTCCATGTCCATCACCCTCGCCCGGCTTTCTTTATCAAGAAGCTGGTAACGGTCAGCAGCATCTTTCAACTCAATGGCCATCTTGGCTATCCTTTCCTTGCTCTGGCAATGCGCAGACTGTTCGGCCCTCAGCTCTTTGACCGCCTTTAGAGCGGCCGCATCGCTATTCCTTGCTTGTTCCTTGGCTCGGGCAAGCTCTACCCGAAGGGTCTCCACGGTGGCAGCTCCATCTGCAGTCACAACATATTAAAGATACTGGCATCATGCTCCTCTTACTTTGCATTGATCATCGGAGAAATCACTTACCCTGTGCCACATCAAGCCGCTTGTTGACAAGCACGATGTCGGCATCTGCCGCATCAAGTTGCCGCTTTAGCTCGGCAAACCCATCAGTCCGGCTAGCCACCGGTGCTTCAGCCACCTGCACATAAAGGCGGTCTGGTTATTACCTGGGACTATGATCCTCTTTTTGCCGCCGTTTTCGAGGACAACCAGAGTCTCAGGGGCTACTATCTGCATAGGGCACACCTAACGTGTGCGGTACTGTCAAAAACATACACTATGTCACGTACCTCAAAGCCTTTCAGCAGACTCATAAAAGCTTCATGCAATCCGCTTTCAGTGGATGAAATCCTTTCAACTACCGTACTCATTAGCGTACGATGCGCTTCTGAGATGGCCGCTTGCTCCAGAAGATCCTTCAGTGCGTCCGACCGCACACTATACGGTTCCGGACTCTTTCTGTTGCTCTCTTTAGGAGCCGAATACTGAGGATTCCGGGTGGCCAAGGGATTACCCCCTGGCCTTGGCAGATCAGGAGAAAACCTCCGCGACAACACTTCTGGGTCGCCCGCCTCATAGGGCGGGGTGGCAGGGGGAGGTGTTTCGCTCTCCATCATCTCCGGAAGAAGATCCCCCGAAGACGAACTCTGTCGAGAAGGGCTACGATCCGAACTACAAGATATAAGCTTCGGTTATTGTCTTCAGAAGTAAGGTAGGATATTTTCACTACTAAGTACTTTTTGATTACTTACAGCTCGGTAGAGGGCTGATTCCCTTGCGGACACTGTGCGGCAAGGGTACCCCTTGGGGCAGGACCCTCTAGCGAAGATTTCTTCCCTCGTTTGGAAACCTCTGTTTCCGGATCTTCAGAGGTGGTCCTCTTCCTTCCCCGGGTTGTCCTCCTTCACGGTGATGTCAGATTCTTCTCCCTGATTGTCCTCCTTCGCGGAGGCGCTCGTTCCCCCGGTTGGGATGTGTAATGAGTGAGGCTCGCTTCCGGCTTCTTTATTCCCCCCTTCATCTTCCTTCGAGGGCACCTGATAAGGCGCCGGCTCCAGCATTCTGTCCAGTACTAGATTGGCCAAGCCCTCGGGAAGGGGGGCCGGACACCTGATCATCTTCGCCTTTGTTATCCGGTCCTGGTCAAAGAGCGACTTTTCAACATGATGCTGTGATAAATAAGAGAAACAGTGTGTTCGGCCATGGGATTACTTACTTGGGTATCCGGGCGATTACAGCTCAGACCCGCATCCTCGGTGGTGTGCGGACACTTTATTTGTGATCCGAAGAACAACTTTTACATGTCCTCGAGCATCATGCCGAGGAAGTGCTGAATGATTCGTGGTCCCTCCAGGTTGAACTCCCACAAACGGAGAGGTCTACGTTTGCAAGGCAGGACCTGGCGAACTAGCATGACCTGCATCACCGTGACCAGGTTGACGTCTCTCTCAATGAGATCTCGGATGCGACTCTGCAATATCGGCACATCCTTTACTGGACCCCAGTTCAGCCCCTCGCTGATCCATGACGTCAGTTGTGGTGGGGGGCCCGAGCGAAAGGCAGGGATGGTTGCCCACTTGGCACTTCGGGGAGCTGTGATATAAAACCACTCCCGCCGCCACAAACTGGATACCTCTGGGAAGGAACCCTCTGCCCATGGAGCATTAGTGCTTTTGCTTATTGCGGCACCTCCACACTCTACGTGCCGCCCCTCGATCGTCTTCGGCTTCACGTTGAAGGTCTTGAGCCATAGGCCGAAGTGAGGGGTAATGTGGAGGAAGGCCTCACATACGATGATGAATGACGAGATGTGAAGGAGGGAATCCGGGGCCAGATCATGGAAATCCAGCCCATAGTAGAACATGAGTCCCCTAACAAAGGGATCCAGAGTGAGGAATAGTCCTCGGAGGAAGTGAGAGACGAACACAACACTCTCGTTGGGTTCGGGAGTGGGGATGACCTGCCCTCGGGCAGGCAGCCTGTGCGAAATGTCGGCGGTCAGATATCTGGCCTCTCTCAGCTTCTTGATGTCCTCCTCTGTGACAGAGGAAGGCATCCACCGACCTTGGAGGTTGGATCCGTACATGGTTGAAGGTCCGAAGCGCCTGACCTGAGCCTGGGGTGTTGGAACTCGAGGTGGGGGAAGGATTCGATTGAGCGCGAGAGGAAAAAGGGACAGGTCTTGGCCTCTTTATAAAAAGGGTGAATATCAAGCGTCCTCCTCGCGGTCGTTTTGGGGCTCGCCTAAAATCGAGGAGTCATACCAACGGCCACGAGTGGGTTACCCACGTCCGTATTGATGAGAATCCTGTAATAAGGGGGACACGATCTCTGCTTCGACAAGACGTGTCAAGAAAACCGTCTTGCGATATGCGCGATGCTGGTTGAGAAAAACGGTTCGAATAATGACCGAGCCATGACGTAACGTTATGCTGTCTAAACACGTCAGCAGATTAGATTTGTGGAAATATTATTCTCTCTACGGTGGTATGTGGAAATTACTTTGCAGAACCGGACACTATTCTGGTGTTCAAAATCTTCTATGGAGTATTCGGAGGAGGAACCCGCCTTGCAATGCTGAAGACAATACTGCGCGCCGGACTCATCGTCATTGAAGCCTGGTTCAGGGCTACTAAGGGAGTCCTGGATTAGGGGGTCTCCGGACAGCCAAATTATATCCTTTGGCGGGACTGTTGGACTATGAAGATACAAGATTGAAGACTTCGTCCCTGTCCGTATGGGACTCTCCTTGGCGTGGAAGGCAATCTAGGCAATACGGATATGTAGATCTCCTCCCTTGTAACCGACTCTGTGTAACCCTAGCCCCCTCCAATGTCTATATAAACCGGAGGGTTTAGTCCGTAGGACAACATACAATCATACCATAGGCTAGCTTCTAGGGTTTAGCCTCTACGATCTCGTGGTAGATCAACTCTTGTAATACTCATATCATCAAGAACAATCAAGCAGGACGTAGGGTATTACCTCCATTAAGAGGACCCGAACCTGGGTAAAACATCGTGTCCCTTGCCTCTTGTTACCATCTGCCTTAGACGTACAGTTCGGGACCGCCTACCCGAGATCCGCCGGTTTTGACACCGACACAAATCAAGATGAAAATCAAGTAGATCGCACACAGTTTACTATCAGCAACTGTGTGAGATGCTGCACAAAATATCCTGGAGCACCGTCAGTGTATAGTACGCCTATGGCTTACGCGAGAAGGTGCGTCGGCTACAGTCCACAGCCAGCGTTGCAAGCACACTAGCTCGCTCCCCAAATATCATTTCACTTTTCAATTGTCGTCGGTGAAAGATGGGCACGTGGACCCACGTCGTGAGGGCAACTTTGGTAGCCCACTCCGGCAAGAGAGCGGCCGCAGCCTCCATCCGCATGCTAACAAGGTGCATGAGCGTGGCCACAATCTGCGACCGGGCGGCAAAGGCATCCCAAACGGCCGATGTTGCTTCTCAGGTGGCGGCAGCAACATCTGCCTTGGGGATAGCAACTGGCAAGAGCGGCACACCAACTGTCCGTTCCGCAGCGATGGCCTTAGCCCTGATGGAGGCCGCCCACGACCATGTTGAGGCCACCCACGCCCAACTCCTGGCGGTCACCGCACAAATCAAACGAAGCTTCTCCGACAACGGTCGGCAACCCACGGCCGAAGAGCTGGCAATCGCCGAGAGCGTTCGAGCAGCCGTCCGTTCCTCCGTTGCATACCTTGCAACGACGGAGCCCGTCCAAGCCCAGATCGCTTCCGCCCATGCCCAGCTCATGGCGGCCTTTTCCAAAGAGATGGTGGACGCATATGGAGAGATGCTTGCCATGTATGGTGCGATGGATGCCATGGAGCCCCTTCCCCAGGAGATCGTCGGGAATGAGCTAGATATGGAGGCGGTGGCGGAGATCGACGAGCACCGACCACAGTAGTACTCTTTGTTTTGTTTAATTAAGAGTGTCGGTCTTTAATTTGTTAGAGTAATGTTTAGGTCAGCTAATCTGTTTAATTGCTAAACTTGCTCGATTAAGAAGTGTAGGTGTGCTGTAGTCTCCTTTGTGTACCCAAATTATGCAATGACGTGGATGACCACTGTAACCATGGAAATTCGAACCAAAACTTTTGAAGTTCAAACTCATCACACACAGGTGAAGCTATCTGAATTGTTTGTGATGTCCACATATCATACACAGTTCTGAATAAGGGACCGTGTCTGATGACACTTTGCGCGCCAGTTTTTTGGCTGAAGCGATTCCAAATTTTCGGCTTCCGTGGAAATGTCTACCTCTGAGGGAGTCCTAGATTAGGGGGTCTCCGGACAGCCGGACTATATCCTTTGGCCGGACTATTGGACTATGAAGATACAAGATTGAAGACTTCGTCCCATGTCCGGATGAGACTCTCCTTGGCGTGGAAGGCAAGCTAGGTAATACAGATATGTAGATCTCCTCCCTTGTAACCAACTCTGTGTAACCCTAGCCCCCTCCGGTGTCTATATAAACCGGAGGGTTTAGTCCGTAGGACAACATATAATCATACCATAGGGTAGCTTCTAGGGTTTAGCCTCTACGATCTCGTGGTAGATCAAATCTTGTAATACTCATATCATCAAGAACAATCAAGCAGGACGTAGGGTATTACCTCCTTCAAGAGGGCCCGAACCCAGGTAAACATCGCGTCCCTTGTCTCCTATTACCATCCACCTTAGACGCCCAACTCGGGACCCCCTACCCGAGGGCCGCCGGTTTTGACACCGACATTGGTGATTTCATTGAGAGTTCCACTGTGTCTTCACCATAAGGCTTGATGGCTCCCTCGATCATCAGTAGCGATGCGGTCCAGGGTGAGGTTTTCCTCCCCGGATAGATTTTTGTATTCGGTGGCTTCGCACTGCGGGCCAATTCGCTTGGCCATCTGGAGCAGATTGAGAGCTACGCCCCTGGCCATCAGGTCAGGTTTGGAAATTTAAACTACACTGCCGACATCCACGGAGACTTGATCTTCGACGGATTCGAGCCTATGTCAGGTGCGCCGCACAGTCACGACGAGCACGATGTAACTCTGCCGTCGGACAGTGTTCGGGAGATCACATCTGCAACTACTCCGGCCGTCAATCCGGAGCAAATCGCGCCATCCAAGAGCGGAGGGATAGACCCCGCCATGGAGGCCGCACTCTCAGTGGCAATAGAGCCGGATACTAACTTCACCTCTTATGAGAGCCGTGTCGCAGAACCACTGGATTCACCTCCAGCCACGGACTCCGAGCCGCCTACATCCGTGCCCGTCGAATCCGACTGGGCGCTGATCATGGAGTTCACCTCCGCGGATATCTTTCAGCACTCGCCCTTCGGTGACGTGCTAAATTCATTGAGGTCCCTCTCCCTGTCAGGAGAACCTTGGCCGAACTATGTCTGGCTAGAATGGGATGCGGACGACGAAGAAATTCACTGCCCACCCACCATCCACTTAGTAGCCACTGTCGACGATTTAACTGACATGCTCGACTTCGACTTCGAAGACATCGACGGTATGGACGATGATGCAGGAGACGAGCAGGAACCATCGCCCATAGGGCGCTGGACCGCTACCTCATCATACGACATATATATGGTGGACACCCGTAAAGAAGGCAATGGCAACGAGACAGCGGAGGATGACCCATCCAAGAAGCAACCCAAGCGCTGACGTCAGCGGCGCCGCTCTAGGTCCCGCCACAGCAAAAGTAGTGATACCGGCACAGGAGATAATAAAACTCCGGATAGTGCTGAAGACAACCACAATCCCCTCCAGCACGATGTAGAGCCGGAGGATGAACAAGCCAGCCCTCCAGAGCAGTCAGCGGATGGAGAACCGGAGGAGGACAATTACATGCCTCTCTCCGAAGACGAGGCGAGCCTCGGCGACGAATAATTTACCATGCCTGAGGACCCCGTCGAACAGGAGCGCTTCAAGCGCCGGCTTATGGCCACATCAAATAGCTTGAAGAAAAAGCAACAACAGCTTCAAGCTGATCAAGACTTGCTAGCAGACAGATGGACCGAAGTCCTTGCGGCCGAGGAATACGAACTAGAGCGCCCCTCCAAGAGTTACCCAAAACGCAGGTTGCTACCTCACCTCGAGGAGGAAGCATTGAAACCTTATGCACTAGTGTACGATGCGGCTGACCGGCCACTGCGTGGCCGAGTGATACGTATCCAACGTATCTATAATTTTTGATTGCTCCATGCTATATTATCTACTGTTTTAGACATAATTGGGCTTTATTTTCCACTTTTATATTATTTTTGGGACTAACCTATTAACCGGAGGCCCATCCCAAAATAGCTGTTTTTTGCCTGTTTTAGGGTTTCGAAGCAAAGGAATATCAAACGGAGTCCAAACGGAATGAAACCTTCGGAAACGTGATTTTCTCACCAGATAAGATCCAGGAGACTTGGACCCTCCGTCAAGAAAGCCATGAGGTGGTCACAAGGGTGGAGGGCGCCCCCTAGGGCGCACCCCCTGCCTCATGGCCCCCTCGAAGCTCCACCGATGTACTTCTTCCTCCTATATATATCCACGTACCCCCAAACGATCGGGGACGGAGCCAAAAACCTAATTCCACCGCCGCAACTTTCTGTATCCACGAGATCCCATCTTGGGGCCTGTTCCGGAGCTCCGCCGGGGGGGGCATCAATCATGGAGGGCTTCTACATCATCATCCAAGCCCCTCCGATGAAGTGTGAGTAGTTTAGTTCAGACCTACGGGTCCATAGCTAGTAGCTAGATGGCTTCTTCTCTCTTTTTGGATCTCAATACAATGTTCTCCCCCTCTCTCGTGGAGATCTATTCGATGTAATCTTCTTTTTGCGGTGTGTTTGTTGAGACCTATGAATTGTGGGTTTATGATCCAGTCTATCTATGAATAATATTTGAATCTTCTCTGAATTCTTTTATGTATGATTGGTTATCTTTGCAAGTCTCTTCGAATTATCAGTTTGGTTTGTCCTACTAGATTGGTTTTTCTTGCCATGGGAGAAGTGCTTAGCTTTGGGTTCAATCTTGCGGTGTCCTTTCCCAGTGACAGAAGGGGCGGCAAGGCACGTATTGTATTGTTGCCATCAAGGATAACAAGATGGGGTTTTATCATATTGCATGAAACTATCCCTCTACATCATGTCATCTTGCTTAAGGCGTTACTCTATTTTTAACTTAATACTCAAGATGCATGCTGGATAGCGGTCGATGAGTGGAGTAATAGTAGTAGATGCAGAATCGTTTCGGTCTACTTGTCTCGGATGTGATGCCTATATACATGATCATACCTAGATATTCTCATAACTATGCTCAATTCTGTCAATTGCTCAACAGTAATTTGTTCACCCACCGTAGAATACTTATGCTCTTGAGAGAAGCCACTAGTGAAACCTATGGCCCCCGAGCCTCTTTCTCATCATATCAATCTCCATCACTTTATTATTGCTTTGCTTTTACTTTTTACTTTGCATCTCTATACCAAAAATAACAAAAATATTATTTACCATCTCTATCAGATCTCACTTTCGTAAGTGACCGTGAAGGGATTGACAACCCCTAAGCGCGTTGGTTGCGTTGAGCTATTGTTTTTGTGTAGGTACGAGGGACTCGAGCGTAGCCTCCTACTCGATTGATACATTGGTTCTCAAAAACTGAGGGAAATACTTATGCTACTTTGCTGCAACATCCCTTCCTCTTGGGGGAAATCCAACGCAGTGCTCAAGGGGTAGCAAGAAGAATTTCTAGCACCGTTGCCTGCGAGTCTGCACAAAAGTCAACATACCAAGTACCCATCACAATCCCTATCTCCTGTAAAAAACAGAAACTTTAGCGCTCACGAGAACTGCTGTCATTTTTATTTTCAGAGTGATATTTAGTTAATTATTTTTGCATATGATCAATATATAAATTCTTCACGTCCAACAATTTATTTTAGAATTTTTGGGGTTCCAGATCTTGCGCTAGCTACAGATTACTACAGACTGTTCTGTTTTTGACAGATTCTGTTTTTCGTGTGTTGTTTGCTTATTTTGATGAATCTATGTCTAGTAAAATAGTTTATAATCCACAGAGAAGTTGGAATACAGTAGGTATAACACCAATATAAATAAATAATGAGTTGATTACAGTACCTTGAAGTGGTCTTTTGTTTTCTTTCGCTTACGGAGCTCACGAGATTTTCTACTTTAAGTTTTGTGTTGTGAAGTTTTCAAGTTTTGGGTAAAGATTTGATGGATTATGGAACAAGAAGTGGTAAGAGCCTAAGCTTGGTGATTCCCATGGCACCCCCAAGATAATCTAAGGACACCTAAAAGCCAAAGCTTGGGGATGCCCCGGAAGGCATCCCCTCTTTCCTCTACTTCTATCGGTAACTTTACTTGGAGCTATATTTTTATTCACCACATGATATGTGTTTTGCTTGGAGCGTCTTTTATGATTTGAGTCTTTGCTTGTTAGTTTACCACAATCATCCTTTCTGTACACACCTTTTTAGAGAGCCATACATGATTTGGAATTTGATAGAATACTCTATTTGCTTCACTTATATCTTTTGAGCTTTATAGTTTTGGTTCTAGTACTTCACTTATATCTTTTAGAGCACGGTGGTGGATTTGTTTTATAGAAACTATTGATCTCTCATGCTTCACTTAGATTATTTTGAGAGTCTTAATAGCATGGTAATTTGCTTAAAATCCTAATATGCTTGGTATGCAAGATTAATAATAAAACTTTCGTATGAGTGTGTTGAATACTAAGAAAAGTTTGATGCTTGATGATTGTTTTGAGATATGGAGGTAATAATATCAAAGTCATGCTAGTTGAGTAGTTGTGAAATTGAGAAGTACTTGTGTTGAAGTTTGCAAGTCCCATAGCATGCACGTATGGTAAACGTTATGCAACAAATTTGAAGCATGAGGTGTTATTTGATTGTCTTCCTTATGAGTGGCGGTCGGGGACGAGCGATGGTCTTTACCTACCAATCTATCCACCTAGGAGCATGCGCGTAGTGCCGAGGTTTTTGATGACTTGTAGATTTTTTCAATAAGTATGTGAGTTCTTTATGACTAATGTTGAGTCCATGGATTATACGCACTCTCACCCTTCCATCCTTGCTAGCCTCTTCGATACTGTGCATTGCCCTTTCTCACATTGAGAGTTGGCGCAAACTTCGCCGGTGCATCCAAACCCTGTGATATGATACGCTCTTTCACACATAAACCTCCTTATATATTCCTCAAAACAGCCACCATACCTACCTATTATGGCATTTCCATAGCCATTCTGAGATATATTGCCATGCAACTTTCATCATTCCGTTTATCATGACACATTCATCATTGTCATATTGCTTAGCATGATCATGTAGTTGACATAGTATTTGTGGCAAAGCCACCGCTCATAATTCTTTCATACATGTCACTCTTGGTTCATTGCATATCCCGGTACACCGCCAGAGGCATTCATATAGAGCCATCTTTGTTCTAGTATCAAGTTGTAATCATTGAGTTGTAAATAAATAGAAGTGTGATGATCATCATTATTAGAGCATTGTCCCAAGTGAGGTATAAAAAAGGCCATAAAAAAAGAAGGCCCAAAAAAAGAAAGGCCATAAAAAAATAGAAGGCCCCAAAAAAAATGAGAGAAAAAGAGAGAAGGGACAATGTTACTATCCTTTTACCACACTTGTGCTTCAAAGTAGCACCATGATCTTCATAGTAGAGAGTCTCTCATATTATCACTTTCATATACTACTGGGAATTTTTCATTATAGAACTTGGCTTGTATATTCCAACAATGGGCCTCCTCAAGTGCCCTAGGTCTTCGTGAGCAAGCAAGTTGGATGCACACCCACTAGTTTATTTTGTTGAGCTTTCATACATTTATAGCTCTAGTGCATCCGTTGCATGGCAATCCCTACTCCTTGCATTAACATCAATCGGTGGGCATCTCCATAGCCCATTGATTAGCCTCGTTAATGTGAGACTTTCTCCCTTTTTGTCTTCTCCACATAACCACCTCATTATATTCTATTCCACCCATAGTGCTATGTCCATGTCTCGCGCTCATATATTGCGTGAAAGCTTATAGGTTTGAGATTACTAAAGTATGAAACAATTGCTTGGCTTGTCACCGGGGTTGTGCATGATTAGACCATTCTTGTGTGACGAAAATGAAACATGACTAAACTATATGATTTTGTAGGGATGAACTTTCTTTCGCCATGTTATTTTGAGAAGACATAATTTCTTAGTTAGTATACTTGAAGTATTATCATTTTTATGTCAATATGAACTTTTGTCTTGAATCTTTCAGATCTGAATATTCATACCACAATTAAGAAGAATTACATTAAAATTATGCCAAGTAGCACTCAGCATCAAAAATTCTGCTTTTATCATTTACCTACTCGAGGACGAGCAGGAATTAAGCTTGGGGATGCTTGATACGTCTCCAACGTATCTATAATTCTTGATTGCTCCATGCTATATTATCTACTGTTTTAGACATTATTGGGCTTTATTTTCCACTTTTATATTATTTTTGGGACTAACCTATTAACCGGAGGCCCAGCCCAGAATTGCTGTTTTTTGCCTGTTTTAGGGTTTCGAAGAAAAGGAATATCAAACGGAGTCCAAACGGAATGAAACCTTCGAAAACGTGATTTTCTCATCAGATAAGATCCAGGAGACTTGGACCTCCGTCAAGAAAGCCACGAGGTGGTCACGAGGGTGGAGGGCGCCCCCCCAGGGCGCGCCCCCTGCCTCATGGGCCCCTCGAAGCTCCACCGACGTACTTCTTCCTCCTATATATATCCACGTACCCCCAAACGATCGGGGACAGAGCCAAAAACCTAATTCCACCATCGCAAGTTTCTGTATCCACGAGATCCCATCTTGGGGCCTGTTCCAGAGCTCCGCCGGAAGGGGCATCAATCACGGAGGGCTTCTACATCATCATCCAAGCCCCTCCGATGAAGTGTGACTAGTTTACTTCAGACCTACGGGTCCATAGCTAGTAGCTAGATGGTTCTTCTCCCTTTTTGGATCTCAATACAATGTTCTACCCCTCTCTCGTGGGGATCTATTCGATGTAATCTTCTTTTTGTGGTGTGTTTGTTGAGACCGATGAATTGTGGGTTTGTGATCCAGTCTATCTATGAATAATATTTGAATCTTGTCTGAATTCTTTTATGTATGATTGGTTATCTTTGCAAGTCTCTTCGAATTATCAGTTTGGTTTGGCCTACTAGATTTGTTTTTCTTGCCATGGGAGAAGTGCTTAGCTTTGGGTTCAATCTTGCGGTGTCCTTTCCCAGTGACAGAAGGGGCAGCAAGGCACGTATTGTATTGTTGCCATCGAGGATAACAAGATGTTTTTTTTATCATATTGCATGAAACTATCCCTCTACATCATGTCATCTTGCTTAAGGCGTTACTCTATTTTTAACTTAATACTCTAGATGCATGCTGGATAGCGGTCGATGAGTGGAGTAATAGTAGTAGATGTAGAATCGTTTCGGTCTACTTGTCTCGGACGTGATGCCTATATACATGATCCTACCTAGATATTCTCATAACTATGCTCAATTATGTCAATTGCTCAACAGTAATTTGTTCACCCACCGTAGAATACTTATGCTCTTGAGAGAAGCCACTAGTGAAACCTATGCCCCCCGGGTCTCTTTCTCATCATATCAATCTCCATCACTTTATTATTGCTTTGCTTTTACTTTTTACTTTGCATCTCTATACCAAAAATACCAAAAAATATTATTTATCATCTCTATCAGATCTCACTTTCGTAAGTGACCGTGAAGGGATTGACAACCCCAAACGCGTTGGTTGCGTTGAGCTATTGTTTTTGTGTAGGTACGAGGGACTCGAACGTAGCCTCCTACTCGATTGATACATTGGTTCTCAAAAACTGAGGGAAATACTTACGCTACTTTGCTGCATCATCCCTTCCTCTTCGGAGAAATATAACGCAATGCTCAAGGGGTAGCAAGAAGAATTTCTGGCACCGTTGCCGGGGAGTCTGCACAAAAGTCAACATACCAAGTACCCAACACAATCCCTATCTCCCGCATTACATTATTTGCCATTTTCCTCTCGTTTTCCTCTCCCCCACTTCACCCTTGCCGTTTTATTCGCCCTCTCTCTCTTTCTCTATCCTCCCTCTCTCTCTCTCTACTATCCTCTTTTGCCCGTTTGTTTGCTCGTCTGTTAGTTTGCTTGTTTTTCGCGATGGCTCTACCTAGATTTGGTGATCTTCACCTTAAAAGGTTAGAGGAGATCGAAAACAACACCAGGAAGTTTATGGTTTTGCAATTTGAGCATAATAATTTCTTTAGAAATGAGCTTAAGGAACAAAAAAGTTTCATGAATTATATGAATAAAGAGCTCGATGATATGTCTAAAGAATTTGATGGTATAAGATCCCAAATTGCCCATCTTCAAAAATTAACTGCTGAAATTTCAGATATGCAAGCTACCTTAGTCAATAAGATGGCCGCTAAACCGGATTCCTATGAAAATAATGATGAAGATATAAAAGTTATTGATTTGTCCCCTATTAAATCTTTGTTTTGCAATATGAATCTTGATAATGATGGGACTGAATATGATCCACCTTTACCTAGAAGGCGTTCTAAGAATTCGGAATTTGTTGATCCTGATGCTAAATTTGATAAAAGTGGGATTGAAGAAATTAAAACCCTAGATGTTGCTAAACCCACTATTATGGATTTCAAGGAATTTAACTATGAAAATTGCTCCTTGATTTATTGTATTTCCTTGTTGCAATCCGTGCTAAAGTCTCCTCACGCTTATAGTCAAAATAAAGCGTTCACTAAACATATCGTTGATGCCTTGATGCAATCTTATGAAGAAAAACTTGAATTGGAAGTTTCTATCCCTAGAAAACTTCATGATGATTGGGAACCTACTATTAAAATTTAAATAAAAAATTATGAGTTTTATGCTTTGTGTGATTTGGGTGCTAGTGTCTCTAGTATTCCCAAAACTGTGTGTGATTTGCTAGATTTCCGTGATTTTGATGATTGCTCTCTAAACTTGCATCTTGCGGATTCCACTATTAAGAAACCTATGGGAAGAATTAATGATGTTCTTATTGTTGCTAATAGGAACTATGTGCCTTTAGATTTTATCATTCTTGATATAGATTGCAATCCTTCTTGCCCTATTATTCTTGGTAGACCTTTCCTTAGAACGGTTGGTACAATTATTGATATGAAGGAAGGGAATATTAGATTTCAATTTCCATTAAAAATGGCATGGAACACTTCCCTAGAAATAAAATAAAATTACCATATGAATCTATCATGAGAGCCACTTATGGATTGCCTACCAAAGATGGCAATACCTAGATCTATTCTTGCTTGTTATGCCTAGCTAGGGGCGTTAAACGATAGCGCTTGTTGGGAGGCAACCCAATTTTATTTTTATTCCTTGCTTTTTGTTCCTGTTTAGTAATAAATAAATTATTTAGACTCTGTTTTGGTTGTGTTTTTTGTGTTTAATTAGTGTTTGTGCCAAGTAGAACCGTTGGGAAGACTTGGGGAAAGTCTTGTTAAACTTGCTGTAAAAAACAGAAACTTTAGCGCTCACGAGAACTGCTGTCATTTTTATTTTCAGAGTGATATTTAGTTAATTATTTTTGCATATGATCAATATATAAATTCTTCACGTCCAACAATTTATTTTAGAATTTTTGGGGTTCCAGATCTTGCGCTAGCTACAGATTACTACAGACTGTTCTGTTTTTGACAGATTCTGTTTTTCGTGTGTTGTTTGCTTATTTTGATGAATCTATGTCTAGTAAAATAGTTTATAATCCACAGAGAAGTTGGAATACAGTAGGTATAACACCAATATAAATAAATAATGAGTTGATTACAGTACCTTGAAGTGGTCTTTTGTTTTCTTTCGCTTACGGAGCTCACGAGATTTTCTACTTTAAGTTTTGTGTTGTGAAGTTTTCAAGTTTTGGGTAAAGATTTGATGGATTATGGAACAAGAAGTGGTAAGAGCCTAAGCTTGGTGATTCCCATGGCACCCCCAAGATAATCTAAGGACACCTAAAAGCCAAAGCTTGGGGATGCCCCGGAAGGCATCCCCTCTTTCCTCTACTTCTATCGGTAACTTTACTTGGAGCTATATTTTTATTCACCACATGATATGTGTTTTGCTTGGAGCGTCTTTTATGATTTGAGTCTTTGCTTGTTAGTTTACCACAATCATCCTTTCTGTACACACCTTTTTAGAGAGCCATACATGATTTGGAATTTGATAGAATACTCTATTTGCTTCACTTATATCTTTTGAGCTTTATAGTTTTGCTCTAGTACTTCACTTATATCTTTTAGAGCACGGTGGTGGATTTGTTTTATAGAAACTATTGATCTCTCATGCTTCACTTAGATTATTTTGAGAGTCTTAATAGCATGGTAATTTGCTTAAAATCCTAATATGCTTGGTATGCAAGATTAATAATAAAACTTTCGTATGAGTGTGTTGAATACTAAGAAAAGTTTGATGCTTGATGATTGTTTTGAGATATGGAGGTAATAATATCAAAGTCATGCTAGTTGAGTAGTTGTGAAATTGAGAAGTACTTGTGTTGAAGTTTGCAAGTCCCATAGCATGCACGTATGGTAAACGTTATGCAACAAATTTGAAGCATGAGGTGTTATTTGATTGTCTTCCTTATGAGTGGCGGTCGGGGACGAGCGATGGTCTTTACCTACCAATCTATCCACCTAGGAGCATGCGCGTAGTGCCGAGGTTTTTGATGACTTGTAGATTTTTTCAATAAGTATGTGAGTTCTTTATGACTAATGTTGAGTCCATGGATTATACGCACTCTCACCCTTCCATCCTTGCTAGCCTCTTCGATACCGTGCATTGCCCTTTCTCACATTGAGAGTTGGCGCAAACTTCGCCGGTGCATCCAAACCCCGTGATATGATACGCTCTTTCATACATAAACCTCCTTATATATTCCTCAAAACAGCCACCATACCTACCTATTATGGCATTTCCATAGCCATTCCGAGATATATTGCCATGCAACTTTCATCATTCCGTTTATCATGACACATTCATCATTATCATATTGCTTAGCATGATCATGTAGTTGACATAGTATTTGTGGCAAAGCCACCGCTCATAATTCTTTCATACATGTCACTCTTGGTTCATTGCATATCCCGGTACACCGCCAGAGGCATTCATATAGAGCCATCTTTGTTCTAGTATCAAGTTGTAATCATTGAGTTGTAAATAAATAGAAGTGTGATGATCATCATTATTAGAGCATTGTCCCAAGTGAGGTATAAAAAAGGCCATAAAAAAGAAGGCCCAAAAAAAAGAAAGGCCATAAAAAAAGAGAAGGCCCCAAAAAAATGAGAGAAAAAGAGAGAAGGGACAATGTTACTATCCTTTTACCACACTTGTGCTTCAAAGTAGCACCATGATCTTCATAGTAGAGAGTCTCTCATATTATCACTTTCATATACTACTGGGAATTTTTCATTATAGAACTTGGCTTGTATATTCCAACAATGGGCCTACTCAAGTGCCCTAGGTCTTTGTGAGCAAGCAAGTTGGATGCACACCCACTAGTTTATTTTGTTGAGTTTTCATACATTTATAGCTCTAGTGCATCCGTTGCATGGCAATCCCTACTCCTTGCATTAACATCAATCGGTGGGCATCTCCATAGCCCATTGATTAGCCTCGTTTATGTGAGACTTTCTCCTTTTTTTCTTCTCCACATAACCCCCTCATTATATTCTATTCCACCCATAGTGCTATGTCCATGGCTCGCGCTCATATATTGCGTGAAAGCTTATAGGTTTGAGATTACTAAAGTATGAAACAATTGCTTGGCTTGTCACCGGGGTTGTGCATGATGAGAGCATTCTTGTGTGACGAAAATGAAACATGACTAAACTATATGATTTTGTAGGGATGAACTTTCTTTGGCCATGTTATTTTGAGAAGACATAATTGCTTAGTTAGTATGCTTGAAGTATTATCATTTTTATGTCAATATGAACTTTTGTCTTGAATCTTTCAGATCTGAATATTCATACCACAATTAAGAATAATTACATTAAAATTATGCCAAGTAGCACTCCGCATCAAAAATTCTGTTTTTATCATTTACCTACTCGAGGACGATGAGGAATTACGCTTGGGGATGCTTGATACGTCTCCAACGTATCTATAATTCTTGATTGCTCCATGCTATATTATCTACTGTTTTAGACATTATTGGGCTTTATTTTCCACTTTTATATTATTTTTGGGACTAACCTATTAACCAGAGGCCCAGCCCAGAATTGTTGTTTTTTGCCTGTTTTAGGGTTTCGAAGAAAAGGAATATCAAATGGAGTCCAAACGGAACGAAACCTTCGGAAACGTGATTTTCTCATCAGATAAGATCCAGGAGACTTGGACCTCCGTCAAGAAAGCCACGAGGTGGTCACGAGGGTGGAGGGCGCCCCCCAGGGCGCGCCCCCTACCTCGTGGGCCCCTCGAAGCTCCACCGACGTACTTCTTCCTCCTATATATATCCACGTACCCCCAAACGATAGGGGACAGAGCCAAAAACCTAATTCCACCACCACAACTTTCTGTATCCATGAGATCCCGTCTTGGGGCCTGTTCCAGAGCTCCGCCGGAAGGGGCATCAATCATGGAGGGCTTCTACATCATCATCCAAGCCCCTCCGATGAAGTGTGAGTAGTTTACTTCAGACCTACAGGTCCATAGCTAGTAGCTAGATGGTTCTTCTCTCTTTTTGGATCTCAATACAATGTTCCACCCCTCTCTCATGGGGATCTACTCGATGTAATCTTCTTTTTGCGGTGTGTTTGTTGAGACCGATGAATTGTGGGTTTATGATCCAGTCTATCTATGAATAATATTTGAATCTTGTCTAAATTCTTTTATGTATGATTGGTTATCTTTGCAAGTCTCTTCGAATTATCAGTTTGGTTTGGCCTACTAGATTTGTTTTTCTTGCCATGGGAGAAGTGCTTAGCTTTGGGTTCAATCTTGCGGTGTCCTTTCCCAGTGACAGAAGGGGCAGCAAGGCACGTAGTGTATTGTTTCCATCGAGGATAACAAGATGTTTTTTTTATCATATTGCATGAAACTATCCCTCGACATCATGTCATCTTGCTTAAGGCGTTACTCTGTTTTTAACTTAATACTCTAGATGCATGCTGGATAGCGGTCGATGAGTGGAGTAATAGTAGTAGATGCAGAATCGTTTCGGTCTACTTGTCTCGGACGTGATGCCTATATACATGATCATACCTAGATATTCTCATAACTATGCTCAATTCTGTCAATTGCTCAACAGTAATTTGTTCACCCACCGTAGAATACTTATGCTCTTGAGAGAAGCCACTAGTGAGACCTATGGCCCCCAGGTCTCTTTCTCATCATATCAATCTCCATCACTTTATTATTGCTTTGCTTTTACTTTTTACTTTGCATCTCTATACCAAAAATACCAAAAAATATTATTTATCATCTCTACAGATCTCACTTTCGTAAGTGACCATGAAGGGATTGACAATCCCTAGCGCGTTGGTTGCGTTGGGCTATTGTTTTTGTGTAGGTATGAGGGACTCGAGCGTAGCCTCCTACTGGATTGATACCTTGATTCTCAAAAACTGAGGGAAATACTTACGCTACTTTGCTGCATCATCCCTTCCTCTTCGGGGAAATCCAACGCAGTGCTCAAGGGGTAGCACCGAGCCAAAGAGGCGGTCCAGCCTGAAGATCAGCCTGCACCCCACCGCCACTCAATCTAAAATACCAAGGCTCGGGGCAACACACGGGACCTGCGAGATGTATTGGATAGTAAGGCAAAACTTGCAAGGTCAATATATGGGTCACGGGCATGCGCGCCAACACGGGATGATGATCGTCGCGCCGGATACGTCAAAAGCAAATCCGTCCAGGCCGAATACAGCAGACAAGACTCATATGAACTGCGTCGGGATATAGCCCGGCACAGAGGCGCCGCACACCCCCTATGCTTCACTGATGAAGTTATGGATCAAGAATTCCCAGAGGGTTTCAAACCCGTAAATATCGAATCATATGACGGTACAATAGATCCCGTGGTATGGATTGAGGATTTCCTCCTTCACATCCACATGGCTCCCGGTGATGATCTACATGCCATCAAGTACCTCCCACTAAAACTCAAAGGACCAGCTCGGCATTGGCTAAATAGCTTGCCAGCAGACTCCGTCGGCAGTTGGGAGGATCTCGAAGACGCTTTCCTTGACAACTTCCAGGGCACTTATGTGCGACCACCAGATGCTGATGACTTGAGCCATATAACTCAGCAGCCAGGGGAATCGGCCAGACAATTCTGGACTCAGTTCTTGACTAAGAAAAACCAAATTGTCGACTGTCCGGACGCAGAAGCCCTCGCGGCATTCAAGCACAACATCCGTGACGAGTGGCTTGCCCGCCACGTTGGCCAGGAGAAGCCGAAGTCTATGGAAGCCCTCACGACACTCATGACCTGCTTTTGCGCGGGCGAGGATAGCTAGCTGGCTTGCAACAATAACACACCGAGGAATCCGAGCACTTCGGATACGAAAGATGCCAACGGCAGACAACGTCGTAATAGACCAAAGCGCCGCAATAACAGCGATAACACCGAGGATATGACAGTCAATGCCGGATTCAGAGGCTCTAGATCCGGTCAGCGGAAAAAGGCATTTAAAAGTAGTACCCCGGCTCCGTCCAGTTTGGATCGCATACTGGATCACTCGTGTCAAATCCACGGCACCCCCGACAAGCCAGCCAATCACACAAATAGAGAATGCTGGGTGTTCAAGCAGGCCGGCAAGTTAAATGCCGAAAACAAGGACAAGGGGCTGCATAGTGATGACGAGGAGGAGCCCCGGCCGCCGAACACGGGAGGACAGAAGGGGTTCCCCCCACAAGTGAAGATGGTGAACATGATATACAAAACCCACATTCCCAAGAGGGAGTGGAAGTGTGCACTAAGGGACGTCTATGCGATGGAGCCCGTCGCCCCAAAGTTCAACCCATGGTCTACTTGCCCGATCACCTTTGATTGCAGGGATCACCCCACTAATATCCGTCATGGCGGATCCGCCGCACTGGTCCTAGACCCCATCATCGACGAATTTCATCTTACTCAAGTCCTTATGGACGGCGGCAGCAGCCTAAACCTGCTCTATCAGGATACAGTGCGCAAAATGGGTATCGATCCCTTGAGGATCAAACCCACCAAAACCACCTTTAAGGGCATCATCCCAGGTGTAGAGGCCCATTCCACGAGCTCAATCACACTGGAAGTAATCTTCAGATCACCGGACAACTTCCGAAGCGCGGAGTTAATCTTCGACATTGTCCCGTTTTGCAGTGGCTATCATGCACTGCTCGGACGAACTGCATTTGCAAAATTCAATGCAGTACCGCATTACGCGTACCTCAAGCTCAAGATGCTAGGACCTCGGGGGGTCATAACAGTGAATGGAAACACAGAACGCTCGCTCTGCACGGAAGAGCACACTGCGGCACTCGCAGCAGAAGCACAAAGCAGCCTTTCAAGGCAAACCACTAATTTGGTGATACAGCCCCCGAACACCTTCAAGCATGCGGAGTAAATTGCAACAGGATCTCCTGGCATGTTCAGAGCTCGCCTAGCAATTTGGCCCCCGTCCCAGTCCCAGTCAAGCAACAAAATCCGTGCCGTGCGTACATAATTACGCACTGAAAATACCATGGACATAGGCGGGGGCACGATCAGGGCACGTCCCGCAATGCGGCTTAACTGCCTTAGGGGCTGTATATCTTTATAATTTCTTTTCTCTTTCAGGGCCTAACTCTCTGGAAGCCCTTTCCGGCAGTATGATTGCCGGACACGTTACCGGAAGGAACAACCAAGGTGACAAGAAGCCAAGATGTACACGGGAACCCCTAGGTGGTCTCTAATAATAATACCCGTTTTCTACTATCCATACACAGCTTGCACTTGGATAGGACATTTCAAATAGTCCTACTTTCCGCTTATTGCACTATCTGTACCAGTATGCTTCGACGTATTATTTAAATAACAATGCATAACATTAGTCTATTATTGCATTATTTATTCCTTTTTTTTCTTTATGTCCATTGACGACAATCCGAACCCGTAAATTTGGGTACGGTAAGTACGCCAGGGGCTTTCGTTTACCCCATAATACGGCGCGAGAAGTCCGAACACTTTAGACAGTGCGGCACCCCAAACTTATAGCATTATATGCATCAGCTCCGAATAATGTCTTGGGTCAATAGTTGGGTTTGCCCGGCTCCCATGCTTTGGTACCTTACGTTCCGCTATATCGGCTCAGGTAGCGGTGGGAGAACTACTGTGATTGTGTCCCGGTTCTTCTGGACGAGCACCTCAGTAGAGAAAGCCAAAAACTTACTGTCATGATAAGGCGAGAGACTGGTCGGTGTTCGAGAGGTCTCAAGTCCTTAAAGACTTTTTCTGCTTTGGGCGAGGAGTCGGCCTTGTCTGGCTTAGGCGTGTATAGCGCCCCAAATTCGGCCTTCCGAATACCAGGGGCTTTGCCAAAATTTAAAATTGTAGACTTCTATGGGTAAGTGAGAGTGATAAAGCATTATAGTCTGATTGCCTGGTTCGTTGCGCTGAACACCTCCCTTGAAGGACCCAAAATTGGGGTAAAGAGTGCTCAGGTTTATCCCGAACACCCCAGTACTAGTTACATGGTGGTAGAAGCCGACGACTGGCCAACTCTCAGATTTTATAAACAACTGTACAGAAGGTAATATTTTAAATTAAAAAAAGCGTCGCATGGCGCAAATGAACTCGTTTCATATTACAGGATCACATGAGCATGTTCATTCAAAAATTACATCCTTGGCACACTCATCCGACACAAGGCGGGAACCCTTCAGGACACTCTCATAGTACATCTTAGGGCAGCGATGCTCCTTGCCCTCCGGCGGCCCCTCCTTCACCAGCTTCACAGCGTCTAGCTTCGCCCAGTGCACCTTCGCCCGGGCAAAAGCCCTGCGCGCACCCTCAATGCAGACGGACCGCTTTATAACTTCAAGCCGTGGGCAGGCATCCACCAGCCGCCTCACCCGACCGAAGTAGCTGCCGGGCAGGGGCTCGCCAGGCCACAACCGGATTATAAGGCCCCTCATGGCTCGTTCGGCCGCCTTGTGAAGCTCGACCAACTGCTTCAGCTGGTCGCTCAAGGGCACGGGGTGTTCGGTCCCAGTATACTGAGACCAGAACAACTTCTCCCTCGAGCTCCCCTCCTCAGCTCGGTAAAACTCCACGGCATCCAGTACACTGCGGGGAAGATCTGCAAACGCTCCTGGAGAGCTCCAAACTTGGGTAAGAAAAAGGAAAATTTCCTTCATGTGCTTGCTTGGCATAATGAATGCCTTACCCGCTGCTATCTTCTTCACCGCATCAATCTCCTGGAGGGCCTTGCGGGCTTCGGCCTTGGCGCTCCGGACGCTTTCAAGCGCCTACGCAAGCTTGGACTCTCGCGTCTTAGAATCAAGCTCCAAGGACTCATGATTTTTGGCGAGAGCCTCGAGCTCTTGCTGCACCTCGCCTACTCGGGCTTCTTGCTTCTCCCATTCAATGCGCTCCTTGGCCGCTTTGTCTTCGGCCTTGGACAGCGCCTTCCTCAGGGTTGCCACTTCGGTCATGGCCCCTGGCAAATCCATGATGATCCTATTACTTTACATCCGAACTTCTTTTTCAATATATAGACAAGGGTATTGCTTACCTTTGCTCTCCTTGAGCTGCCTCTTGGTAAGGCCGAGGTCATCCTCAGACCGCTCCAGGTCCTGCTTCATCGCAGAGACCTCCGCAGTACGTGCGGCAGCGGCCAGCAATGAAGCCTGCACATACACATAGATATTTTTTGATTAGACTCCTGATTTATCATTTGATCCTCTATCCGTCCTTTCTTTCTGAACACCGAACAGAGCATCAGGGGCTAGTATCCATGCAGGCTTATTTTCCTATATCTTCATTGCTTACCTCAAAGCCTGTTAGGAGGCTGGCGCAAGCTTCGATCAGTCCATTCTTGGCGGACTGAACTTTCTCGATCACCGCACTCATGATAGTGCGGTGCTCTTCGTCGATGGAAGCGCCGCGAAGCGCTTCCAGCAAGTTGTCCGGTGCCTCTGGATAGACAGAGGACACCAGAACGGGCGGCTTGCCCCCTTAACAGGGGGTCGCCCGCCGGAGTCCGGAGGCACCAAAGATTCCGGTGCAGTGTTCGGCTGGGGGCCGAACCTGGAGCCCATAGGAGTCCGGCTCCCTTTGTGCCCAGGGTCCGGAAGGTCGCCTCGAGGCGCCCCCAGGACTGCCTCCCCTTGGCCCGGTGCCTGTTGAGACAACACCTCGACGTTGTCCGCATGGCAAGGAGTGGAGGCGGTCGGAAGAGAACCGCTGTTCATATCCGATGAGTCCAACGAACCACTCGACGAAGTTGCGTCGAGATGAGCTCGGGACGGACTGCATAATTATGTTCGGCATGAGAAGAAGCAGTGCAGTAAAACATACCATGAATCACTATGGTGTCTAGATACTTACAACTTCGCAAGGGGCTTGACCCTGGGTAGCCACTCATCGCCGCTGTAGGCGGCCGTCGTGGAGCAGTCCGGAGGGAGGGTCTTGCCCTTCTTCGACCCTTCGGCCTCCCCGGTTGGGTCGGCCTTCCTTTTCTTGTCTCCCCCGGCTGGGGGGGGGGAGAACTTTCCTCTTCCTCCTCCTTGTCTTCAGGGAGGAGTGCGCGTTGGAGTCATCGGACGATGAGTCCGATACAACCTTGCACCGGAGACCCTTTCGGGTCCCCGCGGCCTTCTTCTTGGTCTTCTTCATCGGCACCTCGTAAGGTGCCGGAGTCAGCATCTCTGTTAGGAGAGCGCCTACAGGATCTTCGGGCAGGGGGGCTGGGCAATCAAGCTGCTCTGCTGCCGTGGCCTTCTTCTTGGTCTTCTTCATCGGCACCTCGTAAGGTGCCGGAGTCAGCATCTCTGTTAGAAGAGCGCCTACACGATCTTCGGGCAGGGGGGCTAGGCAATCAAGCTGCTCCGCTGTCTTTATCCAGTCCTGTTAATGACATAGAGGCTTAGATCCTGCATATGACTAAACCGGGGCAAATAAATACCCTGAGAGATATAAAAACTTACCGGATTGGTGCGGCGCTTTGCGCCAAGTCAGCAGTCCTCGGTGAGGGAAGGACGAATCTCGGCGCCATTGAACAACACCCTACAGACGTCCTTGTGCGTCGTGTCATAGAGCTCTCGCAGCGTCTGGTGCTTGGCCGAGTCGAACTCCAACAAATCCAATGCCCGTCGTTGACACGGGAGGATCTGGCGGAAGAGCATGACCTGTACCAGGTTGACGAGCTTGATCTTCTTGCTCGTCATGTTCCTGATGCAGGTCTGGAGTCCGGTCAACTCTACCGAAGAACCCCAGGATAGGCCCTTCTCTTTTCCAGGAGGTGAGCCGCGTGGGGATTTCGGATCGAAATTTGGGGGCCGCTACCCAGTTGGAGTCGCGCGGCTCGGTGATGTAGAACCACCCCGATTGCCACCCCTTTATGGTATCCACATAGGTGCCCTCTAGCCAGGTGATGTTAGGCATCTTGCCCACCATGGCACCTCCGCACTCCGCTTGCTAGCCACCCACCACCTTCGGTTTAACATTGAAGGTTTTCAGCCATAGGCCGAAGTGGGGTCTGATGTGGAGAAAGACCTCACACACGATGATAAACGCCGAGATGTTGAGGATGAAATTGGGGACCAGATCATGAAAATCCAGCCCGTAGTAAAACATGAGCCCGTGGACAAATGGGTGGAGGGGAAATCCCAGTCCACGGACGAAATGGGTAAGAAAAACTACCCTCTCAAGGGGTTCGGGCGTAGGGACATTCTGCCCTGCATCGGGCAGCCGGTGCGCGATATCCGCGGCTAGGTATCCGGCCACCCGCAACTTTGCGATGTTCTCCTCCATGACAGAGGAGACCATCCACTTGCCTCCTGCTCCATACATGCTTGGAGTGGTTTGAGAAGTAGAATGCGAGCTTGGGCACTAGAGCTCAAGTGCGTGAGAATGGATAAGCGAGGAGGTAGAAGGCGTGGGTAAAAGGGGGTAAATCCTTGTCCCTTTATGAGGCCGAAAGAGGCGATGTGTCTCCCCACTTGCCTGGTAAAACTGCTTATTCCCTAGGCGCCATAATTGATGGCACGGTTGGGTTACCCACATCCGTATTGATGAGAATCCCGTAATAGGGGGGACACGATCTCTGCTTTGACAAGACGTGTCAAGAAAACAGCCCCATGTTATGTGCGGTGCGGGTTGAGAAAAATGGTTTGAACAATGACCAAGCCATGACATGATGTCGTGCTATCTAAACACGTTAGCATATTAGATTTGTGGAAATATTATTCTCTCTACAGTGCTATGTGGAAATTATTTTGCAGAACCGGGCACTATTCTGGTGTTCAAAATCTTCTATGGAGTATTCGGAGGAGGAACCCGCTTTGCAATGCCGAAGACAATACTGCGCGCTGGACTCATCGTCATTGAAGCCTAGTTCAGGGGCTACTGAGGGAGTCCTGGATTAGGGGGTCTCCGGACAGCCGGACTATATCCTTTTGGCCGGACTATTGGACTATGAAGATACAAGATTGAAGACTTCGTCCTGTGTCCGGATGGGACTCTCCTTGGCATGGAAGGCAAGCTAGGCAATACAGATATGTAGATCTCCTCCCTTGTAACCGACTCTGTGTAACCCTAGCCCCCTCCAGTGTCTATATAAACCGGAGGGTTTAGTCTGTAGGACAACATATAATCATACCATAGGCTAGCTTCTAGGGTTTAGCCTCTATGATCTCGTGGTAGATCAACTCTTGTAATACTCATATCATCAAGAACAATCAAGCAGGACGTAGGGTATTACCTCCTTCAAGAGGGCCCGAACCTGGGTAAACATCGTGTCCCCTGTCTCCTGTTACCATCCACCTTAGACGCACAGTTCGGGACGCCCTACCCGAGATCCGCCGGTTTTGACACCGACAACCTCCCCGCCCCCTCCACCTTACCAAAAGCCACATTTCTCCTCTTTCTGCCTTCCTTTCCAAGTTGAAACCTTCACTCCTTGCTTGCAGCACCGCCTCCTCGTCGGCGACCCTCCTTCAGGCTGCTCGGCCTCGTCTATCCAAGCAGGTAATCCACAACTGACCCCCATCCTCCTCCTCCTTCCACATCCCACATGCCTCGACTGCCGACGCGAGCGCGACACCTTCCACCCAAATCATCGACCCTCTGCCAAATAAGCGCCGCCCTAAGCCATGGTGCACACAGTATAGCCAGGATCTCAAGGAGCATTTGGTAGCGGAGAAGCAAATCATGGCCGCACGCGCGGATGAGGTCGCGATGGCTGCCATTCGTGCCGACCCCCAGATCTTGGAGGAGCACCTTGCCATTTGCTAGCTACGCCGATTAAGCATGCTCGGTTTACCCGTTGCATGTGCTGCTCCTGCCTTTCCTTCACAAATTCTAGTGAATTGTGCTATCTAATTTTACCATGCAATCTGTTGCTCTAGTGTATATGTTCTATATGTCATGCAGTGTGGTGCTCACTTATTAACTGTTTTGTTAATTAGTTGCCTTCTTCAGTTAACTGTTAGGTTCAATTCTGCAAATGTGATGTTCAATTCTTAAGGCTGCAATTTTGTATTGTCTTCCATGTGAGAAATAAATTGAATTTATCTTTACAAAATACATGAGAAACGAATACAATTACTATATTTCCAGGTTGTCAAGCATGCTTGGTTTGGTTATATATTGTGCAATGTGGTGCTCAGTTAACGTTTGGTTCATTTGTGTAGTGGTGTTTAGTTAACTGTTTGCTTCAATTCTGCAATGCGATGTTCAATAGTTGTGGGTGCATTCTGTTATTGTATACCATGTGAGGAATAAATAGAATTTGGCTGTAGTAAATACATGAGAAACAAATACAATTGCTACAATTGGTTGTAGTTAACTGTTTGGTTAACTATCTGATCTTCTATTAGGAGTATGTTATATTGTGCAGTGTGGTGCTCAGTTAATGTTTGGTTCATTTGTTGTGGTGTTTAGTTAACTGCTTGGTTCAATTCTGCAATGTGATGTCCAATTGTCGTGGGTAGAATTTTGTATTGTTGTGCATGTGAGGAATATATTGAATTTGGTTGCACTTAATACATGAGAAACATATACAAGTGCTATATTTCCTAGTTCTTAATCATGCTTTGTTTGGGTAAATGGGTTTTCTTTGTGGCTTGAATTAATCTGATGAATCTACAATGTGCTTATTTTTCATCAACATATTTTACTGATAGCATGCGAACCCTTACTTAACCTGATGACTAACTACCTTATATGTGTTGCAGGGAAACAACGGGAAGCACTGGGGTTTACAAACGAGGTTAGCACGTGCATGGTCCGTTCTCTAATAGCACATTATTGTGCAATTGCAGGATCCATTCTAATATTTTGGTTTTTAACAATTTGGTCTTCCACATGTAGGTCTTACTGTCAGAGGTTTTTGAAGGAAATATGCCCTAGAGGCAATAATAAAGTTGTTATTTATATTTCCTTATATCATGATAAATGTTTATTATTCATGCTAGAATTGTATTAACCGGAAACTTAGTACATGTGTGAATACATAGACAAACAGAGTGTGCCTAGTATGCCTCTACTTGACTAGCTCGTTAACCAAAGATGGTTAAGTTTCCTGACCATAGACATGTGTTGTCATTTGATGAACGGGATCACATCATTAGAGAATGATGTGATGGACAAGACCCATCCATTAGCTTAGCATAATGATCATTTAGTTTTATTGCTATTGCTTTCTTCATGACTTATACATGTTCCTCTGACTATGAGATTATGCAACTCCCGAATACTGGAGGAACACCTTATGTTCTATCAAACATCACAACGTAACTGGGTGATTATAAAGATGCTCTACAGGTGTCTCGGATGGTGTTTGTTGAGTTGGCGTAGATCGATATTAGGATTTGTCACTCCGTGTATCGGAGAGGTATCTCTGGGCCCTCTCGGTAATGCACATCACTATGAGCCTTGCAAGCAATGTTGACAAAGGGAACAACGTATATTGTTGTGCGGTTTGACCGACAAGACTCTTTGTAGAACATATAGGAACCAATATGAGCATCCAGGTTCCGCTATTGGTTATTCACCGGAGATGAGTCTCGGTCATGTCTACATAGTTCTCGAACCCGTAGGGTCCGCACGCTTAACGTTCGGTGATGATCGGTATTATGAGTTTATGTGTTTTGATGTACCGAAGGTAGTTAGGAGCCCCAGAGATGATCACGGACATGACGAGGAGTCTCGAAATGGTCGAGACATAAAGATTAATATATTGGAAGGCTATATTCGGACACCGGAAGTGTTCCGGGTGATTTCGGAGAAAACCGGAGTGCCGGAGGGTAACTGGACACCCCCCCCCCCGGGGAAAGATTGGGCCTATAGGCCATAGGGAAGAGGGGAGGCAGCCCATAAGGGGCAGCCGCGCCCCCTCCCTATAGGGAGTCCGAATTGGACTAGGGAGGGGGGCGCGCCCCCTTTCCTTCTCCTCTTCCCCTCCGTTCCTTCTTTCCCCTTCTCCTCCTAGTAGGACTAGGAAAGGAGGAACCCTACTCCTACTAGGAGGAGGATTCCTCCTCCCTTGGCGCGCCCCTAGGGTCAGCCGGCCTCCCCACTTGCTCCTTTATATACGAGGTAGGGGGCACCCTAGGACACACAAGTTGATTGCTTTTAGCCGTGTGCGGTGCCCCCCTCCACCATAATACACCTCGGTCATATCATCGTAGTGCTTAGGCGAAACCCTGCGCCAGTAGGTTCATCATCACCGTCATCACTCTATCGTGTTGACGAAGCTCTCCCTCGACACCCACCTGGATCGAGAGTTCATGGGACGTCACCGAGCTGAACGTGTGCAGATCACGGAGGTGCCGTACTTTCGGTGCTAGGATCGGTCGGATCGTGAAGACGTTCGACTACATCAACCGCGTTGTCATAACGCTTCCGCTTACGGTCTACGAGGGTACATGGACAACACTCTTCCCTATCATTGCTATGCATCACCATGATAGATCTTGCATGTGCGTAGGAATGTTTTTGAAATTACCGCATTCCCCAACAGTGGTATTAGAGCTAGGCCTATGCATAGATGTTATATGCACGAGTAGAACACAAATGAGTTGTGGGTGTGGGTATATACATATTGCTTGCCGTCACTAGTTGATTCTTGATTCAGTGGTATTCTTGGATGAAGCGGCTCAGACCGACATTACGCGTATGCTTACGCGAGACTGGTTCTACCGACGTGCTTCGCACACAGGTGGCTAGTTGGTGTCATTTTCTCCAACTTTAGTTGAATCGAATTCAATGAACAAGGTTCTTTCTGAAGATCAAAAAACAATCACTATATCGGGTTGTGGTTTTTGATGCGTAGGTAAGAACGGTTGTTGCTCATCCCATAGCATCCACGTAAAACTTGCAACAACAAAGTAGAGGACGTCTAACTTGTTTTTGTAGGGCATGTTGTGATATGATATGGTCAAGACATGATGCTAAATTTTATTTTATGAGATGATCATGTTTTGTAACAGAGTTGTCGGCAACTCACAGGAGCCATATGGTTGTCGCTTTATTGTATGAAATGCAATCGCCATGTAATTGCTTTACTTTATCACTAAGCGGTAGCGATAGTTGTAGAAGCAATAGTTAGCGAGACAACAACGATGCTTCGATGGAGATCAAGGTGTCAAGCCGGTGACTATGGTGATCATGACGGTGCTTTGGAGATGGAGATCAAAGGCACAAGATGATGATGGCCATATCATATCACTTATATTGATTGCATGTGATGTTTATCCTTTATGCATCTTATTTTGCTTAGTTCGGCGGCAGCATTATAAGATGATCTCTCACTAAATTTCAATGTACAAGTGTTCTCCCTTTGTATGCACCATTGCTACAGTTCATCGTGCCGAGACACCACGTGATGATCAGGTGTGATAAGCTCTACGTTCACATACAATGCATGCAAGCCAGTTTTGCACACGCAGAATAGTCGGGTTAAACTTGACGAGCCTAGCATATGCAGATATGGCCTCGGAACACAGAGACCGAAAGGTCGAGCATGAATCATATAGAAGATATGATCAACATAGTGATGTTCACCATTGAAATCTACTCCATCTCACGTGATGATCGGACATGATTTAGTTGATATGGATCACGTGATCACTTAGATGATTAGAGAGATGTCTATCTAAGTGGGAGTTCATAAGTAATTTGATTAACTGAACTTTATTTATCATGAACTTAGTACTTGATAGTATTTTGCATGTCTATGTTGTTGTAGATAGATGGCCCGTGTTGTTTTTCCGTTGAATTTTAATGCGTTCCTAGAGAAAGCTAAGTTGAAAGATGATGGTAGAAACTACACGGACTGGGTCCTTAACTTGAGGATTATCCTCATTGCTGCATATAAGACATACGTCCTGGAAGCATCTCTAGGGGACAAACCCGCTGCAGGAGCAACGCTAGATGTTATGAACACCTGGCAGAGCAAAGCTGATGACTACTCGATAGTTCAGTGTGCCATGCTTTACGTCTTAGAACCGGGACTTCAACGACGTTTTGAATGTCATGGAGCATATGAGATGTTCCAGGAGTTGAAGTTAATATTTCAAGCAAATATCGGGATTGAGAGATATGAAGTCTTAAATAATTTCTATAGCTGCAAAATGGAGGAGAATAGTTTTGTCAGTGAACATACACTCAGAATGTCTGGGTACCGCAATCACTTGACTCAGCTGGGAGTTAATCTTCCTGATGATAGTGTCATTGACAGAGTTCTTCAATCACTGCCACCAAGCTAAAAGACCTTCGTGATGAACTATAATATGCAAGGGATGGATAAGACTATTCCCGAGCTCTTCGCAATGCTAAAGGCTGTGGAGGTAGAAATCAAGAAGGAGCATCAAGTGTTGATGGTCAACAAGACCACTAGTTTCAAGAAAAAGGGTAAAGGTAAGAAGGGGAACTTCAAGAAGAACAACAAGCCAGTTGCTGCTCAAGTGAAGAAACACAAGTCTGGACCTAAGCCTAAAACTGAGTGCTTCTACTGCAAAGGGACTGGTCACTGGAAGCGGAACTTCCCCAAGTATTTGGCGGAGAAGAAGGATGGCAAAGTGAAAGGTATATATACATGTTATTGATGTGTACCTTACTAATGCTCGCAGTAGCTCCTGGGTATTTGATACTGGTTCAATTGCTAACATTTGCAACTGGAAACAGGGGCTATGGATTAAGCGAAGATTGGCTAAGGACGAGGTGACGATGCGCGCGGGAAATGGTTCCAAACTCGATGTGATCGCCGTTGGCATGCTACCTCTACATCTACCTTCAGGATTAGTTTTAGACCTAAATAATTGTTATTTGGTGCCAGCATTGAGCATGAACATTATATCTAGATCTTGTTTGATGCGAGACGGTTATTCATTTAAATCAGAGAATAATGGTTGTTCTATTTATATGAGTAATATCTTTTATGGTCATGCACCCTTGATGAGTGGTCTATTTTTACTAAATCTTGATAGTAGTGATACACATGTTCATAGTATTGAAGCCAAAAGATGCAAAGTTGATAATCATAGTGCAACTTATTTGTGGCACTGCCGTTTAGGTCATACACTACAAAAAAAGACACATCCGTGACATTTTGGGCCAAACGAAATTTTTTTCCGTCATACATATGACACTTCTATGATGATAATTATGACAAAACCCGGTATCATCATAGATGTGGTGGGCTCCTACTTCTATGACAAAAAATCATGACAGAAAATGGGCTTTTCGTCCTGGGCGGGCCGAAGACGCAGCTGCATGACATTCTTTGGGCCGTCCATGACGGAAAAAACCGTGGTAGAAGCGAGGGGGAGGAAAATTTCGGGGAGTTCCCGGTTACGGTGGGAGGTCGGGGGCCGAGCGATGCGCGTTTCTCTTGTACACGTACGCGCGTGTGTGCAAGGCGTCGGCTCTAACTGAACCCGAGCGATTGCACTGCAGGCTACGTGTTACTGAACCCGAGCGATCGATCGATGGCTGTTAACTGAACTCAATCTAGCGATTCTTTCGCTACTGCTGCTAACTGAAGCCGATCGATTGGATGAACAGTGAGCGTTGCGGGGAGGGGGGGGGGTTGGATGAACAGTGAGCGGTGGCGTTGCCTCTGGATGAATAGGACCTCGTGGTGTGGTGGAGGGCTGGATGAACAGTAGACGGTGGAGGGGTGCCCATGGAGGGGTGGTTGAACAGGACCCCGTGGTGTGCAGGGCTGGATGAACAGTAGACGGTGGAGGGGTGCCCGTGGAGGGGTGGTTGAACAGTAGCCGGTGGAGTAGCGCGCGGTGGAGGCTGGATGAACAGGAGCCCGTGGAGGCTGGAGGAGGTTAATGGTAGCCCGTGGAGGCTGGAGGAGGTCGACGGTGGTGATGAATAGTATCCCATGGAGTCCCGTTTTGCGGTACGACACACCCCTCCCGATGAACAGGACCCCCGTTTCGACCGTTGCGCTCCAACACAAGTCAGTTTCGTCCGTTTTGCGGTACGCCACACCCCTCCCGATCAAGAGGACCCCCGTTTCGACCGTAGGAGGTCCGTTTCGTTCGTTTTGCGGTACACCACACCCCTCCCAATCAACAGGACCCCCGTTTCGATCGTAGGAGGTCCGTTTCCTCCATTTTGCGGTACGCCAGACCCCTCCCGATCAACAGGACCCCGTTCCAAACGTAGGAGGTCCGTTTCCTCCGTTGTGTGGTACGCCAGGCCTCGTTTCCATTGCCTGTTCCGTCCAAGCCCTCTCGATGAACACGACCACGCATTCCGTTCCGACCCAGCCGGTTGGCTCCCACGCGTTCCGTTGCCTCCCGATGAACACGACGCATTCTGTTGCCTCCCCATGAACACGACGCATTCTGTTGCCTCCCCATGAACACGATGACGACGCTGTCTCTCTGTTCCGACCTAGTGATGTACACGAGCCCTGGCCGTACGTATGCGCGATTAGGCGTTCGAGACCCCGCCCGTATATACACATACGTGGCCGTATTTTCTTTCTTGCACCCTGGCCACTGTAGGTACGTGTACATGCTACGTGCGTGCCTCTACTACGACACGTACACGCCTCTACATCCACCAGTATATATGTACGTACACATTCGCGACCAGAATGACAATGCTACATACACTTCGACCAGGTGGGTCCCGACTATCAGGCACTTCCTTGCCTGTGAAGATGTAGCTGGTGGGTCCCAATAGTCAGGGGCACGAATCGTTTTTTTGCCCGGACGCACTTACTTGCGTGCGAAGATGTAGCTGGTGGGTCCCAGCAGTCAGGGGGAAACATTTTTTTCGTGAAATACAGTGGCCTGTCTGGTGGGTCCCAGCTGTCAGGTGGAGGAATCATTATTTTCCGCGTAATAAGGAGGCACTTCCTTGTTGCGGTCATGGACCAGCTGTCAGCCTCTCCATGTACAGTCCACGTCCGATGGAATTTGTTCCTTGACCACGTTGACCACGCCGCGCCGAGAGCACCAGGGCGGTGGACGACAGCGAGGCCTAGGAAGGGGACGACAGGGAGCCGGGGAAGACGCGGCAGTGGAAGCCCCCGTGGAGAGGAGGACGAGGGTTCACTAGTTCGGCTGCGGTGTGAGGCTGCCGTCGCCATAGGGCCTGGCCAGCGGTGAGGCCTCCGCGGCAGCACAGCCGGCCACGGGAGGCAGGAGCATGCGGCACGACCGGCGCTGCTTTGGGCGGCTGGAGCAAGAAGACCAGAGGTTGAAGAAGCACTACGGTTGTTGGATGGACATCGTACGGTCACTGGAGCTAGAATCATTCATATTGACTAAAGTTGACAAAGGCCCCCGTCCCAGTCAACATAGTAGGCCCACGAGTTAGCCTCCCACCATGGTGGGTCCCAGCTAGCAGGGAGAGTATTCATTTTTTTGTGTGTAATAAGGAGGCACTTCCGGTGGGTCTGAGCTGACAGTGGGGGGAATGTTTTTTTTCACAAAATACATTGGCCCATCCGGTGGGTCCTAGCAGTTAGGGGGGAAATGTTTTTTTGCGAAATAAGGTGGCCCGTCCGGTGGGTCCCTGCTATCAGGTGGAGGAACAATTATTTTGCGCGTAATAAGGAGGCACTTCCTTGCGGCCGCCTGGACCCAGCTGTCAGCCTCTCCACGTACACTACTCTTCCAATGGAAGTCGGTCGTTGACCACGTTGACCACGCCGCGCCGAGAGCACCAGGGCGGTGGTCTGGACGACGGCGAGGCCTAGGAAGGGGACGACATGGAGCTGGGGAAGACGCAGCAGTGGAAGCCCGCGCGGAGAGGAGTACGAGGGTTCACTGGTTCGGCCGCAGTGTGAGGCTGCCGTCACCACAGAATAACAGGGGGTGTGGGTGAGTAGAGGGATGGCCTGGCCAGCGGTGGGAGTAGTACGGGGCGGTGAGGCCTCCGCGGCATCACAGCCGGCCACGGGAGGCAGGAGCATGCGACACGACCGGCGCTGCTTTGGGCGGCTGGAGCAAGAAGACCAGAGGTTGAAGAAGCACTACGGCCGTTGGATGGACATCGTACGATCACTGCAGCTAGAATCGTTTATATTGACTAAGTTGACAAAGCCCTTGGTACGCGTAAACTTGGTAGGCCTACAGCTCGGATTTGGCAGAGAACATATAGCCCATTTGCGATTTGTAAGAATGTAAAACCCATTTTTTAATTCTAATGGAATTTACTACAGCCCATTTACAGTTTGTTAAAAGTACAGCCCAACTTCTAGCTAGGACAACGATTAATATTTTCAAACAACCGCAAAAAACAGAATTCAAAAAAAATTCCCATATTTTGATGGGATCCGAAATATTTTTATCCGAAATAAAGTTGTATTACGTTAAAATTCAACGAAATATTGCGCGCGCAACAAGTAATGAAATTAAAATTTTCAAATTCCAAAAATAATATAGTTTTCAAACTAATTACGTGTTTGGTGCATAGTAACTGTCCAGTTATTATAATTACATCCCATTTATTATTTCTTAAAGTCCATTTGCTTGTTAAGCCTAATGCATACCTCCTAGGAAAGTTTGCAGCCCAGTGGGGCGGAGAATAACAAGTTGACCCGGATATTGTGTACAACTGTCGGCCCAGTTGCATTGCTGATGTTGAAAAAAAGGCATGTGTAGTATAGTACAACCTAACATGGTTACTCAGCCCACATTCAGCAACGCCGGAAAGGCCCAAACAAGGCTTCTGTACAACTTTTTGAAGTCACTGAGCTCAATTAATAACTTAAGAAAAAAGTTAGATTATAGTGGAACCTAATTAAAAGCTGTCACGAGCAAATAAATAATTCAACGGGTCCCACCTGTGCGTGTGTGCGTGTGTGTGTGTGAGAGAGAGAGACCCATCGGTCGATGCTCGTAAATACATCTTTCAACCATATGCATTGCTGATGCTCAGTAAAAACTTATATAGTTGACACAATCATATAGAACATCATAGCACACTGAACTTGCATACAAAAATTTCACGCAGGCGGCACAATCAAGATGGAAGCGGTGGATTGCTACAGGAAGGGCTATGTTGAAACCAACGAAGTCGTACATAACGGTTCATCGTCTTTATCAATGACGGGGAAATATCTTGAATGTTGTGCAAAGAAAACAGACATACAACACAATAAGTTCTGCCAGCACATTAAGTTGACGTACAACCCTTTCTAAAAAAAGTTCAGGTACAAAATTAGAATAGGTCACAATCAAATGTACTGGCATATCAGTGCTTCACACCCATAGCTCGGATTTAACTTGTATCTGACAGGATTTAGTTGTTACCTCAAATTAAAGCACATCCAGGCAGCCAGCCCTACCTCATCTCCCAAAGAAGCAGTGGCCTCCACCGCGCAATGGAGTAGGCCCTGTGCCATCCATCATTCCGAGCAACATGAGGAAAGTCTGACGTTGACTCCTGTAATGGACGTCGTCGACAGACCCTGGCACCGGCGGCGGCAGGACTTCGATTGATGGATTGACCACTTCTTCGACATGCACGAACACTCGACACAGGTACATCCCTAACGTGGTCCGCGGCGGCCTTGGTGGCGACGACTAGTACAACCCCGGTTCCTGCACCGGTATCTCAACACCAATCACCTTTGGTATGGTGGATGACTTCTTCATCCATGCCATAACCGTCAGAGCCCAGCTGTCTGGAGGAACAAACATACTTACGAGCTCACCTCGAAGGTCGTTGATAAGCTCATTCATGGACTCGCTGTTCCAAGCACGTCGAGGCATGCCGTGGAAGGTAAGCTTTGTTAAAAACTCAAGATTAGAGGGCACCGAGCCCCATCCTGGGTGCCACTGATCAAAGCTCACCAGCGCGGCATTGCAGAACAAACACTGGGAAGATTTGAACACACGACTGTAGTCGAAAATTGTCCAGAACCCGACGAAGAAATCAGCCGGTGGCGGACAGAGTTTGACGAGCAAGTCACTTATTTGGATGCCGTGCGCAATGCCAAGAGCTTTGACAAGGTCGTCCGGCGAGACGGGAGGCCGGTCGCTGTTGATGGTTACCATCAGCACTTTGCTGGCAAAACTGGTCGTCAAGCGCCGCCATGCCACTGTTGAGCGACAGCATGCAGCGACCGAAGGTAGGACTAACCAAATTCTCGTGCATGCCCAATCAACGCCCTGCCGCAATGCATGCAGTGGTCGTTCTGGTGCATCAAGGACGGCATGCAGATCGTTCCACACTTGAGAAGAGGAAAAATGGAAAGGTAGAACGCGACAGCAGAGGAAGAGAACGCTGGCTAACAAGGCCGGGAGCGGATCGAGCAGGAAGTTAATGCTCCATGCCTAACGGTTTTGGGAAGGCCTGATTTTCATAAGGTGACTTATACTCACCTAAACGGAGGGAGTATTCCTTAACCAGAGAATGTTGTGTCTCCCACTCATGCGCTCAAAAAAAACTACGACACATTTTTTTATCTGTTTGCATAGGTCCCACCTATCAGGAAGGATGGGCACGTACACGAACAGGTACGACTCATCAGTCTACCCGCATAGCCTTTTTGTTTAGTCTACCTAGCTGTCTAATCAACTTCCTGCACGCCACTTCTCCCATTTACTTCTCCATCAGGAACCGATTCTCCTCGGCTTCTTCACCTCCCCTTTGTCTTCATTTGCATCCAAACCCCACTGCATTCACATTGTTTTAACCTCTTTAAATAATCATCTACTAATTCAGTTAGACTAGCCATCTAATCCTAATTCTCCAAACCATAGCCCTCCATTCCAGCGGTTCCAAATGGCGGAAGAGATCGAGATGCAGGTTTTTAGCATCCAACATGTCCTCGTCGAAGGCTCGATGCGCATAGTTGCCACCGTCACCATCCACCCAAGGGTTGTTCGGCAGTGGATCAACAATGTATCCAACTCCCTCGAAAAGGTAGAGACGAGGGTCATCGGTCTCGACGCAGAGTACACGGAGCGTGCCCCTGGGAAGATCCAGCGCGCCGCCGTCCTTCAGCTGTGCCACGAAGATGATGTTTTGGTGTACCACATCATACACTCGCCCTCCATACCACATGAGCTTCACGATTTCTTGTCTCGGGAGGACGTATACGTCTGTGGGGCAGCCATCGAAGGGGACAAACAGAAGCTGGAGCTATACAACCTTGATTTGAAAAGCATCGCTGACCTACAAACCAGAATCAAAATTCCTGTAGAAGATTGTGATAAACAGACACCATCCCTATTCGACGTAGAAAATTTTGTGCTCGGTACAAATCTTTAGAAGGGTGACGAGACGGTGGCATTAAGGTCGTCTGGATGGGAGAATTACCCCTTGACGTACGAGCAGATAAAATATGCTGCCCTCGATGCCCGTGTGAGTTTCAAGATAGCTGCAAGGTCCAAAGAGCTTGTTGCGAAGCCGTCTCCCATAGAGAATGAGAACAAGAAGAAGAAGAAGAAGAAGAAGAAGAAGAAGAAGAAAAGGCTGCACCAGTAGGAGGGCATTATGGATGGATGAACTATTTCCTCTCTTGTAAAAAAAATTATTCCCTCTCGGTGTATATTGATATAGATGGACTATTTCGATGGTGTGCATCTCTTTGGAACAGAGTAGTAGCGTGGGTCTGCTTGACTATAAGGAACTATTTATCCGCATATATAGCTTTCTCTGCTACTCCTTCCAGTGATCGCTATGGAGTGCATGTGTCCGTAGACATGAAAGCTTGTCCATGGAAGTTCAACTATGGCGACCATCACGTTTCATCTCGCGATTCCCATGACGCCTCTCTAACCCACAGCACCACGCCCCCCGACATGCGCCTCACCCCTCTCGGCCGCACCGCCCCTCTGCCTTTATGTGCATGACATGTGGGCCACCTCAAATGCGGCGAGCATCAAGTTTCTACCACAGCCACCCGCGATTCCCACGACGCCGCTCGAACCCATGAAACCACATGTCCCCCGACCTGCGGCTCACCCCTCTTGGCCCCACTGCCCCTCTGCCTACAGAAGCATTACATGTGGACAAGTCACCTATCGGGTCCACATGTTATTGGCTCAAAGGTAGGTGTAGTAAAGCGCTGAAGCTCAGTCGCGACAGCCCTGAGAGGGAAATGTAACTCCTGCGCCAGGGCTTGTGGTGCTCCCGCAGCACGAACTCATGCCAAACTCGAGATTTGTTTCTTTACTATACATGCACGCAATGATTTAATGGACATTGTAATCTCAACATGTGATGGGGAGCTCTAAATTTGAATTTGAAACTTATAAAACAAAAAGATTCAAAACAAATAAACTAGGAGAGAGGGAGTATATCGTAGGATGTGTCCCATACAAAATAAGTCCCCTGGTTTGTCACTGTATAGATGCGGTTAGAAAGGAGTACAACGTCTTCCTACTCGTACGGCAACAAATCGGGCGTAGACAGCATGGTCCGCCTTTGACCGTGTGGCACCCCAGCTCAGAGAAACCAGAACGCCCCGTATTCCAGCGTAGAGATTGAGGAGAAGTCTCTGGAATACGGCACTGCTTGACATAGAACAAATCAGCTCTTATTACAAAAATAATAATTACACGGGTCTGATGTTACAATGATCACATCAGCATGGCAACACTACGCCTGCGATACTACACTTGCTCTATGCTAGCAGCGGAACAACTCGTAGCAGCGGAAAACTTCTAGCAGCGGAACAACGACGAAGGTGGTGAACTCCATTCCGCAGGGACTCTGGCTGGGACATGATCTAGCTCGCACGAACGAAACCACGACAAGCAATCAAGCAATCATGGCATCACCTGCAATCTGGCATGACATGCCAGGTCAGTACATTGAATGTACTCGCAAGCTCACAACAACCATAAACATCAAGGCAAGACAATAACATAGCATTAATAGGTTAATTAATTAACAACTACCATGATGAAGCAACTACTAAGGATGAGATGAACTAATACAATGCTGATAAATCACCATCTCAGATCTCCATAACCATATCTCTCTTGGCTAACCGGCCAAGCAATATACCATCTCGATCAACTCATGATCAAAACCATACGGTGATCTTTCCGGCGATCACTACCATGAACAACACTTGGTGTCAAACCGTGATCTTTCCGGCGATCACAACCACGACCAAAACTTGGTCTCCAACATCATCATCAACATCCTTCCAATCTGTACTGGCCAACATATCAACATATGAATCACCTATAAGTCATTCCGTCATGTGAGTGTTGATCGAATGGTGGGACATAATACGAACCCATGCCCATGACCGAGGACATGACTATCGATAGGTTAATACACTCTGCAGAGGTAGCACACTGTACCCACACCACGGAACCCATGGCCTCGGCATCCCATTCGGGTGGACCAATGGCATTCCGACGAAACCGATCTACTGCCATGACGCTCTCCCGGCCACTCTGACCGAAATCCCCAACGGGCTGGTCCTAGGTGGCCCGTGTCTACCAAAGACACCCCGACCACCGTCGTGGTCAAAACACTCCCACTCGGGGACTCGGTACCATAATCTCATCAACGAGCACACAGGGTTATGTCTGCCTACCTGATCAGTGTAAGCACGCCCATAACCTTCCCTAGTTGGAGGCACCGACGAGAGGTCATGACAATAGCTCGCATTAAGGCCTTCCCACAAAGGCAAATGTGGCTGCACTAAAAAAGTTCGATTTGGCGGCACCTGACCAACTTAATGACGAAATTTATCCCCAAAAATATAACTGTAGTAACTGATACTCCAATATCAACTATAATCCAAGTCATAACAATATCCAACAAATAATCCAAACATAATCTCAACATCTCAAAATACTTCAAGGGTAGCACAATACTACTGTCATGATGAATCCGAAAACAATACTCCTACTACTCCAATAACAAGAATAAAGCTATTCGTCTAAGATCCACATGTAAACATCATTACCAAAAATAATACTCCAAGCAACAGAACATCAACTAGCATCATGAAAATAATCATACTAACCACTAATATTCCAAAGGCAGCATGATATCCAAAGTAATACTCCCAAATATAATAATAGGTACCATCATGAAAATAATCATACTAACCACTAATAATCCAAAGGCAGCATGACATCCAAAGTAATACTCCCAAATATAATAACAGGTACCATCATGAAAATAATCATACTAACCACTAATAATCCAAAGGAAGCATGACATCCAATGTAATACTTCAAAAATATCATATCCAACACCACCATGAAAATAATCATAACATAAGCCACTAATAATCCAATGGCAACATGTCAACCACATAAGCTACAAAATATAAGTCCTAGAACTCCAAGCAACATCATGGCAATAACAAGTTCAAAATACAACTCTGAGAAATTGCCATGCACAAAGTCATGTAGCTAAAGCAATATTTTAAACAAGTTCAAATAATTTAAACCATGTCATTGCATTGCAATCATGCAAATGGAGGGTGTGGCTTGCCTGGGGTGGAAGAAATCACCAGGAGAAAGTGCGAGAAACTCATGGAAAGGACCGCCGGAAAATGTACTCTCTCGGAAGGAGCTGAATAAGGGCAGGGGAAAAATGGTCATTTTCAGAATGTCAAAACATAGTGAAAATGATTCCATCAGAACGGGCTCGGCAAAACAAAGAAGTGGGCTCTGGATTCACCTCATTTGGAGTTGCGAGAAAAAAGATATAAGGGTTTTTCTGCCAGGGACCCATTTGTAAGAAAAATGTTTACAAACTGGGCCTGGACAGAAAAACAGAAAGCGCACTTCCAAGAGTACGCCTCTTTGCAGCGTAAACATATTCCGCTCTAGAACAGAGCCAGAATACGCTTTCTCTTCAGGAAGACGTATTCAGTGGAATGTGTTTCCACTTAACCACGTCAGCAAGGGGCGGGGCCGAGCCTTGAGTCAATGCCAGGTGGGGCCGGGGGTTCACCGGCCAGCTGGAGGGGAGGGGTCGGCGTCTCCTTCTTCTTCCCGACACCGCCCGTAGATCACACGAGGGACGCCGGCGCCAGCGCTTGCCCCGGTGACTCTGGGCCACGGCAGGCTAGGGCACCGCCGGGGATGGATGCGCCATTCCATCCTGCGCCCGTGGGTGGCCGCGCTGGCCTCGGGAGCTGCCAGAGTTGGGCGCGCCCCTGGCTCGGGCGGGAGGCGGCCACGGCAAGCTTGAGGCCGCGTCAAGAGGGCACCCGAGGTGAAGGGAAACAACAGGGAGGCTCCAGAGGACTTGGGGAGGGCCGAGGTGAGGTTAGGAGGGAGAATGAGCGCTCGGTTCGCCAGAATCGGAGATGACCGAGGCGGAGTGTCGGTGGGAACGACACCTATGGGATCACAAGAATCCCTACTATGGTTATCAGGGTGCGGGGTCATGAGAAGAGCGGATCAAACAGATAGCACACGGTTCGTTTATCCAAGTTCGGGCCGCGAGGATGTGTAAAACCCTACTCCTGCTTTGGTGGATTGTATATCTGTGTTCTTGAGCTAGCTATGGGGCGTGAGGAGCTCCAAAAAGCCGAATCCTCCCTCTAGTCGCCTCGGGCCTCCTTTTATAGAAAAAAGGGGTTGCCACAGTGGCACACAGGAGGTGGAAAGGGTACAGTGCTGCGAGGTTATCCCTCGCATCACATGACAAGGCGCATTTAATGCGTCTTGCCTAGGTGTCCTTGCTTTATCGGGGACGGGGGAGAGACCTGTCTCATCCGTCGTCGCTCCTTCTTGTGTCGACAAGGTGTCCTTGCTTTATCGGGGACGGGGGAGAGACCTGTCTCATCCGTCGTCGCTCCTTCTTGTGTCGACACGCGCCCTGGCCAGCGACGCCTGCGATGCCATGTAGGTAGGCAGGCAGCTGAGGTGGCGCAGTGGTGGGTCTTCATGAAGATCTACATGCCGCCAAACAGGTGCCTGCCCAGCTGGTTGGGTCGGCGGCTGCATGCATGCGGTGGTGGAGGTTTAGTCGGCGTGGGCCTGATGGTGACCCTGCGGGTGTCCTCGGCAAGGGCCTTGTCAGGGCCCCTGCAAGGGTCTTGTCAAGGCGCCTGCTGTCATCCCTGGCAAGGCGCTTGCCGGGGGCCTTGTGGTCTTCCTCAGCTGGGATCCCGCCAAGGGTTGTCGTCTCCTTAGTGCGTATCTGATCTTGAATGTCTTCACAAAGATCTGCATGCTGCCACGGGGATGTCTCCCGAATCCTTGCCCTTTGGGGGCAGTGGACTCAAGGGTGATTTGCTCCGTAGGCGCGGGACGAGTCGCCGCGGCAAGGGTCTTGCCGGGGCTGCTAGAACTGTCTCCCGGCAAGGATCTTGCCGGGGGAGTCCGCTTCGTCCCCTTTGCTCTTTGTAGTCTTGGCCCTTGGCGTCGTTCTAGTTCTCTTGAGCTTCGGTCTTACCCTGGCTCACCTCCCTTGCCTTGCTTGGTGTGGTGGTATCCGCAGCTCAGACTGCCCGTGCACAGTTATAGGGGTACAAAAAGTGTACCCCTCTTTTTGTACACCGACACGGAGGCCATGGTGGTGATGGAAGGGCAGGGGAGCATCTTGAGCTTAAATGAGAGGCTGGGGAGGGCTAGTGGAGTGCGGGGAGGCTGCTGGTGTGCTCGAACGGCTCGAGGGAGGCCTATATATAGGCGGGTGAGGGAGTCCTAGATTAGGGGGTCTCCGGACAGCCGGACTATATCCTTTGGCCGGACTGTTGGACTATGAAGATACAAGATTGAAGACTTCGCCCCGTGTCCGGATAGGACTCTACTTGGCGTGGAAGGCAAGCTAGGCAATGCAGATATGTATATCTCCTCCTTTGTAACCGACCTTGTGTAACCCTAGCCCCCCCGGTGTCTATATAAATCGAAGGGTTTTAGTCCGTAGGACAACAGACGATCATACCATAGGCTAGCTTCTAGGGTTTAGCCTCTCCGATCTCGTGGTAGATCAACTCTTGTAATACTCATATTGTCAATAATAATTCAAGCATGACGTAGGGTTTTACCTCCATCAAGAGGGCTCGAACCTGGGTAAAACATCGTGTCCCCTGCCTCCTGTTACCATCCGCCTTAGACGCATAGTTCGGGACCCCCTACCCGAGATCCGCCAGTTTTGACACTGACATTGGTGCTTTCATTGAGAGTTAATCTGTGTCGTCGCCATTAGGCTTGATGGCTCCTTCAATCATCGATAGCGATGTAGTCCAGGGTGAGGCTTTTCTCCCCGAACAGATCTTTGTATTCGGCGGATTCGCACTGCGGGCCAACTCGCTTGGCCATCTGGAGCAGATCGAAAGTTACGCCCCTGGCCACCAGGTCAGGTTTGGAAGCTTAAACTACACGGCCGATATCTGCAGAGACTTGATCTTTGACGGATTCGGGCCCCCGCCTTGTGCGCCACACGGTCACGATGAGTACGATTTAGCTCTACCATCGGACAGTGTTCAGGAGATCGCGTCAGCAGCCGCTCCGACCCTCGATTCGGAGCCAGTTGCGCCATCCATGGACGGGTGGATAGACCCCGCCACGGAGGCCGTACCCTCAGCGGCGATCGAGCCGAATATCGACCTTACCCTTCACAAAAGCCATGTTGCCAAAATGCCGGACCCTTCTTCGGCCATGGACTCCGAACCGCCTGCACCCGTTCCTATTGAATCCGATTGGGCGCCGATCATGGAGTTTACCTCCGCGGATATTTTTTAGCACTCGCCCTTCGGCGACATACTGAACTCATTAAGGTCTTTCTCCTTGTCAGGAGAATCCTGGCCGAACTATGTCCGGCAGGATTGGGATGCGGATGACGAAGAAATTCGCCGCCCACCCACCACCCACTTAGTAGCCACTGTCGACGACTTAACCGACATGCTCGACTTCGACTCCAAAGACATCAATGGTATGGACGACGATGCAGGAGACGAACAGGAACCACTGCCCACAGGGCACTGGGCGCCCACTTCATCACACGACGTTTACATGGTGGACACACCCAAAGAAAACGACGACGAGGAACGAAAGGACGCATCAAAGGGTTGTTCCCTCGAGAAACAGTCAAAGCAGCAGCATAAGCGCCACTCCAAATCCCGCCTCAGCAGAAGCAACGATCACATAGACCCAGCGTTAGAGCAGGGTGAACCATCGCCTAACCACGGCAGCAGGGAGAATCAAACCGAACAACCCAACCCCATCGACGATAACAGTCCGGACGACATCACACCGGATAGGCTCCAGGAGCAACATAATGCCCACCAAAGGCTTGTTGCCACGGCGAGGAGTCTGAAAAGACAGAAGCAAAGGCTCAAGGCTGAACAAGACACACTCAAAATCAAATGGAGTGAAGTACTCAACACTGCAGCGAAGTACGACAGTAATCGCCACACCAAGAGCTATCTGAAGCGAAAGTTGCTACCTGAATTCAATGAGGAGGCCTTAGATCCTCCACAATTAAAAAAATAAAACAGCCATTCGGTCGGATAGGCGACCTCATAGCCAACATAAAGTAGCAAATGACGCCGCACATAAACCAGTACATGATCCGCGTAAGGGCTTGCATCCAAAGGACGGCGCAACCAGATCCATCTATGGACCACGCAAGCGCGCTCCAACATACAATGCAACACAACAAACATCCGAACACCATGGTACACCCAAATACAGGGGTGCCGCACACCCCCTATGTTTCACCGACGAGGTGCTGGACCATGAATTTCCAAAGGGATTCAAACCCGTAAACATAGAGGCGTACGACGGAACAACAGACCCTGGGGTCTGGATTGAGGACTACATCCTCCATATCCATATGGCTTGAGGAGATGATCTCCACGCCATCAAGTACTTACCCCTCAAGCTCAAAGGGCCAGCTCGGCACTGGCTTAAAAGCCTCCCCAAAAACTCCATCGGAAGCTGGGAAGAGCTCGAAGACGCCTTTTGGGCAAATTTTCAAGGGACATATGTCCGACCACCGGATGCAGATGATTTAAGTCATATAACTCAATAGCCCAGTGAGTCAGCCTGAAAACTTTGGAACATGTTCCTCACTAAAAAGAACCAAATAGTCGACTGTCTGGACGCGGAAGCCTTAGCAGCTTTCAAGCATAGCGTTCGAGACGAATGGCTTGCCAGACACCTCGGTCAAGAAAAGCAGAGAACAATGGCATCATTAACAAGCCTCATGACCTGTTTTTGCGCGAGCGAGGACAGCTGGTTAGCCCGATGCAGCACCAGCGACCCAAGTACATCCGAAGTCAGTGATGGAAACGGGAAATCACGACGCAGCAAGAATAAGCGCCGGAATAAAGAAGACAGCCCGAAGAGCACGGCGGTAAATGCCGGATTTAGAAGCTCTCAGCCAGGTCAGCAGAAGCCGCCCTCCAAAGGCAACAGAGACGAATTGTCTAGCCTAAACAAAATTCTGGACCAAATATGTCAGATCCATAGCACCCCTGATAAACCTGCAAATCATACCCACAGAGAATGTTGGGTCTTCAAACAGTCCGGCAAGCTCAACGCCGAGCACAAGGGGCATGATACACCAAGAGAAGACGAGGATGAGCCTCGCAAGAAAAGCACAGGGGAACAGAAAAAATTCCCACCAGAAGTCAAAACAGTCAACGTGTTACACGTGTTAAAGGGGAAAAAGAAAGCGGCACCCCTAGAAAGACATGCCCGAGGGCCTATCACCACAGAGCTCCGCCACTTGTCGTCCTAGCCGATCACCTTCGACCATCGGGATTACTCGGCAAGTGTCCGGCGTGCAGGATGGGCTGCCTCGGTATTAAATCCAATAATTGATGGATACCACTTCACACGAGTCCTGATGGACGGCAGCAGTTTAAATCTGGTATATCAGGACACAGTCCGCAAAATGAGGATAGACCCACAAAAATTTGCCGCAGCAATGCTACCTTTAAAGGAGTAACGCCAGGCCCACAGGCCCATTGTAGGGGCTCCCTGCTACTAGAGGTTATATTCGGCTTCCATGATAACTTCCGCAGCGAAAATTTAACCTTCCACATCGCTCCGTTCCAAAGTGGCTATGAAGCACTGCTCGGACGCGAAGATTTCGCACGCTTTAACACAATACGCATTACGCTTCCCTCACGCTTAAGATGTCCGGTCCACGCGGCATCATCACAATAAATGGAAATATTGAGCGCTCCATGCGCGCCGAAGACAGTGCGGGTGCCTTGGCAGCCGCACAGTAAACGGCCTCACCAACTAAAGTATCTGACATGTCGTTAAGACCATGGACACAGTTGGATGAGCCCGGTACAACTATATATAATTGATACAGGTTTGATGGCTATACCCCTATTACAATACAAGGGGCTCAACGCACGCGCACAAGTGGCAATAAGGCTCACCTTTACTCATTTTGAACTATATATTGTTTATTTACTATAACTCAACTTTTGCACGACAACTTTTCAATTAAGTTCCTCTCTTTTTCAGATGACCATCGTGCTACACCCGTCTAGGATACGGCACAACGGAGACACAAGCGCAGACGTGCACCAGGGACCCGTTCCAAGGATTCTTTGTAGATTAAGACCCTGCGTAAACCTTTTTTACTGTCACTTGTTGATTTATATCCCTCGGATTCTCAGTACAATCGAGAAGGATGCTGACGTCTTGGTATGTGGCTACGCCAGAATAATGCGCGTACCTGGACACTAGGGGTTTATTACAAAGGGTACTGTTTAGACCTGGTTTACACCATAAAGACCGAATACCTTAGGGAATGTTCGGCGTCGCGAGTTTGGCCTTATGTGCATCGGCTCCGAATCATGTCTTTGGTCAAATGTTGGGTTTGCCCGGCTCCTGTGTTTTGCTTCCTTACGTTCCGCTTCATCGGCTAAGGCGGCACCAGGAGAACTACTGCGATTGTGCCCTGGTTCATCCGGACGAGCACCTAAGTAGAGAAAGCCGAAAACTGACTGTCATGATATAGCGTGAGACTACTCAACCACTCGATGACCTATTGGAATCTTCGGGATTCCTCCGCATTAATGAAGGGCCGTTTCCCGGCCAGGCATGTACGCACCCCGAATCCGGATGAGTGCGGAGCCACCAGGGGCTATATAGTAGCCCCACTGTCAAACTCCTCTGGCTAAGTGAAAGTGTTAAAGCATTATAGTCTGGTTGCCTAGTTCACTGTGCTATCACCTCCTTAATAGGACCAAGACATTGGATTAAGTGTGAATACGCGTCTTCTGCAAACACCCCCGCATTATATGCGTGGGGGCTGAAGCCGACGATTGCAATCTTTCAGGTTATATACATGCATACATATACGGCCGCACATGAGGCATCACAATACTTTCGGGAAAAAGTATAAATACAGCCTTGATAAATTCAATAAAACATTGTTTTTACAATGGGAATACATGTCACTCAAACATAACATTCTTCGAGCACTGGACCTCTATCGAACGAGCGCCCTCAAGAACTTCTTCAAAATAGTGCTCGGCAGCCACTCGTCCTATGGCCGAGCGCTGTGCCGCGACAGTGGTGGCATCCATCTCCGCCCAGTATGTTTTGACACGAGCAAGGGCCATCCGCGAGCCTTCTATGCACGCCGACCTCTTCATCGCATTAATGCGTGGCACCGCACCAAGGAACTGTTGCACCAAGCTAAAATAGTTGTTCGGCTTTGGCCTTTCCGGCCGCAGATGATCCACGACAGACCTCATGGCGAGTCCGGACAATCTATTGAGTTCGGCCCATTAGGCAAGCTGATTAGTCAATGGAAGCGAACGCTCTGGAATGATAAATTGCGACCAGAATAGCTTGTCCACTTCATGATTTGTTTGATGTCGGAAGTATTCGGCCACATCGACAACGCTCGCCGCCAAGTCCAGATATGCGTCGGCCGAACTCCACAGCCGATCCAGAGGGGCATACCGCAGATCTCCAAACTTCCTCCGCAGCATAAAGGGCTTCCCAGCCACAATGTCCCCGACTTCACGCAGTTCCTCCTTCTTCGCTCTCATTGCAGAGCGGGTGTCTTTGGTCGCCATTGTGGACTTTTCGAGGTCCGTAGCCTTCGCCTGGTTTTCTTCTTCAAGTAACTGGCAGCAGCCGGCAGTGTCTTTTAACTTCACAACCATTTTGGCCATTTTCTCTTTGCTCTTGCTATGCGCGGCCTTCCAGGCTCTCAACTCTTCGGCCGCCTTCAAAGCGGCCGCATTACTACTCCTTGCTTGCTCTTTGGCTCGGGCAAGCTCCGCCCGCAGGGCCTCCACGGTGGCAGCTCCATCTGCAGTCACAACATTTTAAAGATACTGGCATCACGCTTCTCTTGTTATGTGACATTCACTATAAAAACATCACCTACCCTGTGCCTCGTCAAGCCGCTTGTTAACAAGCTCGATGTCGGCATCCGCCGCATCCAGTCACCGCTTTAGTTCGGCAACCCCATCAGTTCGGCTAGCCACCGGAGCTTCAGACACCTGCACATAAATGCGGTCTGGTTATTACCTGGGACTATGATCCTCTGTTCACCGCCATTCTCGACGACAACTAGAGTCTCAGGGGCTACTATCTACACAAGGCACACCTAAAAATGTGCGGTACTATCACAAATGTAAATCATTTCACGTACCTCAAAGCCCGTCAGTAGACTCATAAAGGCTTCATGCAACCCGCTTTCGGTGGATGAAATCCTTTTTATCACCATACCCATCAATGTATGGTGCTCTTCTGAGATAGTGGCTCGCTCTAGCAGATCCCTCAGTGCATCTGACCGCATACCAGACGATGTTGGATTCTTTTGGTTGCTCTCTTCAAGAGCCGGATACTGGGGACTTCGGGCGACCGTAGGATTATCTTCTGGCCTCACCGGATCCGGAGTGACCCTCCGCAACGACACTTCAAGGTCGCCCGCTTCTTGAGCTGGGGAATCTGGGGGAGGCGTTCGCTCTCCATCATCTCCAGAAGAAGATCCCCTGAAGACGAGCTCCGCTGAGAAGGGCTAGGATCTGAACTACAAGATAAATGCTTAGGTCATTTTCCTCAAAGGTACGGTAGTATATCTTCACTACTAAGTACTTTTTGATTACTTACAGCTCATTAGAGGGCTGATCCCCGCGCGGACTTCGTGCGGCAAGAGCACCCTCCAAGGCAGGACCCTCTAGTGAAGTTTTCTTCTCCCGTTTGGAAACTTTGGTTTCTGGATCTTCAGAGGTAGTCCTCTTCCTCCCTCGGGGCGAGGGAACGTCAGATTCTTCCCCTTGGGTATCCTCCCTCACGGAGGCGCTCATTCCCTCGGTTGGAATAGGTAGCTGTGGAGGCCCACTTTCGCCCTCTTTATTCCCCCCCTTCATCTTCCTTTGAGGGCACCGGGCAGGGTGCTGGCTCGAGCATCTTTTCCAGCACCGGATTGTCCAAGCCTTGAGGAAGGGGGTCCGAACACCGGATCATCTTCGCCTTTGCTATCCAGTCCTGGTCAAAGAGCGACTCTTCAGAATGATGTCATGATAAATAAAAAGACGGTGTGTTCGGCCATGGGATTACTTACTTGGGCCGCGGTGCAGTTGCTGCTTAGGCCCACGTCCTCGGAAGTGTTCGGACACTCTGCTTGGGGTCCGAAGAATGATTTGTACAACTCCTCATGTGTCAGGCTGAGGAAGTTCTGGATAGTGCGCGGTCCTTCCGGGTTGAATTCCCACATACGGAGGGGCCTATGTTTGCAAGGCTGGACTCGACTAACCAGCATGACTTGCACTACGATAACCAAACTAAAATCTCCCTCGAAGAGATATCGGATGCGGCTCTGCAGTATGGGCACATCCTTGGCTGGACCCCAGCTCAGCCCCCTGCTGATCCATGACATCAGTTGTGGTGGAGGGCTCGAGCGAAAGGCGGAGGAGGCTACCCACTTGGCACTTCTGGGAGCGGTGATGTAGAACCACTCCTGTTGCCATAATCCGAACACCTCTGGAAAGGAACCCTTTGGCCATGGAGCTCCAGCAATCTTGCTTATTAATGCACCTCCGCACGCTGCATGCTGTCCCTCGACCGTCTTCGGCATCACATCGAAGGTCTTGAGCCACAGGCCGAAGTGAAGGGTAATGCAGAGGAAGCCCTCACATATGACAATAAATGCCGAGATGTGGAGAAAGGAATCCGGGGCTAGATCGTGGAAATCTAGCCCATAATAGAACATCAAACCGCTAATGAAGGGATCCAGAGTGAGGACTAGTCCTCAGAGGAAGTGGGAGATGAACACGACGTCTTCATTGGGTTCAGGAGTAGGGATGACCTACCCTCGGGCAGGCAGCTGATGCGAAACTTCGGCGGTCAGGTATCTTGCCTCCCTCAACTTCTTGATATCCTCTTCCGTGACGGAGGAGGGCATCCACCGGCCCTGGAGGCTGGATCTGGACATGATTGAAGGTCCGAAGCACCTGACCTGGGCTTTGGGTGTTAGAACTCAAGGCAGGGGAAGCATTCGATTGAGCACGGGAGGAAAAAAGTAAAAGCCTTGTCCCTTTATAAAGATGGTGAATATCAAGCGTCCTCCTCGTGGCCGTTTGGGACTTGCCTAAGATCTAGGAGTCCTAGGCGCGGTTGGGTTACCCACGTCCGTATTGATGAGAATCCCATAATAAGGGGAACACGATCTCTGCTTTGACAAGACGTGTCAAAAAACCGCCTCGCGTTATGTGTGGGGTGGGTTAAGGAAAAATGGTTCGAATAATTACCAGGCCATGGCATGATGTCATGCTGCCGAACATGTCAGTAGTTTAGATTTGTGGAAATATTATTCTCTCTACGGTCGTATGTGGAACTTATTTTTCAGGGTCGGACACTATCCTCGTATTCAAACTTTTCTGTGATGTATTCGGAGGAGGAACCCGCCTTGCAATGCCGAAGACAACACTGCGCGCCGGACTTGTCGTCATTGAAGCCTGGTTCAGGGGCTACTGAGGGAGTCCTAAATTAGGTGGTCTCCGGACAGCCAAACTATATCCTTTGGCCGGACTGTTGGACTATGAAGATACAAGATTGAAGACTTCGCCCCGTGTCCGGATAGGACTTGACTTGGCATGGAAGGCAAGCTAGGCAATACGGATATGTATATCTCCTCCTTTGTAACCGACCTTGTGTAACCCTAGCCCCCCTGGTGTCTATATAAACCGGAGGGTTTTAGTCTGTAGGACAACAGATGATCATACCATAGGCTAGCTTCTAGGGTTTAGCCTCTCCGATCTCGTGGTAGATCAACTCTTGTAATATTCATATTGTCAAGAATAAATCAAGTAGGACGTAGGGTTTTACCTCCATCAAGAGGGCCCGAACCTAGGTAAAACATCGTGTCCCCTGCCTCCTGTTACCATCCGCCTTAGACGCATAGTTCGGGACCCCCTACCCGAGATCCGCCGGTTTTGACACCAACAGCGGGCGAGAGGGAGGGGCTCGGGTGCCGCCGGGCACGTCCGACCGAGGCTCTGGCGACGGCCAGCAAGCATGGGAGGGCGCGGGAACACGATGAGATATTGATTCAGAGCACACGGAGAGGTAGACGATGCCGGGGAGCAGAGGAAGAAGCCGAGCACCATTAAAACATGTCGGGGCACTATGCTCCCGTGGGTGTTCGGCGGTGAGCGTCGGTGGGCGTCGGTGAGGAAGCTGCCGGAGGGGGAGAGGGGTCCAGGCGGATGGAGATGATGCAGGCTAGCTGTTGGACACGCTCACGCGCGCGAAGACGACGAGAGGAGGAGGGGCCGAAGCACAAACAGCCACTGGGCGCGGCCGCAATGCACAGAGCGCGTGCACTGTGGTGCCATTAACGCGGTCACCGTGTGCACTAGCATATAGCGGGGGAGAGGGGCTTGACCATGTTGTCTAGTGGGTAGTTCATCCAGGGTAGGTCTCAACTACGGTGGTAGCTCGGTTAAAAGTGATCTGGTGAAACGGTGAGAACCCTCTGAAGTTTACTGCAGTAAACTTGGGTGAGCACTAGTGATCAACAGGAAGGGTTTTGGATCCAATGGAGTTGTCTGCGAGGTTGAGGTAAAGAAGGACTTTCATCCTAGTAACTTGGAGAAGAATTGGATCAAGATAAATCATAGTTTCTTTGCAACTGACCAAAATGGTCTAGAAATGAGATTTGCATGATGCACTCAAATGGTGTGGACACTTGAGCTCAAGTTTGGCAAGGCTTCATTATTTGATCATCTAGAGATGCTGTATAAGTTTCATACCAATTGGATTTACCAAAATGGTACTTGCTTCACAAACATCCTTGCTGACCAAAAAGTTGCAAAAATTCTAGAGAAATATTGGCTAGGTGAAATGGTGCCAAATTTGGTGGAGAGAAGTTATTTGGGTTGGAGAACAATCTGGTATTTTCTCAGAATTAATGAAGCAATATAAAATGCACTTGCTTCACAACCTAAAAATATTGCCAGAATAAAAGATTTGGTCCTGTGCTCACATAGATCAAGAGATGGAGCTGAAATTTGGAGGAGGATAATTATATGAGCATAGGAAGAGGCATGCAAAATTTCAACTCATTTCGGTACTCCTAGCTACCACTTCCTTCACAGTGCCTTCTGTCTGGCAGAAAGTTTGAAAACTCACTTAGGGAAATGGGCTAGGCAAATAAAATTGAATTTTGGCACGAGGCAATTATTTGGACATAAGAACATGCCCAAAAGGTTTGGGAGCAATCAGGAAAGGATAGGTGGCACTTCCTTCACAGAAAGGCACACTGGACAGAAATGAAGATTAATTATTGGGGCATTATTCTTGGGCTAGGACAGGAAAGTTTGGGCATATTTGAGCAATATATGACCCAAAGAAATTATGAGAATTAATTGGGAATTTCTGGATGGACAGAAATATAGGTTGCTTCACAACCTAGGGCAGATAGGATTATTCCATTAATAGAAAAAGGAATATTCCTGAGAAGAAGATTTTAGGGTTTGGTCAAGGAGTGAAGTGACATGATCTTGGCAAGGTTTTGAGAATGATGAGCCACTTGGGAGAGGAAATGAAGATGATTTCCCAGGTGACAAGGCCACAGAACCACTCCAAAAAGAGAAACAGAGCAAAAACCAATAATTCAAAAAGAAAAAGAAAAGGGCCAAAATCCAGGCTGTTACAACTCTTACCCCCTTAAAGAAATCTCTTCCTCAAGATTTAGTTGCTATAGGAACAAGTATGACTTGAGGATACCGGTTCCAACTCGGATATCCTTTTTCCTTTATTTATTGTTCCCCAAAGAATTTTAGATGATCAACTTACCTTGCTCTAGGGTGGCTTTTCCCCAATTTTGAGGGGTCTTCGCTCATATACCAAATCCTTTTGCTGACGTTGATTTTCTCATATCTGTGGTGATGTCCGACGGATCTGATCATAAATTTCTTTTTGGTCATGAAAACCTTTTTATTTCTGTCAGGGGTTGCTGCAAGCCTTCTGGGTTCAATAAATGCTTAGAATTAATCATGGCCATCTTCTGACGAGATCTGACTGCTCATAGGTACACCAGAGATTTGATTGCCTTCTATCGTGAGCAATATAACGGTGCATGGAGTTATAGCTATGTCATACCTCAAATATTTATATCTTGAGACCTTGCCCGACAGGGGCTGACGGACAAATGCTTTTCCAAACAGACTGACCATGTACTTGATTCTGTCGGCGAGTATACCGGGTCTGAGCTGATTATTCGGCTTTTGAGTTTCTCATTTTGTCGGTATACCCATTTTTTGTAATATGATGTGATATGTTTTAACTCTGTCGTTGAGGTCAAGCCATTGATGTTGCAAAGGAATCTTGGATCTGACAGAATAGACTTGGATATTCCACACTAACCATGTCAAGTGGGTCAGCGGGATATGCAAATCCTTGTAAATAGAGTAGGCCGCTGAAGGTGTATGTCTTTGTGGATCCATATGGAATTATGGCCTCCAACTGGTTTGGGTATCCGGACCTTGATTGTCGTGCAAAATACATCATACCTTTGTTGTCAGTCTCACATTTTAACGGTCATGATTCTCTTTGTCAGGATACCTTGCTGAAATAACTTGGCCACACATGTCCTTGATTCTTCATATGACCATGGATGTGATTAATGTTTTTGACATTATTCCTTGTGCTTGTTTTTCTGACCTGTGTCCGCACATATATGGCATGTACTCGAGGTTTGTAGCTGTACGGAGCTCATTGCTGAGGCCAATCATACAATAAGGTGACAAGAGTTTAAATGTCACCTTGTCTGGTGCGGGAATAATGACCTTGATGACTGTTGATTTTGTGATGTCATCTCCCGATCTTGTTGATCCTTGTAATTCATGAGATGTATCTCTGCTTATCTTCATTTGCATGGCTCACGAGGTTGTTAGATCCGTACCTTTCTTAGGTATATCTATGACAAAATTATTGCAAATCTGATCCTTGATCTGCAGAGAAAAGCCATTCGTGTAGATTGCCGAGGAAGGCTCATTAGCTTCTGCTCGAAGCTTTTGCCTGTGTAGCGTGCAGAAGAAGCCTTGGTAGCTTACACACGAAGCTTGACCTGAGTAGTGTGCAGGAGAAGCCGGGTTTCCATACTTGAGAAGCTTCCCCTCGAGTTTGCTTGTTGAGAAAAATTCATTTCCCGTCTGTTGGAAGCTTTTATCGAGGTATCTTGTTGAGAAAGACTGGGTACCATGGGCCGGAAATAGTTCACATATCATGCTGAGGAAATTTTTTGAGGAGCCTTGCCTCATAAATTTTTTCCGATAGCGTGTGGAATAATGTTGGGTTTCTTATATCCAAAACTTCATACTGATATGCAGACTGAAATCCATGCACACGTCCATAATATTTTGCGGCTGATCATTTGCATGAGAAAATTTGTTTGACTGTCTTCCTTGAGCATATCACATCCTGACTTTCTCTTAGAGTATAACATATTTCAAGTATCATTTATTGCCGAGCCAAGACTTTGCCTATGGTCCATACCTTTGACTGAAAAATATACTGTTGATCTTGCATCTGACTTGTCTTTCTGCTGTCTGGATCATTACTGCTGTAGAATTGATGCGGATAATCAATCCAAGACACAATTGGTATTCTGAGCAGATATTCCTTATATCATGTGGTTGACTAAGAAGGCCATAATGTTTAGTTGAGCTTCTTCCAAATATTTGAGATACTTATTACTTCTTCGAGTCCGATGTTAGTTGATGAGCAACTCTTTATAGGGGAAAAATAATGTAACACCGGGGCCCAAAAGAAAGAAGTAAAAGAAAACTCAACTAAACAAAAACACACAAAAACAATCAATTTACACACAATCAATGTCACATATTACTGCTAGTCACACAATATGCATGCCTACTTAAGCACACAAATCTCGCGGGATCTCTGGTTCTACGATCTAGCATGCTGTGATGATGTGCACGAGAACGAATAAATGTGTGGAAAAATTGGTGTAAACAACACTACACAAAGTGCTAGCTTATGCAGGTAGCAGCCTGGACTAGCTCAGAGGTGAGGACGCACTCGGTACTCATGTAGCGGGACACGAAGGTCGCAACCACATTATTATCAAGCGGACGGAAAAAGATCCGTACCCGTCCAAGAAATAGGATAGCGGGGAAAAACTGAGGCTGCTGACATTGCCCTTTCTTGATAACTACGATCATTAAGGGTTGCCAAAATGATAAGAAAAAGGACGATCCATGATAGAAGCATGTCTACCACCAAAACAAAAGGTGGGGCTGAAGGAAATAATTCGGCGCGATACTTGAGCACCATTTTTGCAAACAGTGTCAAGATCACTTGGCATCACTCTGCTGGGACAGAAATGACGCCAAACACCGAAGAATGAGCAAGAAAAGAAAACTGGAGAAATGCAAAGGCTGAGCTGTAGTGGATCCGGACCGATGCCACCTACACTCACCAGATTAAACAGTTAGTAGCAAAATAATAAGCCTACATGCATGCTATGCAACAAACAAATGCAGCAACCAAATGCGACAAACAAGACCACCTCTAAACTACCGATTTCTACCAGTTTCTAACGCTCGCGCTGACTAGGGCGTCCTACAGCCAGACCTGCTCTGATACCAAGCCTGTGGCACCCCGGCTCAGAGAAACCGGAATGCCCCGTATTCCAGCCCAGAGATCAAGGAGAAGTCTCTGGAATACGGCACTGCTTGAGATAGAACAAATCAGCTCTTATTACAAAAATATTAATTACACGGGTCTGATGTTACAATGATCACATCAGCATGGCGACACTATGCCTGCAATACTACACTTGCTCTATGCTAGCAGCGGAACAACTCGTAGCAGCGGAAAACTTCTAGCAGCAGAACAACGGCGAAGGTGGTGAACTCCATTCCGTAGGGACTCTGGCTGGGACACGATCTAGCTCGCACGAACGGAAACCACGACAAGCAATCAAGCAATCACGGCATCACCTGCAATCTGGCATGACACGCCAGGTCAGTACATTGAATGTACTTGCAAGCTCACAACAACCATAAACATCAAGGCAAGACAATAACATAGCATTAACAGGTTAATTAATTAACAACTACCATGATGAAGCGACAACTAAGCATGAGACGAACTAATACAATGCTGATAAATCACCATCTCAGATCTCCATAACCATATCTCTCTTGGCTAACCGGCCAAGCAATATACCATCTCGATCAACTCATGATCAAAACCATACGATGATCTTTCCGACGATCACTACCATGACCAACACTTGCACTACAAAAAATACACTTCTGTGATGATACATGTTTGTCACAGTAGGTCGCGTTTTTTGTCATGCATGTACATCCATGACGATTTTATGACAGAATCAAGATAGTCATACCTGTGCTGTCGTAGAAGTGTTCCATGACATTACGGAAATTATCATCACGGAAGTGTCCACTTCCATGACGATAAATCCCGTGTCACAGAAGTGCTTTCGTCAAGGGTGACCGACATGTGGCATCCACCGTAACGGAACGCCGTTAAGCTATCGGGTCGGGTTTTGGATCCGCTAACCCGTTACCAGCCCTGACCAATGGGGATTTTCCACGTGTAAAATCATCATTGGCTGGAGGAAACACGTGTCGGCTCATCATTGGGACAGATGTCATCCATTCATTGGACAGAAGGCGCCTATGATACGTCGACATGTGGCACGGCCCGACAGAGGCCCATTCCTGTGAAAAGGCCGGCCCGTTTGACTTGCTCAAAAGGTGGCGGGCCGGCCCATGTAAAGCATGTTAACGGCCTGTTCGCATATAGCCCATTTACAGCCCACTAACCCAAGGCCCGTTACGCCCTATCCGATTTAGGCCCAGTAGCATCATCTGGGCCACCCAATATGATTCCAGCCCATTTTCACTTTTGGCCCTTGTATGGACCATGATGTCTTTCGGCCCATATGAGGCCCTATGTAACTCTTGGCCTATTAATGGCCCGTGGTGAAACTGGCCCGTAATGAACAGTGTATCACTTTACATCCATTAACGGCCTGTGGTGAAACTGGCCCGTAATGAACAGCGTATCACTTTATACCCATTAATGGCCCATTATTCCGTTGGGCCGTTTCCAGCCCATGTTATCTTTCGGCCTTCTCAAAGCCCATTTATTCTTGGGCTCATTTCCAGCATCCGTTTACTTACGGCCCGTTACTGTCATTTTCTGCTTGTGGGCCAAATTCAGCCCGTGGTTACAGTCGGCCCATTTGTGGTCCGTTAATACGTCGGGCCATTTTCATAGCGTCATCAAATACGACCTATTAACGATGGCCCGTTATGGTCGGCCCATGAATGGACGATTCCAACTCTAGCCCGTTTATGACCATAATGCGGCCTGTTATTGGCCCATGTTTGGCCAATCGATCATACTGCCCGTATAAGGCCCATTGATGATACGGCCTGTAGAAGGCCCATTGTTTCTACGGCCCGTAGAAGGCCCACTGTTTCTACGGCCCGTAGAAGGCCCACTGTTTCTATGGCCCGTAGAAGGCCCACTGTTTCTATGGCCCATAGGAGGCCCAGTGTCACTACAATAAATATTAGCCCATGGTTATTGTGGCCTAGTTTTAAAAAATAGGTTATTGCAGCCACTAGCAAACCACGGAAAAAGAACTGCAATGACTACAAGCAAACAAATAAACAAGACAACAAGGAAATAAATAAGAAAGCAACTTACGCTAGGCTATCACGGCTATCACACATATTACATCCACTGGGCATCAAAGTTCGCCACCAGTGCAAATAAACGTGCCCACAAAAGAATATACAAAACTGAGAGCACTTCAGAAGGCACTAGGCCTAGCCAGGTCGCCCCCCCCAAACAGCTGAGAAGCTGAGTAGACCTTAGTTGTGTCAACGATAGATGCATCAACACTCGATTTAAGGCATGATGGTGTGCACGGCAGTCCTCTGACATCTTCATTGCATCTTTGACTTCTAGTCGGAGCTGAGCTGAAGCAAGCCTTTCCGCTTTAAGTTGAGACTGAAGAAGTCGAACTTATTGAGGCAGCGACTGCACAGAGGTTGTCTCACACCTGCTGGTGAGTAGCCTCAACTCACTGTCTTCATCAAGACAGGACCTTGGGGTCATCTCGCTGTCCTCAAGATGGTTTGGCTCACTATCTTCCCTAAAGTTCTGCCTGGCGTAAGAGATACGAGTCTGAAAGAGAAACAAGGAGACACGTAACAGGTTTCACAATTATATAAGCAAATAAATGGATCTGTTCTGCATAAGGAACATGTTTTTACAACTACAATTTGAAACTGGTAGTTGTTGCAAACATCCAATCAGATGTAAACAGCAAAGCAAACAGCAGTGGAGGAAATGATGCCTATCCAAATCTATACTAGGACAAAGTTTAAAGGCTTGAGAAGGATGAACTTACATTACATGTTAACATGGGCTGGACAAAGCCCTTCTCCATGTTGATTGGAGGATAATTCAATAAACTCCCCAAAGAAAATTCTTTATAAGCGTTGCCATTATTCTACATTTTGCAAAGAGTAAATATAGATCAAATAATATTGGAAGAAACAGAGGATAATGAAGCTCAGGTGCAGACTGATGATACATAATCAAATAGCAATTAGTTAAGTGCAGCGTTACAAGGCAAAAGGGAGAGAGGTACTGGCAAGAGCAATGCAGAGCCCATTATTGTCTTGAGATCGTATGATCCTTTGAGCAAGGAGATTCATCTGAAATTAGTTTTCATACAAGAGAGAAGGTAAGGCACAAGCAGAAATTTAGGACTTCAAATTTTGAATTGATATCATAGACAGTACCTGACGCTGGGCTCCTAGCAGTTCTAATAGGGGTTTGGCCACTTGAGTAGGGGTAATGTGTGGTACAGTTGGGCCTGTGTTTTCTGTGGCTGCTGATCTATCGGATTTAACAGGTATCACTACCTTTTCCAAATACCTAATTTATACTCCTTGAGGATCTGCACTCACCCTCTTCGTTTTGGACATCTATTACGAAAGAACAACATTTGACTGGAAAAACATAGTGTGACGACACATGGAATAGGTACAGAAAATGGATAGGTATGGCATATACTCATATATGATGCTTAAACTAAGCAGATGGTGTAACAAAGTAGAAGTAATGCAAGAGGTCAGATGCAAAATATGTGCGACCAATACAACTTTGCAAAGTTAGAGCAAGCACCTTGATGGGTGAATAAGATAGGCCATCCTCCACCATGCCAAGTTTGTTAGCCAGTGGATCGTTCCGCAATATTCCTCTCGTACGCCCAGTCTCATATTCATTTTGATAATGTTCAATATCTGACATGCATGAAAACATAAAAACAAGTGAGATTTTATTTGTAATGCAGAAGTGATTCTAATCCAATACTGCCTCCCTGTAAACCCCTTTGTGCTATCTCTGCAATTCTTTTAAAAGATGCCATGCATGCTGTAATTTGTTGTGTGCATTAATATAATGTGGCCTACTACTCAAAATATGAGAGCTCCAGAAGTGATGACACTTCGCAGATGATAGCTTCAACATATAGTAAAGAAGAACAGGTCAACCTGACCTGACAGATTCAAAATATACTAAGGGAGAACAACACGACCTGACCAGTCGACCGCAAGAGAAGAGTATCATCTTAAAGAAGAGCAGAAGAGCAAGCAGATTGAAGATATTACAAGTCTTTCAATACAATGTCGGTTGGCCACCCATGATGAACCAGAGCGCACAGAGAAATACTATTCTTTCCGGTCTCTCCATATGTGGCTCACATGCATTTCGAAACTAAAGTAGGAACATTTAGCTAACCAATTAAACATCTCTCAGTTTTACTAATATCAGCAATAGTATCATATATGAATTTGTACAACTAAGCTTGTTTAGCTCGATGGGTGGAGCAGTGCTATTACGACACGAACCACGTAGGCTGATTGTGGTCATCATAAAATGGGGAAAACATAAGCATGATGAGTATAGTGTTGACCGTGGCAGTGGCATGGCAGATCTGAAGCTGCAAACCGCGCAAAGGGTAGTTAGCAACCGATGTTTTCTTTGAAATAACATCTAAGATTTGGTATGGACAAGAAAGTACGGTCAACAAGTGACAAAGAAATGCAATTATGCTGTCTCTCTATATGTCGCGACATGCATTTGGAAACTCAAGTGGGACCTTTAGCTAACCAATTAAATGTGTCGGTTAACTAATATCAGTATCATATCACAATCATATTTGAACAACTAAGCTTTCGAATTCTGAGTGTTGTGTTGTCTAGCTTGAAGGGTGGAGTAATGCTAGTACGACAGGAAGCACCTACGCAGATCATAGTAGAATACTCCCTCCGTTCGGAATTACTTGTCGCAGAAATGGATGTATCTAGACATATTTTAGTTCTAGATACATCCATTTCTGAGACAAGTAATTCTGAACGGAGGGAGTAGATAAAAGGGGAAACCCTTAGCATCAAGAGAAAAATCAGGAAAGTGGAACTAGCTGGACCAGTGGGTGGCGCACATGCTCTTCGAAACGAATATAGGAACATTAGGTGACCAATTAAACGTTCTCTGTTTTAGTGATATGAGCATCATATCAGAGTCGTATTTCAACACGTAAGCTTTGGGTTGAGGTCTTGAGGAGCAGCGCTAGCACGACACGGAGCACCTACGATGATGGTAGTGAATATAAAGGGGGCAAACCATAAGCTTTACGAGTATAGTGCCCGTGCCATGGCAAATCTGAAGGTGCAAACTGGACAAAGCTACTTCGCAACCAATGTTTTCTTTCAACTAGCCACTACAATTTGGTATAGACAAGAAAAGTACAGTAAACAAATTACGATCTATTTTCCGGGTGAGATCAATAACTTAAGCACATTTGGAAGAGTACCACCTCTCTTGCGATGTCGTGTAGGCCTATGCTGATACGTTGAGGGTGCTGCGGGTGTGATGGCTGTCAGCGGCGGGGAAGAAGACTTTAGACGGCAGACGACCGGGTCGGGGGATATATCATGTTGCCGTGGATGTGGCGGTCGTAGGAGCGGCAACGGTAAGGTGGACGACGGCACCGATGAAGCGAGAGGAGGCAATGAAAGGATCCTGGTCCAGCGTCGTGGATGAGAGACGTCCATCTCTTGAAGTGGACGACGGGGTAGGGGTAGCGGCTCCGGCATGGTGGAGGATGGGGTGGCGGACGGAGGAGGCTGGCCGCAGTGCGGAGGTTGTCGTGCCGCCGACGGAGTATGAATGGGGAAATGGAGGGGAGGGGGGATCTCAAACTTTGGGACGCACTTCTCAGAAATGGGGGAAAGTTACGAACTTATCCCCCATTTAAAATTTCGGACATCGCGTCGGTTGGGGATAGGACGGTAATCTTGCATCTCCCAAATATTTGCCGGTAACTATTTCGGGCGAGGAGAGGGTGTTTTGCCACCCACGGTTGGCGCCCACGGTGTATGAACGGGGCTGACAGGTAGGGCGGTTGTGTTATGTCTGATGGAAGTTACACATTGACCCTATTTAAAATATTAGCCTACACCGATTTCGGACGAGGAGAGTTTGTTTTGCCGCCCACCATGTATGAATGGGGAAATGGAGGAAGAAACACATGTCTTTCAGACGAGCTTGAATCAAATGTGTTTTGCCGCCCACGTTTGGCGCCCACCGTGTCTGAATGGGCTCAGAGGCCGTTGTGTCACGTCTGATTGAAGTTACTAGTCTACCCCTATCGACAGCAGTGTAAATCCGGTCGATAAGGATGTCAAGTGTCAGGGGTAGACAGTAATTTCCATCTCGCAAACACTTGCTTCGGGCAGCCCACAAATTATAGTGGGTGTTTAGCCGCTTCGTTCAAAACTTGGGAGAATTAGCATTCACGTTTGCCCTGGGACCTGGCAAACTAAATTCAAACCCAATTTGTATTCGATTACGAATATCCACAGATAATTATACGTTTTTTATTTATTTCTTCAAAACCACAACAAATATTTATTCCACCTTTATATATGATTATGATTTAGAAATGCCGTGATCTTCAAATTCAGTAGGTTGGATACACTCTGAGTCAAGCAGTTATTTCATCCAATACAATATGCTCACACGAAAAACAGTTCACCTTATGTCAATCATACAAGTACTGAGGATTACCTCACCTAAAAAATTTGGATCATTACAACACATGGACAACATAGGGGGTCTTGCAACATAATCCATTCAGATACATGACACAACAAGCAAGTACAATAATCTAATGACAATTTCAACTGGTATCTAAAGAAGAACCAGGATTACCTTGGGATTCAGATAGCAGAAACAGCAGGACCTCCTCCATCTTCAAATGCAACATTCTTACTTCCTCCAATTCTTGGGTTGCTTGCATAATGAGTGCCGCTAATTCCATAATTTCTGGCCTCAAGATAAAGATTACCTCATTCATGGCAGCCACACCATCTCTTTCTGCCTCTAGTAGAGCCTCAAGCACTATAATATCTGTGCTCAGACTGCTCTCTGGTGGTGTTGCCTCTGAAATGCTACCATCTGGTAACATGGATGGCGCACTGCTTCCACAAACAGATTTTGGGGTTGTACATTGTGTCCTAGTGTGAACGGCGTCCTGAAAGGTTTCCGCTGGACATCAGTAAGAGGTAGTTATCGTATGATCCAGGCAGTAAGCTTACATGGTAAATGACGTACGAATTATTAACGAGCATGGCTGTGACGCCCTCGATTCAATCGTACACTAATCATAGATGCAAATGTGTATGATCAAGATCAAGGACTCATGGGAAGATATCACAACACAACTCTAGACATAAATTAAAATAATACAAGCTTTATATTACAAGCCAGGGGCCTCGAGGGCTGGAATACATAAGCTCGAAAACACAAGAGCCAGCGGAAGCAACAATATCTGAGTACAGACATAAGTTAGACAAGTTTGCCTTAAGAAGGCTAGCACAAAAGCATCTACGATCGAAAAGGCAAGGCCTCCTGCCTGGGAGCCTCCTAACTACTCCTAGTCATCGTCGGTCTCCACGTAGTAGTAGGCATCGGTGGTGGCATCTGGCTCCTGGGCTCTGACATCTGGTTGCATCAACCGGAAAGAAGAAGAAAGGGGGAAAAGGGGGAGCAAAGAAACCGTGAGTACTCATCCAAAGTACTCGCAAGCAAGGATCTACACTACATATGCAACATTATCAAAGGAAGGCTATATATGTGGACTGGGCTGCAGAAATGCCAGAATAGAGAGAAGGCCTAGTCCTATCGAAGACTAGCATCTTTTGGAATCCACCATCTTGTTGAAACAGGAGGGAGTAAAGTAGCATAAAGTAAAGTAGTAGTAATGTTATCAACCTCGGCCAGAGATCCTTTCTCGACTCCCTGCGAGAAAGCAATCCCAGAGCCATACTATCCAGTTATCATCTCATATCCAAGTCTCATCTCCATGTCTCATCTCAAGTATCCAGTTCTAGTTGTATCGATCGGGATACAACTACAAGTGTCCGTTACCGTAGGACAGGCTATCGATAGATGTTTTCTTCCTTGCAGGGGTGCACCAACTTACCCACCACGCTCGATTAACTCCGGAAGGACACACTTTCCTAGGTCATGCCCGACCTCGGCCAAACAATACGCCGCAACCCAACCTAGGCTTAATAGAGAGGCCAGCACGCCAGACTAAACCTATGCCCCCAAGGGTCATGGGCCATCTCCCCAGGAACTCTTGCACGTTGCGTACGCGGCCGGTGAGCAGACCAAGCTACCTCCTTCAACAAGGCAGGAGCTTATGCAGTCCAACCCGACGCGCGCCGCTCAGTCGCTGACGTCTATTAAACTTCGGCTGATGCATACGACGCATAACACCCATACAATGCCCACGTGATGGTTAGTGCTATCAGGCCAGAGGCCCCTCGGATCAAATATCCAAACCGTAGTGGATTAGGAGCACGCGGTAACGAGCAGAGACTCACGATCGATGTGACCCCAGCTCTCGAGTACTTGCGGCAAGGGCTAAGAATGCCCAGCCACGCCTCGTAGTTATCTCGCGGGCACCTTCCGGGTTAACCTGACTCCACATCACTCCCTATTAAGCTCGCGCGGGTACCCCTCAGGGCCGACCTGTCTTTAGTAACATGGCTCAGTGCAAAGTCATAGTAACCATAGTAACTGTGTGTCTAACACCAAGGAGAAAACCCGAGGAATCACTCCTGGTGAATTCCACTCAATGTTGTCATCAAGGTGAATGTAAGAGGATCCACCCTCGAGGTTCACATTTGATGGGTTGCACAACAGAGCCCTATCGGAAGTGGTTAAGGAGGAAATCACCCTCGTGACCTCGACCGTATAGCTACACTACGGAGATCTCATCTGGAGTGATGTAAGAGGTTCCACCCTCGGCACTCGATGGTAACTCTACAGAGTCATACAACTAGGGGGTTGATGTGTGGTGTCGGGGCCTGGACGTCGATCATGTTGATCGAGTCATCGAACATAAAGCGGGGCAACTGGGACAAGGTGGCGGTCCTTGATGGATCACTAACCAACCTATACTAAGCAGTTTAGGATAAGCAGGTAAGGTATAAAAGCAGGTAACAACAACGGGCTATGCATCAGAGTAGGATCATACAGAAAGCAGTAGCAGTTCTAATGCAAGCATGAGAGGGAAAGAAATGGGCGATATCAGAATGCTCAAGGAGGGTTTGCTTGCCTGGTTTCTCTGGCAAGGAGGGGGGTCGTCGTCGACGTAGTCGATCACAAGGGCATGATCGGTCTCGGGGTCTACCGGAGAGAAGAGGGGGAAGAAACAGTAAATATAAAGCAAACATAGCACCACAAAGCATAATGTGGCAATATGCTATGCCGGGTGTGACCTAACGCATGGCTACACGATATAGGTGAAGGGGGAATTCAACCGGGAATGTATTCCCGGTTCCGGACCTATGTCAGACAGATGACCGGAGGGGGAATGTTCCATGTTCAGATAGTTAGAGGCATCTGACAGGTAAACGGACCGCGTATTCGGATTCGTCTCGTCGTTCTGAGCAACTTTCATGTTTAAAACTTTTTCATCCGAGCTACGCATTATTTTAAATGATTTTTCAAAGTATTAAACATTTTCTGAATTTATTAATAATTCGAAAAATGGATTATTGCATCAGCCTAACGTCACCATGATGTCAACAGTCAACGTTGACCATTGACTGGTCAAACTGGAAGTGGGGCCCATCTGTCATAGATACGTTTTAACTAAACATGTTTAATTAGACTAATAAGCAATTAGGTTAATTAAAGTTAATTAATTAGGGTTAATTAACAGGATTAATTAATTGATTAATTAAATTATTTTTATAATATATATTTAATTGTTTTTTAAAGGGCGGTGGGTCGACAAGTCATTGGCCCAGCGGGCTACCGGGTGGTAGATGCGGGCACCTGGGCGTGGGCGTCCGCCCAAACACGCACATGCGTGATGGAGGGCGCCTGCGGAGGCTATGGCCGGCTATGCGCGCACGGCGAGCGCCGGCAGGCGCACATGCCACGCACGGGCGGCGGCGCGGGGTGCTTGCGAGGCACGGGCGTGGCCCTAGGCCAGCAGGCAGCAGCAGCCGCGGGTCAGGACGGGTGTGATGCCTCGACCCCGGGCGTTGGAGCAGTGGCAAAAGCAGCAGCCGCGTGCGGCAGCAACAGGCAGCATCGCCGGCGGGGGCGGGCACAGCCCGACGTAGCCGATGCACAGACAAGCGGGGCCACGGGCGCGTGGGGGCGCGTCAACGGTCACGACGACCGCGACGAGTGCGCACGGCGACTGCGGCGCCGGTCAGAAGAACGGGTGGCGCAGACGACAAGCTAAGCCGGTGAATCAAGGAGAGGGAAGAGGAGGACGGACGGCGGCTCATCCCCGTTGCTGGGGAACACCGGTGAGGCTCGAAGGAGCCGTGCAAGGAGGAGATGAGGATGCAAGCGACGACGTCGGGTCGGTGGCGAGGCGAGGTCGCGGCTTCAGGACGGGCGTCGCACGAGGAAGTGGAGGGGAGAGGAGGACGACGGCGAGGAAGCGCCGGGCGATGGCTGTGAGGATGGGCTCCGTGGAGGAGGGAGACGGGCGACGGCATCGAACGGTGGGGGCTCCGGCTCGGGCGGGGCTGGAGGCGCCCCCGATCCTGATCGGATCGTGGGGTGGGGGAGAGGAGCGAGGGATTGTCGGGTGGTAGGTGCGACATATGCCAACGGGTGGCTTATCATTGTGGGAGCCAGTAAGACGTCGCCGGTGCCTGGAAACGGGATGAGGCGAAGACATGCACGCCGGCGAATCTTACCCAGCTTCGGGGCTCTCCGTGGAGATAACACCCCTACTGCTGCTCTGCGGGGTCTCCGCATGATCACTAGATGAACAGTAGCTACACGATGCTCCTTGAGCTGTTTTGTAGAAGAAGAAGAGCACGGCTAGCCCTCCTCCCCTCTCTATGTGGTGTCTAGAACTAGCTTGGATCAACCCTTTGCATGGGTGTCCCGGGGGGTTTATATAGGCCTACCCCCCGGGGGTACAATGGTAATCCGGCTGGGCGTGGGGCCCAGCCGTCTGTGTCTACACTCGCCGGCTTCTGCGCCGGCTGCTGGGGCCCGCCGGCTGGTGGGTCCCGCCGGCTGCCGGCTCCTTGGTCGACAGGCAGGCCCCACTGTCCAGGGCCTTGTCGGTGGCTGGTTACTGTTGCTCAATCCTGGTGACGAGGGCTTCGCCGAGGTGGGCGTGGCTACAGTGCCGCCGTCCGGCGGGTGATCGCTGTAGCCTCACCGCGTCTTGTCTCCTTAATGGGGCGTCTCCTTCGAGGGAGGTGGCAAGCCGGCTGTGGAGAGCCGGCTCTGTCTTGGGCCGACTGGGGGAGGCCTGGCCGCCTTCGGGTGTCTCTCTGCCCGAAGGGGCCCACCGCCCGTGGGCCGCACTGGCAGCCCGTCGTGGATGACATCAGGGTCAACGTGGCAACAGTGCCGCGCCGGACGGGCCATGGCCACCCGTACGGGCACTGTGCCAGGCGTGCTCCGGGATTCGGGGGTGGCAGGCTTTACTGTAGCCACGCCCCGTCACATCGCCGTTATGTGGATGCAGACTTCGAGGGTACGATCTTGACCGCTTTGTGGGAGCCGGCTTCTTGGAGTCGGCCTTCTCGCGGCCGGCTTCTCGGAGCCGGCCCTCCCGCGGCTTTCTTCATGAGGGCTAAAGTCGGGTCGCCTTCCGATAGCCGGCCTGGGAGACAGCCGGCAAGGGGAAGGCGGCCCCCGTCTTGGATTCTTGAGGGCCGGATCGGCTCGTAATTTTTTCAGAAGAGGCCAGGGGGTGCCGGCTAGGCTACCCGTGGTCATTTACTCCGACAGTAGTCCCCGAAGCTGATCGAGCTTCGAGGCTGACAAAGGGACGAGAAGCTTGGTCAGCTTCCTATCCTGAGGGCCGGCTTTGCTTGTGCGCGCCGTCTTCGGAAAGCTCCGTTTCTCGTAGGCGGGAACGCGGGTCGGCCTGCGAGCTGACCGCGCGCCATCCGCGGGCCACGTGGCAAGGAAATCCTGCCAACGCACGTGCGTGACGAGACGCCGCCGCAGGCCCGGGCCCGCCACTCCCAGGCCTCGGCCTGAGCACGGATCTTCTGCGGCCCACACGGACCGCTCGCCTTCCCGTGGTGGTTTTATTACGCCATCAGGGCGCAATAATCGCGGGACGTGGGGGAGTAGGCGCAGTTGATCCCCACGTTCCCCCACGCCACTCCTCCAAGGCTCCTCCGCACGCGGGTCTATAAGTAGGGGGAGGAGGGGGAGCGGCAGAGGCTCGCACGCTCTCCCTCGCTCCGCCCCTTCTCGCCTTCCTTCTTCTTCCCTCCGCCAGCCGCAGCAACCCATTGCGCGCGTCGTCCACCATCGGACCTCTCGGTTCCTTTGGTCCCAGCCGTAGCGGGGTCGTCCACGGTCTCCGCCGTCGCTTCGTCTTGCTCCCGCCGCATCGCTCCCATGGCGCTGTCGAGCTCGTGGGATGGCTCCAACGTCCACGAGGACCACGTCGAGTTCCTCCGCCGGACGCGGCGCCTGCCGGGCGAGAACTTCGTGCGGGTTCGTCAGGCGCCGGCGAGGGAGATCTCGCCGGCACCGGAGGAGGGCGAGCGGGTGATCTTCCGCTCGCACTGCCTGCGCGGCTTCGGCCTCCCGGCGAGCGGATTCCTTCGAGCTTTCCTTGAATTCTACCACCTCCAGCCGCATCACCTCACGCCCAACGCGGTGATGCTGCTGTCGGCTTTCGTCACCCTGTGCGAGGGCTTTCTTGGGGTTCTCCCCACTCTCGAGCTCTGGGGGAATTCTTCCAGAGCAAGCTCGGCACCGTCGTCGCGGGCGTGCCCGCCCCCTGCGGAGCCTTCATTGCCATGAGGCGGACGGGCGAGAACAATCCGTTCCCGCCCATCCCGCTGATCCAGTCGGTGAAGCTCTGGCAGAAGTCCTACTTTTACGTGAAGAACGTCGCCCAGCAAGGCGACTACGTCAACCTGCCGGCTTACGTAGCCGGCCCGCCGGCTGGGAGGCAACCTTCGTGGAGCTACCGGGCCAGGTCGTTGTCTCAGGCCGGGAACGCAGCCGTCTCCCGGCTCCGGGTGATGATCCAGTCGGAGGGCCTGACCGGAGCCGACTTGGTGGCCGCCTTCGTGGAGCGCCGAGTACTTCCGCTCCAAGGCCGGCCTCACATGATTTGCCAGATGAGCGGCCGCTTCGACCCGTGCCGGCTGAGCACCAGGGAGATGCCTCATGCAGAGGTGTCTTACATGGTGAACTACATCTCCAACTGCAAGCTCGCCGAGGATTGGCGATACGGCAAGGGGCCGTATTCTCGCGCCAACCCTCCGCCTGCCGTAAGTTTTTCTTCTTTTCTTCCTTTTTGTAGCCGGCCTCATGATAGCCGACCTCTGATCAGTTGGTTTGCCCTTAGCAGAACCCTCTTCTTCCGCCGACGGCCGGGGCCGCAGGGGTAGAGCGCCAGCTCCTCCCCGACCGCACGGTGGACAACGCCGACGATCCGGACCTGGGAGCGGCCGCCATGGAAGATGCCATCATGGGGGAAGGCGACGAGGCAGGAGGCGCGGGGCTCGGGGCCGGCCTCGAGGACTGGGCGGACGATGACGAGGTCGAAGCCGCCCCGCACCGCCCAGCCGCGCCTGATCATCAAGGCGCGGGCCCGTCTGCCGCGCCGGCTGCCCGTGGCGGCGCGCAGAAGCCGGGCCGCGTCGACCTTCTTCGGCAGCCGGCCGAAGAAATCCAAGGCTTCCACGGCGGCGACCAAGCGGGATGAGGCGGCCGTGAAGGCGGCCCGCTTCCGCAAGGCGGTGAAACAGCCGCAGGCGATCTCGGCGTAAGTCGTCAAACGTCTTGTATATATATATTTTTTGTTGTCCTTTTCGATTGAAGCTCTTCTGAACCTTTCTTTTGCTCGCCGGGCAGGGCACCGCTTTCCCTTGAGCAAGGTCCTGGCGGCTCCGTAGTCGGGCCGACTGGAGGGTCCTCCGGCTCCCGTCGCGTGGATCCCCGCGCGACCTTAGGGAGGCCACGGAGCGGAACGCACGGGAGGCACGGGAGGAGCGGGAGGCGGCGGAGCGAAGGACCGCCCAGGCGGCGAAGGAAGAGGCCGATGCGGCGGCCAAGGCCCGGGCGGAGGCGGCAGCCGCGGAGACGGAGGCGGAGGCCTCGCACAACCAGCCTCCGCTGCTCGTCGTTCCCCTCCGCGCCGTGGCCCCCGACATCCCCGTGCCCCCGTCGGAGGAGGTCGACCAAGACCCGCCGGTGATGGAGAGGAGGGAGGACCACGTGGTCTTCGTGGAGGGGGCGCCGCAGACGGCGCCGACTGGAGCGGGCCAAAGCGGCCAATCAGCCGCGGCGCCAGAGCAGCCGGCCGGGGGCGAGCCGGAGGCAGGGGCCGGCCTCGAGGTGCAGCCGGCATTGCGCCGGCGCGCAGGGGGAGGCACCTCCGCGCCGGAGCCGCACCGAGCTGCGGGCGCCAGCCAGACGGCGGAGGCCCTGGAGGCGGCCAGCGCAGCACGTCCGAGTGGACTCCCAGCGGGGGGACGGGCGAGCTGAATGCGGCGGCCCAGGAGGTCCGGAACCGGCTTCAAGCCCAAGCCGCCTCGCTGCAGCGATACACCCAAGAGTTCCTCGCGACGCGGGCTGTCATCCGGGTGAGTCTTCTGGCCTTGGTTGTTTTGCTCTTTTGATTTCTTCCGTGGGGGCGCGTCAGCGCACCCACTGGGTGTAGTCCCCGAGTTCCGAGTCGGCTGCTGCGCAGGCGGCTTGGAACTTACTAGGTCCTGACAACTATCTTATCTCTCGCCTCCTGTCTGATCTTCCAGGAGTATCATAACCTCCGCGCTGCTGCCTTCAACTCCCAGGCTCAGGAGCTGGGCCGGAAAACCGAGGACCTGACCAGCAGCCGGAGTGCGTGCTTTGTTTCGTTCATCTCCTGTGGGGGCGCGTCAGCGCACCCACTGGGTGTAGTCCCCGAGATTCGGGCCGACTGCTGAGCAGTCGGGTCGGATCTTCCTTGACGACTTCTTCCTTATTGATTTTCCTTTGTCTTCATGCTTGCAGGAGCCAATGCCGACTTGAGGGGGCAGCTCAGCGGGGCCCAGGCCGCCCTTCGCGCCAAGGAAGCCGAGTACAACGCCTTGGTCCTGGAGCGTGACCGCCTGGCCAAGAAGTTGGCCGACCAGGAGGAGAGCCACAAGGCGGCCCTGAAGAAGGCGCAGGACAGCGAGGACGCCCTGAAGGCCGAGTTCGAGACCGAAGCGGCGGGCTGGGCTGAGGCAAAACAAGCGCTGAGCGAGGGCTTCGGTCGTATCGAGGATCTGATCGATGGTAAGCCGCCTTCCTCACTCCTTGCTTGCCCCTTGCCCCCTGATTTGTGTTCTGACTTGTGCTGCTTTTTGTTCTCTGTGCAGACTACTTTCCCGGCTACTCCGTCTTCACCCCAAACCATCGAGGCCCATCGCGAGGCGCGCCGGCAGGCGGGGGCTGAAATCGCGCCGGACGCGAGCCGGACGCTTGAGGAGCAACTCTTGGCGGTCCAAGCCCGGCTGCAGCCGGCTCACCGTATGCTCCGCCGCCTCCAGCGCGCCGGGGCATAGGTGTTGGCCGCCCTCTGGCCAGGCGAAATGATTCCCCGCACCCCGAGTCAGACTGCCGACTGGCTGGAGGTTGCGGTTGGCCGCTTCGAGGCCTTGGAAGGCATCGACAGCCCGGCTTGGGGCTGGGCGGGCGCTGGAGTTCGTCCGAGCCTGGTATCCAGGGCTGAACCTGGACCAGCTGCGCACCTGGTGGCTGGAGGCCGACGAGGAGATGGAGGAGGTGCGGACGGCTATCGCTCAGTGTGCTTCGACGATCGCCGAGTGCACTGACATCAGCGTCTTCGCTCCTGAAATAAATGACGATGGCGTTGCCCAGCCGGAGGAGTGGTTCGGGCTGGACCCGGCAGCGGGTGAGGACTCGGCAGAGGAGATCACCTCCAGCGATGAAGGCGAAGACGACGAAGGAGAGGAAGGCGAAGATGTTGAGCCGGCCGGTGAAGCGGCCAGCCAGCCTCAGCCTGACCGTGCTTCCAGCAACGAGGCACGTGCTAGCGCACCCTCTGCAGGAGGCGGTGATCATGCCGAGGTTCGCCAGCCGGCCACTCCTCCAGCCGGCACTGCCGTCTCTACCGACCTGCCCGACTCGCCAGTCGCTCCCCTGGCTTAATCTGTCGTCCTTGCTTTTCCTGCTTGTTGCCCTTTGAACAATTTTTATTAAACTTGCGCAGTTCCACCCACTGGGGGTGTATTCGGGTTATGTTGAATGCTGGCCTTTTGAAGGTCTTTTGTGTAAATATGATCGTGTGCGTGTTTGGTTTCCATTTGTGTGTGCTTTTTATCCTTAGGCTGTTTCCTTTGCCGCCTTCCCCTTTTGGGAAGGCAAGTACTCGAGCTTTCTTAGATTGAAGCGAAGCGAATGGAAGCCGACCGGCCGGCTACTCTGGTAGTCGGTCGGTGGTGGGAGAAAAACTGGCTTTTGTTATATTAGTCCGTTAGTCCCTAGCCGTTTTTCGTGTGGGCGTCCTTTCCTGCCTTTAACTCTTGTCAGCCGGACAGCCGGTTCTTCGAACTGCGAATTTTGGAAAGAGAAGGCTTGGGTGCCGGCACACTACTTGTTTGACCGCGGGTAGGACTTCTAATATAACTCCAGGCGGCCAGTCCCTGGGCCGACCAGTCGAACCCGATGCCGGACAAAAAAAGTGAATGTAATGACAAGGTCATAAGCATAATACTCTTCATTTATAGATAAAAGATGGCAGTCCCCGAGCTCTCCTTGGGGGGCCTATTGTCTTGTACTTAGTACAAAAGTTAGCGTGATACATACTGTATTTCAACTGTAAAATCTTCGGAGGAGGTTGGCGTTCCATGGTCGTTCCGACTCCTTGCCGGAGTCGTCTCTCTTTCGTGCCTTCGGCTTCTGCGCGTCGATCAGGTAGTAGGAGCTGTTGCCTAAAGCTCAGCTGATGACGAAGGGTCCCTTCCAAGGGGCCGAGAGCTTGTGCTGGCCGGCTGTTCGCTGGATCAGCCGGAGCACAAGATCGCCCTCTTGGAAGGATCTTGGCTTGACCTTCCGGCTTTGGTAGCGGCGCAGGCCCTGCTGATAGATGGAGGACCAGCTGAGGGCTAACAGCCGGCCTTCTTCCAGCAGGTCGACGCCGTCTTCTCGTGCTTCCTTGGCCTCCGCCTCCGTGTACATGGTTACCCGAGGCGAGTCAAACTCGATGTCGGTTGGGATGACCGCCTCGGCACCATACACGAGGAAGAAAGGAGTGAAGCCGGTTGACTTGTTTGGGGTAGTGCGCAGACTCCAGAGGACGACCGGCAGCTCATCGAGCCAACAACCGACCGAACGCTCTAGTGGTACGACCAGTCGGGGCTTGATGCCGGAAAGGATGAGGCCGTTGGCTCGCTCGACCTGGCCGTTTGACTGCGGGTGGGCAACGGACGCTAAGTCCAATCGGATGCCCTGCGTCGCACAGAAACGTGACAAGGCTCCCTTGGCGAGATACGTGCCATTGTCGGTGATGATGCTGTGTGGCACGCCGTACCGAGTTGTTATTTCTGCGACAAATGTCACGGCAGTCGGCCCATTCAGCTTCTTGATCGGCTTTGCCTCAATCCATTTGGTGAATTTGTCCACAGCGACAAGCAGATGTGTCATGCCGCCGCGCACCGTCTTGAATGGGCCCACCATGTCCAGTCCCCAAACGGCGAAAGGCCAAGTGAGGGGAATGGTCTTGAGTGCAGAAGCCGGCATGTGTTGCTTGGAGCTGAAGAGTTGGCACCCTTTGCAATGTTTAACTAACTCCTTGGTGTCATCCAAAGCAGTCGCCCAAAAGAAACCATGGCGGAAAGCTTTTGCGACGAGTGATCTTGAGGCCGCATGGTGGCCGCATTCTCCTTGGTGGATGTCGCTGAGGATTGCAATGCCCTTCTCTTGCTCGACGCATCGCTGGAGGACTCCAGTGAAACTGCGCTTGACGAGCTCTCTGTTGACGATTGTGTATGCTCCGGATCGGTGTTGGACTTGTCTTGCCTCTATTTCGTCAGCCGGCAGATCTTGGTTTATTAGGAAGTTCAGGATGGACTGAGCCCATGATGGAGCTGCGACTTCTTCTAGGGCCAACACGGCTACTGCGACCAGGGGGGCGGGCTGGGTGGTGAAATGCTGGAGTCGGCCGCCGCCTGTTGTGTTGGTGGAGCCTCCGGGCCGACTACCGCAGTCCCCGAGCCGGGTGTGGCAGTCCCCGGGTCGGGCGTAACTACGGAAGTCCCCGAGCCGCCTGCTGATGTCCCCGGGCCGACTATCGAAGTTCCCGGGTCACCCGCTTGGTTCTTCGAGCCGGACCCGGCTGTATCAGGGTCAGGCGGCACGAAGATGGAATCAGACTTTGGAGACGGCTTGATAGACGGCTTGAGGAGGCGTTGTAGAGAGACACCGGTTGGTATTGCTTGCCAAGTGGAGCCTATTCGAGCCAGGGCATCAGCTGGCTCGTTGTCGGCTCGTGGTACGTGGAGGAACTCGCATCCTTCAAAGTACCCACTGATCTGCTGAACGAGGAAGCGGTAGCTTGCCATATTTGCGTCCTTGGCATCCCAGTCGCCAGATGATTGCTGGACCACCAAGTCCGAGTTGCCATAACATAGGATCCGGCAAATGCCGAGTTCTTTGGCAAGCCGGAGCCCGTTTATGAGCGCCTCGTACTCGGCCATGTTGTTGGAGGCGGCAAAGTGAATTTGCAGCGTGTATCTGAGCTTGTCGCCTTTGGGAGAGGTGAGGATGACGCCGGCTCCCAAGCCGGTGCGCATCTTGGACCCATCGAAGTGCATGCGCCAATGAGTGGAGTCGGGAGCTGGCGGTAGGTACTGGGTCTCGGCCCAGTCAAAGAGGAAGTCGGCCAATGCTTGGGACTTGATGGTGGTGCGAGGCTGGTAGAAGATCATGTAGGGGGCCAGCTCGATGGCCCATTTCACCACCCGGCGGGATGCATGCCGGCTGCCTATGATCTCGGCCAGCGGGGCGGTGCATACAACCGTGATGGGATGCTCTTGGAAGTAGGGCTTCAGCTTCTTGGCGGCGAAGTACACGCCGTAGCACATCTTCTGGTAGTGCGGGTAGTTCTGCTTCAAGGTAGACAGCACCTCGCTCAAATAGTACACCGGCCTCTGGACCGGCTGGGCTCGGCCCTCTTCTGGGCGTTGGACTACGATGACGGTGCTGACCACCCGGCTGGTTGCGGCAATGTAGAGGAGCATGAGCTCTTTCTCAGTCGGCGCCGCCAGGACAGGCGGCATGGCCAGCATCTTCTTCAACTCGTGAAAAGCTTGGTCGGTTTGGTCATTCCACTCGAAGTGAGTGGTCTTCTTCATGAGGCGGTAGAGGGGGAGAGCTTTCTCTCCGAGCCGGCTGATGAAGCGGTTCAGGGAGGCCAAGCATCCGGTGAACTTCTGGACGTCTCGAAGTTTGGTGGGAATCGCCATTCTCTCAATGGCCTTGATCTTTACTGGGTTGCATTCGATGCCGCGTTCGGAGACCATGAAGCCTAGGAGCTGGCCGGCTGGCACAACGAACACGCATTTCTCAGGGTTGAGCTTGATTTGGAACCAGCGTAGGTTCTCAAATGTTTCCTTGAGGTCTTCCAGCAAGGTGCCGCGCTTCTCCGTCTTCACCACAATGTCGTCTACATAGACGTGGGCATTTCTGCCGAGCTGCTTGAGGAGGCACTTCTGCATGCAACGCTGAAAAGTGGCACCGGCATTTCTCAAGCCGAATGTCATAGTCAGGTAGCAGAAGGCTCTGAATGGCGTGATGAAGGCGGTCTTCAGGCGGTCTGCCGGATCTAACTTTATATGGTGGTATCCTGAGTAAGCATCCAAGAAACTCAACAGCTCGCATCCGGCCGTGGCGTCTATCACTTGATAAATCCTTGGCAGGGCAAAGGGATCTTTGGGGCAGGTCTTGTTGAGGCTCGTGTAGTCTATGCACATGCGCCACTTGTTGTTCTTCTTTAGCATGAGGACCGGGTTGGCGAGCCACTCTGAAAGAAAACTTCCATAATGAAGCCTGCTGCCAGAAGCCGGGCTATCTCTTCTCCTACAATCCTTCTTTTCTCCTCCGACAGTCGGCGGAGGCGTTGTTTGACTGGTTTTGCGTCTTCTTGGACGTGTAGCTTGTGCTCGGCGAATTCCTTCGGAACACCTGGCATGTCCTTGGGGGACCATGCAAAGATGCCCCGATTCTCACGGAGGAAATCGACGAGCTCGCCTTCCTATTTGCTATTTAGGTTTGCCCCAATGACGGCAAACCTCTCTGGGTGCTCAGGGTCAAGAGGTATCTTCTTCGTCTCCTTGGCCGGCTGGAAAGATCCTTGGGCATCATACTCCTTGGGATAGGGGGACAAGGCCGACTGTTTGCCGGCCATGGACACAACTTGGTCCAACATCTTCTTTTCTTCGGCAATCACAAGGGACTCGGCCAGCCGGCTGCTGGCTACTACGCACTCGGAAGATTTCTTGTAATCGCCCGCTATGGTGATGACGCCCTTGGTGCTCGGCATCTTCATCTTGAGGTAAGCATAGTGGGGAACATCCATGAACCTGGCCAAGGCAGGTCGGCCAAGCAATGCATGGTAGGGGCTCTCCAGGTCCACCACTTCAAACCAGATCGCTTCCCGGCGGAAATGCTCCTTGTCCCCAAAAAGTACATCAATCTTGATCTTGCCAATGGGGGCGCAGGACAGGCCGGATACGATGCCATGGAACACAGTCCGAGTAGGCATGAGTTGCTTCGTCTTGACGTTCAGCTTCTCCAGGGTGTCACGATACAAGATGTTGATGCTGCTCCCGCCGTCTATCAGCACACGGGAGAAACGGGCGGCGCGTCTATCTGTTGCAAGGGTGGCATCCAAAACCAACGCATAAGAGCCGGGAGATGGCATCACCTCCGGGTGGTCGGCCCGGCTCCAGCTGATAGGTTTTTCTGACCAGTGCATGTGCTCGGCGGGGTTGGCAGCGACCATGTTGACTTCCTGGTGCTCTCGGCGTTTGCTGCGCCGGTCTTCGGGCTGGCTTGTAAAGACGATATAAGCGGCATGCTCGTCGGGGAACTCATCGTGCACGGCTCCGATTGCAGGCCGAGTGGTCGGCGGCGGCGGAACCGGAGGCGGCGGACCGGCAGGCGGAGGCGGCGCGAGCCCTTCGCCTTTGGAGATTCGGGTGAGCCAGTGGCACTTTCGGGTTGTGTGGTTGGACGGCTTCGCGCCGCTATGGAACTTGCATGGGGCATCGAGAGTTTGCTCGTAGGAGAAGGCCGGCTGCCAAGCCGGCTTGCCGCCCCTCTGCTTCTTGGGTGCGGGCTTCCCTTCGGGCTGCTCGTCTTCGACTGTGGCCACCTACCGACTGGTGGAGGGCAGCACGGGGCCCTTGCGCTTGTGGTCGTTCTGGTGTGGGCGTCGGCCGGAGTCCCCAGCCGGCGTCTTGTGCGCCGGGTTGAGTACTTCCCGGACGCGTCTACCCGGAGCTCGGTCTTCATTGAGGAGTCGGCGGTGGTGTACTTGTCCGCTATGTCCAGAAGCTCATCGAGGGTAGTCGGCTCGTCGCAGAGAAGCTTGTGCTTGAGGAGGGTGCCTTCTCGGCACCCGGCAGTGAAGTATTCTATGGCTTGCACCTCGTGCACCCCTTCGCAAGAGTTGCGGAGCTCGGCCCAACGCGTGAGGTAGTCGCGAGTGGACTCGGTGGGGCCTTGTACACACAAGGAGAGCTGTCTGGGCTTGGGAGCCCGCTTGTAGGTGCTGGTGAAGTTGCGGACGAAGGCTTTTGTGAAGTCTAGCCAGCTGTTGATGCTGTATGGCTTGAGGCTGTTGAGCCAGGTCCGCGCCGTGCCTTGCAGCATGAGGGGCACGTACTTCACGGCAACGCGTCTATTGCCGTTTGCTATACTAACCGCCGTGGAGTAGTCGATCAACCAATCTTCCGGCTTCATGGAGCCGTTGTACTTGGGCGTGTCTCTTGGGAGCGAGAACCCTTTGGGGAAAGGCTCGTCGCGGATGCGGGGGTCGAACCAAGGCGGGCCGACATCATCTTCTTCTTCCAGCGACCAAGGGATCGCGCTAGGCGGTCGATCCGATGGCGGGCGTCGTTCTCGCCGACTCCTTCGCGGCGACCTAGTCGGCCGCTGAGAGTCGGATGCGCAACAGGCGGTGGGGTGGGATATCTCTCCCCACGGGGCCGAGGCGGAGGCGGGTTGCCCCGCCACTCCACGGCCCGGGGATGGCCTTCTGCGTCTCGCTCGATGGAGATTCGGGTTCGGCTTCGGCTGGCAGCCGGCTCTTTCTCGTGCGCGCGCGGGTTTTACCCGCAGTCGGCGTCCGGGACGTCGCGCCGTGATCTCGGCGCGGGGGAGGGCTTTCCGCGCGGGCGTCGGCTTCGTGCCGCTGCGCGGCCGCATCGATTAGCTGCTGGATGCGTCTGGTCATGTGGGGGAGTTCTTCGGCCCCCAATCCGTCTAGCTCGTCTACGGCCGCCTGGGCGGCACGCAGGTTCTCGAGTGGAGTGGCGTAGACTGGGCGGTCGACTCCTAGCGTGTCGGCGACGACAGCGCCGCGCTGTCTGACAACGCCGGCCCGGCTGGGCCCGCCTGGGGGCGGCGTGCCAAAGGCGGCGCGGTCGGCTTCGCGTCGGTGGGCCTCAGTGAGGCGTCTCATGGAAAGCCAACTTCCGGCCCTCCGCGAGGAGGGCGAGGCGGCGAGCCTCCAGTGCTTCAGCATCGGCGTCGGCCGGGAGGGGGATGGACAAGTCGTGGACCGCCGCATGCGGGGCGTCGTGGGCGCTCTCGTCAGAAGCGTTGCCGTGGCCAATGACCATCACCTCAGTGGTGACAGCTTCGCAGCCATCGGCCCGGGGGAGCGGGTCGTTGTAGATCGTGACGTCGGCGGGGAAAGTGTCGAGCGAGGCCGTGTCGGAGTCGACAGGCATCAGATCGGTGGAGCCAACAGACTCCAAGTCCACAGCAGGCTCGCCGGAGACGCGGAGCTGGCCGAGAAGGTTGACGAGGTGGTCGGTGCCTGCGTCAGAGGCGAGCTCGTCGGAGATGAGGGTCTTGTCAGGAGATCGGCGAGGCCGCTCGCTGCGCAGACGTTGGTTGACGCCTTGTAGCGCGATCGTGGCAAGCGCCCATCCGGCGTGCCGGGCTAGGCTACGCTCGCTGGGAGGAAAGAGGGTTCCGTCCAGAATGTCCGGGGCGACGGTGCACCTGGCCCCACGGTGGGCGCCAAATGTCGGGTGGGTAGGTTGCGACATATGCCAACGGGTGGTCATCATGTGGGAGCCAGTAAGGACGTCGCCGGTGCCTGGAAACGGATGAGGCGAAGACATGCACGCGGCGAATCTTACCCAGCTTCGGGCTCTCTGTGGAGATAACACCCCTACTTGCTGCTTGCGGGGTCTCCGCATGATCACTAGATGAACAAGTAGCTACCACGATGCTCCTTGAGCTGTTTTGTGAGAAGAGAAGAAGAGCACGGCTAGCCCTTCTCCCCTCTCTATGTGACTGTCTAGAACTAGCTTGGATCAACCCTTGCATGGGTGTCCCGGGGTTTATATAGGCCTACCCCCCGGGGGTACAATGGTAATCCGGCTGGGCATGGGGCCCAGCCGTCTGTGTCTACACTCGCCGGCTTCTGCGCCGGCTGCTGGGGCCCGCCGGCTGGTGGGTCCCTCCGGCTACCGGCTCCTTGGTCGACAGGCAGGCCCCACTGTCCAGGGCCTTGTCGGTGGCTGGTTACTGTTGCTCAATCCTGGTGACGAGGGCTTCGCCGAGGTGGGCGTGGCTACAGTGCCGCCGTCCGGCGGGGGATCGCTATAGCCTCACCGCGTCTTGTCTCCTTAATGGGGCGTCTCCTTCGAGGGAGGTGGCAAGCCGGCTGTGGAGAGCCGGCTCTATCTTGGGCCGACTAGGGGAGGCCTGGCCGCCTTCGGGTGTCTCTCTGCCTGAAAGGACCCACCGCCCGTGGGCCACACTGGCAGCCTGTCATGGATGACATCAGGGTCAACATGGCGACAGTGCCGCGCCGGACGGGTCATGGCCACCCGTACGGCGCACTGTGCCAGGCGTGCTCCGGGATTCGGGGGTGGCAGGCTTTACTGTAGCCATGCCCCGTCACATCGCTATTATGTGGATGCAGACTTCGAGGGTATGATCTTGACCGCTTTGTGGGAGTCGGCTTCTTGGAGTCGGCCTTCTCGCGGCCGGCTTCTTGGAGCCAGCCCTCCCGCGGCTTTCTTCATGAGGGCTAAAGTCGGGTCGCCTTCCGATAGCCGGCCTGGGAGACAGCCGGCAAGGGAAAGGCGGCCCCATGTCTTGGCTTCTTGAGGGCCGGATCGGCTCGTAATTTTTTCAGAAGGGCCAGGGGGAGACGGCTAGGCTACCCGTGGTCATTTACTCCGACAGGGATCATGGGGGAAGTGGGGGGTGTGGTGGTTGATCGGGCTAGGGTTCGAGGAGGCGTGGGGGGGGGGGTTAAGCGGGGAGAGGTGGGCCGGCCGGGATGGGCATGGCCGACTGGGCCAGCCAGTTGGCTAACTGGGCCAGTTGGCCCGGGGGGGTCGTTTTCTTCTTTTTTTGGAAAACAAAAAGCTACTACTTTGCAATTATTCCGAGCACCAAATGACTCTTGTAAAATGTGCCACATGCCACCATAAATACTTTGCAATATTTTGAAGTTGCACAAAATTGTTTTGAGCATTTGGAAATGTTTACACACTTTTAGAAATCGAAAAGGCCAATTTAATTGTTGCTGGACCACTCAAATAATTTCTAGGAGGTTTTTTGGAATCCAAGAGAGGTAGGTTTCATCATGACAAATACTTGGAGAATATTTGCCACATTGTGAACTATTTTTCTGGCTCATTTGAAGATGCAAATAATTGACTTCAATTTGAATTGAATTGGACTTGATTTTTGGACAAGTGGCATTTTGGCTTAGGAAAGCATGATGACAAGGCATCATAACTTGGGATTACTGTAGCTTAATTATCCGGGCATCACAATTCTCCTCCACTATAAGAAATCTAGTCCCGAGATTTAAGGGGTGTAGTAGGGGGAAAGACTCGAAAAGTACGGGGCTCAACACAAGATAGGTACCTGGGGGCTATCTCGCGATGTGGCATAGAGGCATCTCTCGAGTTGAAATTTAAGAAGGCCATCAAGAGCAAGGTAAGGAGGAGCAATAAGAAGCTTCAAGTGGATGGAAAATCATTCGATGTCTGAAACAGACTATGAAAGGGGTTCAGTGCATCGAAAATAAGTATTGCATCTAATAGCAGAAAATATCCCAAGAAGGTGGCTCGTGAATTACATACAAAGCCAAGCATGAGGAACAATTTTGGAAGACAGAGATGCACAGGAGAGTTAGGTTTCGATCCTGTGGAACTGTGGATTATGGGCCCACCATGTGGGTTAAAGGTAGGAAGGGCGCTAACATATGCACGGTCATGATAGCAAGGTAGGTCAGAGGATAGCCTGTTAGTTATGTTGGCAAGAACGTTGGTACCAAGGGCGAGGGACGAAGAGAACCATTTTCCTGCTCGTTAAGACGAGGCGGACCAATAGGCAAAGTTCTCATCCATCGGCGGCTACTAGAATGTCGTCAACAATAGTAACAGGGTCTTACTGACAGAGTGATACAAAGAGGTGTTTACATAAGCAGGGAAATATTACTGCTTATATAATTTAAATCACAATAAAGTTTAAACAAACCAATGGAAAGGAAAATGTGTTTAAACACATATTTCAGGGGTATATCCTTCCCAAGGACAAACAGAACATGATATACATGATAGGACAGCAAGTTCAAAAGCATTTAGATAATGGGGCGAGGGAAGAATCATGATATTACCCATACAACGGTGTTTGGATAATTGATAAAGAAAATTTAGTATCGTGCTTTAAATGTTCTTATTGGAGATTGGATTACCACAGACATGCTTTGAGATAGCATTGACATGGTTTCAAGCAAAGGTCAAACTTTGGATACACCAAGTATCCATTGGAAACAACTTAGAAAATAAGTCATACAATTCTAGCAGGGAAAAGATGAGGGTGTGGCTGACGGGCTCAGCAGCAATCCATTGACATGCCAAAAAGGATGTATTTCCAAAATCATATGAACAAGTTTGTGTTGGGGGAAGACAAGAAAGTTGTTGGTGCTGACGCAAACCATCGATAGGCAAGGATGGTATTTCTCATCATGAATTCGATTAATATCCTAGAAAAGCTCAGAATGTTGATGATGATCATAACACATTTGTCGAGAGGTTTCATGAAGATGTAATTGATCGGCGATGACATCAATTCAAAGAAATGATGAAACGAAACGTTATGGGGACCACGGGTACGACACAAACTCGGAATCAAGCTTGTTGTTCAAGGTGAAATGATATGACGAGGAAAATCGACATAAGCTTAACTCATCATCAAAAATTGTGCTCCGAGAAGGACCAGGTAGCATGGTTAAAATTTAGCATGATAATGATATAGCCGATCTGGCTGGGAATGATGTGATGGTGTATCATTCCAATGAGAATTCACAAGAGTGGTGCAATGACACAATATCCTTGAGAGAACAGGGGGCAATACTCGAGGTAGATCAACATAGATGTTGGACAGATGAAATGATCTGCAAAAGACAAGTATTTTAACTTGTCCGGGAAATGGAATCAAGAAGAAATATGGTCGGAACCATGATTGCAAGGAACCAATTTACACATGCAAGATGAGCTTGTACCAAGGGAACCTTAATTGTATGAGAAGATTCCATGATAAGATCTACATCGTGTCTATGGGCATGAACACAAAGTTCAAGGTCGACTCCCACTTCTTCAATGCATAAACTCTCAATTACTTCTCGCATTTGACAAAGTTGTAGTGTAGAAATTTTTATCTGGCGTAACACTAGTAGAGTATGACCCATAGAAATTTCTGGGTTCACACAAATTAGGGAAATTATTAGTTCAACCCCTTGGGGCATCTTAGGAACATATACTACAAGTTTCAGGAGTAATTAACACAAGCTCGAAAGCAGAGCATGTTTGACAAAAGGACATGATACAATTTACCAAAGGCATTATGTATCCGAGGAAAAGCGCATAAAATTTTGAACATGAAGGGAACTGCTGGATAATAATCCAACAAACGATTCAACGGTCTTCAATGGATCTGATTTGAGTATCAGTATTCAATCAAAAGAAGAAAATAATGCAAAGGCATTGGATTATAGAAACAACTAGATAATTCGATGCTTAATGCAAAGAAATTATGATTTCCAAATTAGAAGATCAGAAGCAGACACTCTGATCAAAAGACAAGTAAGTTGAATAGATATAGATCGACAATCAATTAAGGTTTGGTTTGCCGAGAACCAGCTCATGTCCAGAATGACTTATGAGCAGGAAGGTCAAATTTCAGGGTTCGGCTGATGATTGCGAGCAATCGCAACATAATGAATCAATAGGCTCAGGATGACAATGACAAAGGATGTTTAATGAATATTTCCATACATATGGATTTAACCATATTGCAGGAAGACAAAACTTTCGGGAGCACTAGGCTTTAGTGGATCTTCGGGAGATCGAATTGCACTCGAAGAATTTTGTGAGACATATGATCAACTAGGAATGAACAAATCCTCGATAAGTGTGAGGAATTATTCGTAGGGGGGTATTCAGGCGGAAAAGAAGCTGCAAGGCAGCAGGCACAAAGGATTCTCGGAAATTCCGAAGTATTTCAAGGTATCTTGTAATAACAAGAACAATTGGAAAAGAAGGTATGGACAACAAGTGTATGCAGCTGTCCATAGGGATTTATTGGTGATATGAAATTGCAACGGAGAAGGGCACAAGGGTTTCGGGGAAACATCGGAGAGTATCTTCGAAATCTTCTGGTGCAGCAAGCGATCATCTGGACTGAAGGGGCTCTCCGGGAGAAAGTATTTTTAAGAACCTAAAGTTAGATTTTTAGCAAAATTATTTAACCCGAATAGAAGAGAGATCAGACTCCCAGAGTATAGACGAGGAATAAAAGATCCTAATACCACCCAATGACGACGTGGGCCCGTAAGCCACACAGCCAGTTAGTAAAATAGTTTGGATGACTAGACTCAACTCGGCCAAGGAGTTGGAAAGGGGCTTCTACAGGCAGTTGGTTTTCTGATACCAACTTGTGACACCCTCGATTCAATCGTACACTAATCATACATGCAAATGTGTACGATCAAAAATCAAGGACTCACAGGAAGATATCACAACACAACTCTAGACACAAATTAAAATAATACAAGCTTTATATTACAAGCCAGGGGCCTCGAGGGCTGGAATACATAAGCTCGAAAACACAAGAGCCAGCAGAAGGAACAATATCTGAGTACAAACATAAGTTAGACAAGTTTGCCTTAAGAAGGCTAGCACAAAAGCATCTACGATCGAAAAGGAAAGGCCTCCTGCCTGGGAGCCTCCTAACTACTCCTGGTCATCGTCGGTCTCCACGTAGTAGTAGGCATCGGCGGTGGCATCTGGCTCCTGGGCTCCGACATCTGGTTGCATCAACCGGAAAGAAGAAGAAATGGGGAAAAGGGGGAGCAAAGAAACCGTGAGTACTCATCCAAAGTACTCACAAGAAAGGATCTACACTACATATGCAACATTATCAAAGGAAGGCTGTATATGTGGACTGGGCTGCAGAAATGCCAGAATAGAGAGAAGGCCTAGTCCTATCGAAGACTAGCATCTTCTGGAATCCACCGTCTTGTTGCAACAGGAGGGAGTAAAGTAGCATAAAGTAAAGTAGTAGTAATGTTATCAACCTCGGCCAGAGATCCTTTCTCGACTCCCTGCGAGAAAGCAATCCCAGAGCCCCACTATCCAGTTATCATCTCATATCCAAGTCTCATCTCCATGTCTCATCTCAAGTATCCAGTTCTAGTTGTATCGATCGGGATACTACTCCAAGTGTCCGTTACCGTAAGACAGGCTACCGGTAGACGTTTTCTTCCCTGCAGGGGTGCACCAACTTACCCACCACGCTCGATTAACTCCGGCCGGACACACTTTCTGGGGTCATGCCCGGCCTCGGCCAAATAATACGCCGCCACCCGACCTAGGCTTAATAGAGAGGCCAGCACGCCGGACTAAATCTATGCCCCCAGGGGTCATGGGCCATCTCCCCGCGAACTCCTGCACGTTGCGTACGCGACCGATGAGCAGACCTAGCTACCCCCTTCAACAAGGCAGGAGCTTACGCAGTCCAACCCGGCGCGCGTCGCTCAGTTGCTGACGTCTATTAAACTTCGGCTGATGCATACGACACAGAATGCCCATACAATGCCCACGTGATGGTTAGTTCTATCAGGCCAGAGGCCCCTCGGATCAAATATCCAAACCGTAGTTGATTAGAAGCACGCGGTAACGAGTAGAGACTCATGATCGATGTGACCCCATCGCCCCGTCTCGAGTACTTGCGGAAAGGGCTAAGAATGCCCGGCCACGCCTCGTAGTTATCTCGCAGGCACCTTCCAGGTCAACCCGACTCCACATCTCTCTATTAAGCTCGCGGGGGTACCCCTCAGGGTCGACCCATCTTTAGTAACATGGCTCAGTGCATAGTCATAGTAACCATAGTAACTGTGTGTCTAACACCAAGGAGAAAACCCGAGGAATCACCCCCGGTGAATTCCACTCGATGTTGTCATCAAGGTGAACGTAAGAGGATCCACCCTCGAGGTTCACATTTGATGGGTTGCACGACAGAGCCCTATTGGAAGTGGTTAAGGAGGAATTCACCCTCAATGACCTCGATCGTATAGCTACACTACGGAGATCTCATCAAGAGTGATGTAAGAGGTTCCACCCTCGGCACTCGATGGTAACTCTGCAGAGTCATACAACTAGGGGGGGTGATGTGTGGTGTCGGGGCCTGGACGTCGATCACGTTGATCGAGTCATCGAACATAAAGCGGGGTAACTGGGACAAGGTGGGGGTCACTGATAGATCACTAACCAACCTATACTAAGCAGTTTAGGATAAGCAGGTAAGGTATAAAAGCAGGTAACAACAACGGTCTATGCATCAGAGTAGGATCTTACAGAAAGCAGTAGAATTTCTAATGCAAGCATGAGAGGGAAAGAAATGGGCGATATCGGAATGCTCAAGGAGTGTTTCCTTGCCTGGTTGCTCTGGCAAGGAGGGGGGTCATCGTCGACGTAGTCGATCACAAGGGCAGCATCGGTCTCAGGGTCTACCGAGAGAAGAGGGGGAAGAAACAGTAAATATAAATCAAACATAGCACCACAAAGCATAACGTGGCAATATGATGTGCCGGGTGTGACCTAACGCATGGCTACACGATATAGGTGAAGGGGGAATTCAACCAGGAATGTATTCCCGGTTCTGGACCTGTGTCAGACAGATGACCGGAGGGGGAATGTTCCATGTTCAGATAGTTAGAGGCATCTGACGGGTAAACGGACCGCGTATTCGGATTCGTCTCATCGTTCTGAGCAACTTTCATGTATAAAACTTTTTCATCCGAGCTACACATTATTTTAAATGATTTTTCAAAGTATTAAACATTTTCTGAATTTTTTAATAATTCGAAAAATGGAGTTATTACATCAGCATGACGTCATCATGATGTCAGCAGTCAACATTGACCATTGACTGGTCAAACTGGAAGTGGGGCCGTCTGTCATAGCTACGTTTTAACTAAACAGGTTTTATTAGACTAATATGCAATTGGGTTAATTAAAGTTAATTAATTAGGGTTAATTAACAGGATTAATTAACTGATTAATTAAATTATTTTTATAATATATACTTAATTGTTTTTTAAAGGGCGTTGGGCGCCCCACAAGTCATTGGCCCAGCGGGCTACCGGGTGGTGGATGCGGGCACCTGGGCGTGGGCGTCCGCCCAAACACGCACAGGCGTGATGGAGGGCGCCGACGGAGGCTATGGCCGGCTATGCGCGCACGGCGAGCGCCGGTAGGCGCACATGCCACGCACGGGCGGGGGCGCGGGGTGCTTGCGAGGCACAGGTGTGGCCCTAGGCCAGCAGGCAGCAGCAGCCGCGGGTCAAGACGGGCGCGATGCCTCAATCTCGAGTGTTGGAGCAGCGGAAAAGCAGCAGTCGGGCGCGACAGCAATAGACAGCATCGCCGGCGGGGGCGGGCGCACGCACGGGGCGCAGCCCGGTGTAGCCGATGCATGGAGAAGTGGGGCCATGGGAGCGTGGGGGCGCATCAACGGTCGCGACAACCGCAACGAGTGCGCACAGCGACTGCGGCGCCAGTCAGAAGAACGGGTGGCGCAGACGACAAGCTAAGCCGGTGAATCAAGGAGAGGGAAGAGGAGGACGGACGGCGGCTCATCCCCGTTGCTGGGGAACACCGGTGAGGCTCGAAGGAGCCGTGCAAGGAGGAGATGAGGATGCAAGCGACGACGTCGGGTCGGTGGCGAGGCGAGGTCGCGGCTTCAGGAGGGCGTCGCACGAGGAAGTGGAGGGGCGAGGAGGACGACCGCGAGGCAGCGCCGAGCGATGGCTGCGAGGATGGGCTCCGTGGAGGAGGTGTCACGACCGGTTTTCCAATAAAAATGTTTATTGAGAAACCAATCTTTTGAGTCCAGTATGAGAAAAATCCTCCTTACTGGTAGACAAATTCTTGATACAATAAGCAAGTAGCATAAAATATATTACAGGGTCGAGCTACGGTTGCTCAACCAAATTATTACAAGCACGCCAATAATTATACATAATGGCGGATATGACACAGTGGTGTGGAGGCATACTACTAACTCGAGGATAGGGTGGTGGTGGAAAATCACAGCGGGGAGTGAGATACATGACTCTAAAACTGGCATCTCATCGAGCGTCGAGGTGAGGCTCGGTGAATTTATTTGGTAGCGGAAGCGGATATAATACAGTGACCAAATCCAGGGTCGCACGAGACTGACTGGGATTCCTCTAGGCGTCTGACTCGCTATCGAGTTCTTCATCCATGAGATCGCCTTCGTCAGCATCTGGCCAAATCAACAAGCCAGGTGAGTACTTTGAAAGTACTCGCAAGACAGTTCGGACGTAAGATATAACAAATGCATGCATGGATGCGCCATGATTAATTTACCAATGCACATTCAAAATTTAGCAAGCAAGGTAAGTAAAAAGGGAATCGGCGGTAGTCCGCCTGAAAACCCAACAAAAATAATAGGATACCGATCGGGTGTCTGAAGCGACGCCTCGAAGGGTGATCAAATAAATAGAGACCATGCCACAGTCGGGTGTCTAAGCCACACCACGTAAAGGGCTTAAACTGAAAATAAAAGACATGCGTACCACAGTCGGACGTCGGGGCGACATCACAGAAAGGGCTTATATTGAAAGTAAATAACTGTACTGCCGCAGTCGGACGTCTGAGCGACATCGCAGAAAGGGCTTTTATTGAAAGTAAATAATAACAATGCCACAGTCGGACGTCTGAGCGACATCGCAGAAAGGGCTTTTATTCACAAGTAAATAATACTCATAATAAATATTCAATTCTTGACAATAAACGGGTTAGTCCATCCACAGGAATAAACATTTAACCGACTTAGCACTCATGTGATTCACCGGAGTCTCTGTCATCAAAACTGACATTTGCCAGGATAAGATAATACCGAACTTGGACATGGAATAGATGATTCAAAGGAATATATGACTCTGCAGAGTTTGTACGAAATTTTTTCCCACAGCCAACGGATTTCCGTAGTCACGAAGGACTAGTTCCGTTTACGATATTTTGGAAGAAAACACAGCTAACCAGTACACACCCATCCTACCTCTCGATGCCAGGAATCACCCTAGACATCGTCCAAGAAAAACTTTTGAGACGGGGAGATCACAATCTCGAATAGCATGGGATCAAATTTATATACACGCGCTCTAAGGGGTGCCCCCCTCTCGGTCCCAACCGGAAACACCCATGCCCCCTGACCGGATGACTGGCTTTAATCCAGGGCCATGGAACCATCATCACGGCCTCTCCTTTTGGTGTGTACCAAGGAAGCGGTTTGCAACTTACTAAGCCATATTCCTTGCGGAAAACATGTGGTAGTACAGGGAAGGAAAGATGGATGGAACTGGACCGATACGGGTTGACACTGAAGTCATATAGTCTGGCATAAGACTGGCATGCTACAACACTGCCATCTTACCATCCTCATGCCAACACATGGCCATGCATACTCACATCCATCCACTTATGGATCTTCGAAACTCACTTGCCTCATCGTTGCATGTAACATGACATTCGTCGGTATGCTCATCAACATGCCATGAAACTACTTAATGAAAACATGCCAAAACAATCATCATATCAAAAGTTCAAACATGCTTGCCTGGTTCAGAGTAGTCGGAGCCTAGCTCGGTGAAGTTCGCGGTCCCGTCACGTCCTTCGGTATCTACGGTATAAAGAAACATACGCGCTAACGTAAATACCGTGAGGTGCACAAAATTATTCCAAATATTTTTCAAATAAATCTGATAAAAAACTAGACAAAATTCTAATGAGGACAGAAAAAGAATCAATCAAAAATTCCTTTCTGTTAAAAAGTTATTAGGGTTTTAACCCAAGGACCCATCTGTAATGAAACAGAAAACTTCCAGGGGCTAACTTATAAAAACAGAAAACGATTCGATTGAAAATACGCCGGCCCAGAGGGGTGACGTACTTTGGCAGAAGACGCCTTCAGAAAACGGTTCGTTTAAAAAGAACTGAGAGGCTGACGGGCGGGTCCCACCCGTCAGGTTTGAATTTTCAAACGGGGGACGAAGCTCGTCGGCGCCCAAGAGCCGCGGTGGTCGCCGGCGGCGATCCATGGCGAGGCAGGGAGATCGGAGAGTACCTCCGTGTTCAGGGCGCCATTCCACGTCTGTGGGAGGTGGTGGTGGTCGCAGGCGAGTACCACGTCGGCGGCGACGCTGGCTCCGGCGGACGGCGATTCGGGTGGTTGCGGACCTCGTCGAAGAGAGCTGTGAAGATCAAATTGGAGTGGGGATTAGACTCTTAGTTGCTCGAGAGGGTTGCTGATGAAGTTGGGGCGCCGGAGACGGCCTCACCGGAGCGAATCACGGTGTAGGCCGAGGCGGAACGGGGCGGCTGGAGTTGGGGGAGGAGACCACTTGTAGGATCTAGAAGTAGATGTGTCTAGAGGGGGGTGATTAGACACATAATGCTCAAGTTGCAATTTTTAAGCTTTTTTGGTTTACGTGGAGTTTAGGCACAATTTCAACACACACGATACATATCAAGCAAGCATGCAAAGAGTATATGAGCAGCGGAATGTAAAGCATGCAACTTGCAAGAATGTAACGGGAAGGGTTTGGAGAGATCAAACGCAATTGGAGACACGGATGTTTTTCCCGTGGTTCGGATAGGTGGTGCTATCCTACATCCACGTTGATGGAGACTTCAACCCACGAAGGGTAACGGTTGCGCGAGTCCACACAGGGCTCCACCCAAGGGTAACGGTTGCGCGAGTCCACACAGGGCTCCACCCATGAAGGGTCCACGAAGAAGCAACCACCCACAAAGGGTCCACGAAGAAGCAACCTTGCCTATCCCACCATGGCCATCGCCCACACAGGACTTGCCTCACTAGCGGTAGATCTTCACGAAGTAGGCGATCTCCTTGCCCTTACAAACTCCTTGGTTCAACTCCACAATCTTGTCGGAGGCTCCCAAGTGACACCTAGCCAATCTAGGAGACACCACTCTCCAAGAAGTAACAAATGGTGTGTAGGTAATGAACTCCTTGCTCTTGTGCTTCAAATGATAGTCTCCCCAACACTCAACTCTCTCTCATAGGATTTGGATTTGGTGGAAAGAAGATTTGAGTGGAAAGCAACTTGGGAAGGCTAGAGATCAAGATTCATATGGTAGGAATGGAATATCTTGGTCTCAACACATGAGTAGGTGGTTCTCTCTCAGAACATATGAGTTGGAATGATGTGCGTGTTCTGATGGCTCTCTCACCAAATGAGAAGGAGGTGGAGGGGTATATATAGCCTCCACACAAAATCCAACCGTTACACACAGTTTTCCAATCTCGGTGGGACCGAATCAATAAACTCGGTCTGACCGAAAATGTAAACCTAGTGACTGTTAGAGATTTCGGTGGGACCGACTGGATCAACTCGGTGAGACCGATGTGCTGGGGTTAGGGTAAATCCAAAACTCGGTTTGACCGATTACTCAAACTCGGTGGGACCGATTTGGGTAATAAGTGAAACTGAGATTTGATCAAGCAAACTCGGTGGCACCGATTGCATATCTCGGTGGAATCGAGAATATTGCAATGGGTAACAGAGAGTTTGCAAGCCCATCTCGGTTAGACCGAGATCCCATCGGTGAGACCGAACTGATTAGGGTTTGGCAGTGACATATGACAAGTGAAACTCGGTGGCGCCGGATAGAAAAAATCGGTAGGACCGAGTTTGGCTTAGGGTTTAGGTCATATGTGGATATGGGAAAGTAGTTGAGGGTTTTGGAGCATATCATTAAGCACATGAAGCAAGAGGCTCATTAAGCAACACCTCATCCCTCCTTAATAGTATTGGCTTTTCCTAAAGACTCAATGTGATCTTGGATCACTAAAATGTAAAATGAGGAGTCTTGAGCTTGAAGCTTTAGCCAATCCTTTGTCCCTAGCATCTTGAAGGAGTTCCCACAACCTTTAGTCCATGCCACTCCATTGTTGAACTTATCTGAAACATGCTAGATTGAGATGTTAGTCCAACAAGAGATATGTTGTCATCAATTATCAAAACCACCTAGGGAGCACTTGTGCTTTCAAGGTCCCCTTTTATAGGAGATCCGAGGCGGTGGCGGTGAACAGGGTTCTCCGGCGATGGATTATGGCGGCACAGTGCTTGGTCGGGGAGTTTAGGAGGTTGGGCATCAACGTGGAGGTCCACTGGTTCCATTCAGACGCTAAACGGACTTGGATTAGGAGCTTGGGGTGGGTTTCGACGGAACGGGGCGGCGCGGGCCCGTCGGCGGCAGAGAGCGTGCCCTGTGCTTGCCGGGCCACGGCGACGGTACAGCGGGGTGTGCTGGCGTGCATGAGGCCACGCGGAGCTACCAGGAGGATTGGGCGGCGCTGAACGGCGTTGAGCCGCCGTTCTGCTCCCTGTCGGCCGCTACGGTGGGTCGGCCGCCGCAAGACACGCCGGCGCAGGCGGGCCAGGGTGCCACCGACGCCAGGAAGGCGCCAAGCGCGCATGTGGAGCTCCGAACAAGCAGGCCAGGCGGCGAGCAACGTGCCAAGGGCACTGTGGCCGCGTGACCGAAATCTGACGAAGAGAAACGACACTGAACCCTGAAGTTTCTCTGAATTTTCTGAATGTGCAAAGGAATAGTGCATCTCAGGTGTTCGACAAAATGTTTTTGGTATGAGGGAGGATCCGCTTGAGCTGATTTTTGGTGGAGTGGCCTCTCATTTCACCAGGAGACTGCCTGAATTTTTGTGGAATTTTTGGGGAAGTGTAGATATGAATTTCACCAAATTTGGCAAATCTGGTCCAAACTTGCAGGGAGTGAAATTTGAAAAATTTGAAAAGAAGAAGAGTGGATCAAGATGGTTCTAGGTTGTGGGTACTAAGGATTAACCAGGGGAGTTGGTTTGGGATAAAAACTCAAAGGCAATGAGGTACTTGCTTTGAAAATCACTCAGGCTCAAAATAATTGGCAGAAATGATTTGAGAGATAAAATAATTGAAATAAAATCCAAAACTTGTTTGGACTTGTTGAGACAGAGAATTTAGATTGTTCAAAGGTGGAGGGAGGGATTTTGAGAAGATTTACTATAGGAGACATGGTAAAACCATGGGTGGTTTTCAAGATAAGAAAAACCTCAAAATTCATAGAGTTCTTTTTATAAGAAAAAGAATAATTTCCAAAATATACTTTGAGAAGGGAACCATCAGAGAAAGAGTTTTAAAGATCAAACACCATAGTTTGAAGAAGATACAAAAATAAAAACCCTTGCCAAAGAAGTTTTTAAGACGAAGGTTTTCTGGAAAAATTTTAAATGGCCTCTTTTCAAAAACCAACAAAGTTTTTGCTGAAAACCAAATAAAAATTTTGGAGTGTCACAGGAGGGAGACGGGCGACGGCATCGAGCGGTGGGGGCGCCGGCTCGGGTGGCGCTAGAGGCGCCCCCGATCTAGATCGGATCATGGGGTGGGGGAGAGGAGCGAGGGATCATGGGGGAAGTGGGGTGTGGTGGTGGATCGGGCTAGGGTTCGAGGAGGCGGGGGGGGGGGGTAAGCGGGGAGAGGTGGGACGGCCGGGATGGGCATGGCCGACTAGGCCGGCCAGTTGGCTAACTGGGCCGGTTGGCCCGGGGGGTTCGTTTTCTTCTTTTTTTGGAAAACAAAAAGCTACTGCTTTGCAATTATTCCGAGCACCAAATGACTCTTGTAAAATGTGCCACATGCCACCATAAATACTTTGCAATATTGTGAAGTTGCACAAAATTGTTTTGAGCATTTGGAAATGTTTACACACTTTTAGAAATTGAAAAGGCCAATTTAATTGTTGCTGGACCACTCAAATAATTTCCAGGAGCATTTTTGGAATCCAACAGAGGTAGGTTTCATCATGACAAATACTTGGAGAATATTTGCCACATTGTGAACTATTTTTCTGGCTCATTTGAAGATGCAAATAATTGACTTGCAATTTGAATTGAATTGGACTTGATTTTTGGACAAGTGGCATTTTGGCTTAGGAAAGCATGACGACAAGGCATCATTAGGGGGGGATTGCTGTAGCAAGATTCTCAGGGCGTTACAATGGCAAACTATATTTAAATGGTTCGAAGCAGCATCAACAGAAAAGAAATCAAAATGGTAAGATGAAACTAGGGATGTAAGTGGCAAATAAACGACATCCGCTAGTCCCATCTAGTTAGTTTTTGCTACCTCCCTAGTTCATTTTCCTCAAAAAACAAAAAAAAATTGTACTATCATACCACTAGTGGACTTTAATCAGGATTAAACGGGACCGAGTTGACATCCCTAGTTGAAAGGGAGTGTACAACCGCTATATTGATGTTGCCAGGGCATCTAAGTAGTTGAAATGATCTGAGAAAGCACTTAACAGTGTGGCCTCATATAAACTACGAAGACAGTCTTGTGATGAAGTTGAGAGGAAAAGTTAAGGACTCAAATGAAATAGGCATGCATTTCTTTATGATAGTACATCAAGCACTGCTGACATATTGGCCAACTCAGGTATAGCGTAAGAACAAATAAGCATTCGAATCAAGCAATACAGCAAAGCAGACAACTGAACTATTTGTAATTCAGTAGGATTACACGTTGATGGCACAAGCCAAGAGAGCAGCCCACTCGCATTACATTTCACATGTACTAAAACACACTGGCTTACCATATGTTGCTGTGAAGCCTAGCTGCTGTTGCAATGTTCTTTGAAGATATCGTCAGCATCCCGTGGTTGCAAATCTAGTTGTTGTAGTTTATTCTGCACCATCTATTTAGGTAAGATTAATTTTAATCACATGCACTCGTCCGAATTGATCATCAATGGTTCATCTAAACTAACGAAAGAAGGGTGTGTGCATACACGACAATATATCTTCTTCCCTCTATTTTTATGCTTGTTCGAGGTGCCAGCCCCAAAAAAACAAATATTTTGCTTGATGGGGTTGGCAGCTCCATAATTAATAGAAGGATCAAATTAGTCATGCAACTTGGGAAGATCAAAAACACACAAACAAGTAATGAACAGAGGCTCAGAGCAGTGGTGTAATAGCTAGCATCAGAAAATGTACGGTAAAATGAACAAAAAGCAGCGGAACCACATGCTAGTTTGCTGATGTGTAATTAAGCATAGAGAACATTAAGCAGTCTGATGGAACCAACAGGTGGCATCAGAACAAAACTAAAGCATATTAACTATATGTGCACTGGTATGTAATTTAGCACATGTAACATGTTCACTGCTAGAAGTATGGCCCTACAGGTGCAAGCAGAATAACGCGTCTTATGAAAAACTGAATGATGCCCTGAAGAAATTCAAAGGTGCGGTGCTTATGCTAGGAAAGTGAACGTAGGCGCCAGCCGTTGGATAATAGTACCTGATTCTCGGCGGCGTATGGGTATCATTGTCATACTTGATAGCTAAGGATCGTCGATGGTGCTCGTGTCGCGGTTGAGTTTGGGCCGGCTGTCGCCGTCGCTGAAGCAGCTCCGGTGCTACGGTTGCGGCGCCTGTCGACATACAAGAAAGCTCATCTGTGGTAAGTGAACAATTGCATGATAAAGAGAAAAACCGAAGGAGTACAAATCGAAATAACCTGATGAGGCTGTGGCGTCGGTAAAGCAGGGCTGGTGGAGTTGAATATGGCGTTCGTGGAGCGGGTCCGGTGCAGTGGACGAAGGCTTCGGCGGACACGTTGTACAGTGCTTTCGGTGAGGCGGATCTGTTGCAGCGGACGAGGGCTTGTATGAAGGTCCAGCGAAGGGGTGGATGAGGGAGTCAGTGAAGGGCCTACGCTGTGGTGGACGAGGGCGCCGGTTAAGCAGATCCGATGCGGTGAACCATGATGGCGGTCAAGGAGATCTGGAGTGGTGGACAAGCTAGTCGCTGAAGCGGCTCCGGTGAAGTGGTGAGTTGGCAGTTGGGGGTTCCAAGGTGCGGAAGGTAGATCCGACGGGGTGTGAGGTCCACCGCTGTGGCGGAGGACTAGATTCAGCGGCTTGCCGTGGTTGGGGTGTCAGGGAGGGGAAGGGGAGGGGCTCTGGGAAGAATGTTGGGGGCAAAGAGGGGAAAACAATGGAGTTACCAAAGCAGCCCTTTTCCGTTCATGTGGCAGGGGTAAAACAGGAATATCGCAGGGCTAAACTTTCGGGCACGTGATATTTCGATGTCAGTGGGAAGTTTGAAAGCTTTTGGCGCCTAAAATTATAAGTATCCTGCTCTCGTACGGCCGACTATGATATCTGGGCCAAAAATTTGTTTGTTTTGCATGCAAAAAAATGTGCAAGTTTTGAAAATCAGTGTCTCCAACTCGAAACTTAGACTATCCATTCAATTCAAATATGGATCATTGAGCTACTACAAGCAAATACCATCATAGGGTCCAATTCAAATGAAATTCCAAATGTGTTTATCCTAAATATGATGACAAAAGCAAAAATGTGTAGGTGTATGAATAAAGTGGATGATTATAAAGTTTGAACATGCCCGTATGTGTATATCTCTAGGTTTGATATATGAATTTGAAATCACGGAATCCCGGCTTAAAAAATGTACCTCCGTTTAAATGAATTACAAAAGCTAATGATGGAGTCGAATTCCAAAATTCCAATCTTAGGTTTATAATTGTGGTACATCAAGGTATATCACGCATGTTCAAAAGTATCGTTATCTCATAGTACAAACTGTGAAACAAATTGATCAACCATGAGTGCACAATATCTCAATTACGCTAAAGTCCCTCAAATATAGACACCTCACTCTTTATCTTAAGTCAACCCCCCCCACCACACACACACACACACATAGAGAAGTCATTCTCTCCCCCAAACACCAACACACGAGCACATTAACACCCCTCTCTCTTGTAAAGTCTGGACCCCAACATAGGTCTCTATCACTTTGTCTCTCGGGCATGCACACATCTCTTCCCTCACTCTCTAGGTCTCCCGCTATCTCTCTTACCCAAGCACATGCACTATGTAGAGTTTATATTTCCCATACACACAAAATGTCGCCCCCAAACGTCTATCTCCCTAGTTATGTGGTTCTCGCGCACTCACGTCACACACCACCCCCACTACAAGCAAGCACACTTTGTCTCCTTGTGCACGACTCTCTCTTTCTATCTCTCCCACATGCGGACCCGCCCCAACTCCTTCCCTGTATACATATATGTCATGACTCTTTGCATAGCTCCCTAATGTATAATCGTTCTCGATTTTGCACATTGTTCTCTACACCATCTATTTTAGATCTCTCATGAAGTCCCTATCACACACACGATGACTCGCTTCCCTTGCGTCTCCGTTCAAAGGCCAATTTCGGACAACATCAACATTGTCTCCCTATCTATACGCCATTTATGGACACAAACGACCCCTCTCGCCCCCTCTCTTCCTCTCTCTCTCTCTCTCTCTCTCTCCGTCGCTAGATCTCTCTTTCTCTCGCTCTCACACCCCTCTCCCACACACACACTCGATGTCTCTTCGAAATAGTCTGCCCCCCCCCGGCCCGCACCCGTGCTATCTCGCTACTACACATGTCACACCATTCCCCCTTCCCTTATACTAGGTTTACATCATCAGTGGTCTCTCTACTCCACATACACTCTCTCCCTCTCACACACAAACGCGTGCACAAACACACACAGACATGCACAAACACCCATTTATCTGGATCCTCATCTCTCCGCATGTCCGCATGCGTATCTCACACACTCACTCTCTAATTATGTATATGTGTCTCCACGTTACACAACACAAAGCCCCATGTACATGTCTCTCTCTATCCTCCACACACATAGACACAAAGAATCTGTTATCATTGCCTCAGTATCTAACATATCACACACGCTCTCTCTCTCTCTCTCTCTCTCTCGCAAACATGCTCAACAAGGGTTTCCCCGTGAATAACTTACCATCTATTCATCAACAGTCATGGCAGTACGGCGAACACGAGACGTGAAAAATAATAAATCTACACGTGCTTAGACCACCTAGTATGACAAGACATATTGCAAGATGGCACACGCACACATACCCGCACACCTCTCCACATTTGCAGACAAGGCCTTCCCTCGTTCATCCTTATCTCCAACAAACCTCATTGTTGACCAATTAAGAAAGGAAGCCCCTAGAACAAACTAGCCTCGTGACCGCTGCCCGCGTCGTCAATCCCCATGCATCCTCTCAGTCCAGCCACCAACCACCACCACACCCCACTCATCTTCACCTTATCTCATATTTCTCGAGATATCATTAGTTTTTACACATGGGATTAGTCCCTCGAGGGTCAATCACAACAAGTGTTTTATAAAAAAAAGGCATCTTGATGTTCTGTGCAATGCACGGATCTTGCTAGTACTCCTACACAAGACTAAGTTGGTGATGCTGGTGTGTCTGCCATCCGTCATTTTTGACCATTAGATCTACATCTAACGATTGTGAGGTAAGTTGTTGCCTTTTCTCACTAAGATCCCACCTGTCTACCAATTTGCAGAAAAACCCATAATTAGTATCTTAAAACCAACCACATCCCTCCCTGACCTCACCAAAACAGCCCAAGGAATATATTCTAATTGAAACATAATATATCTCTAGTGGCATATGTATATCAAAATTAGAGTGTTTTGTATCAATTTTGTGAATTAGTATTATTCTAATTCTGATTCGTTGCAATGGACATGAACATTGCTAGTATTTCCAACCATGCATTTTTCCTAGTATTCCATAGTTTTGAGTTTTCCATCAAGATATTAGTCACCCATGGTTGATATTTACTTTCAATCATGTACACATATGCACTATGTAACTAGCCTTGCTTATTGGCTTCCGAAGCTTAACTTTCACTCCTACTTACAATATGTAGAGTATTTAACAAAAAACTACCACTTTCAACCAGCCCTAGGAAGAATCTATTGTACAAAAAATAGCAAAAACGTACCCAAAATTTCTTAATCCACGCCAAAAACTACCTACTACTCCTACCGATTAGGTTCGTTTAAACCCATTTATGACAGGGTTGGCCCACACGTTCGTGCTGACGAGGCAGCTTAAACCAACACATTTTGTTTGACCGTTGACGCGAGGGACCCACATCTGACCTTCTATCTTGTTCTTCCCCCTCAAATCATTATATTTCCTGAACATTACTTCAAACAGTACTGATGCGTGTTCGTCGGTGGCGCTGGTGATGAGCGAGTTGGCTGCCGCTCCGCCAGATGGGCCAGACGCCGCGCTGGCCTCCGCACGGGTTGGCAGGCTGGCCCAAGCGTGACTCACGAGCGAGCAAGCCGCCGCGCCAGCCTTCTCTCGATTCAGATGGCTGGCCTTAATGCGGCGCGCGCGAGCAAGCCACCACGCTGCCGTGCCAATCTAGCTAGGAAACCTTGCAAACAAGCAGCTGGACGAAGCTATCTTGGCTAGCTAGCGGCCGCGAGCGCCGGATGGAGCTGGCATCCGGGTTGCTGCAACATGGGCTCCGCACCGCCGGAGGCTTTGACCTCGCCTTCTACTGGCGGCGGTAGCTGCGTCCCATGGCCGAGGATGACTAGGTGGACGGGCCGGATGTAGGAGGTCACTCAAGGATTTTTGTTGGTAAGAGCATGTACAATGGTTGACAAGGTAGTCTTATCTTAAGTCTGTCATGTATGCAAGTGGTAGTAGTTTCTTGGCATTTTAGTGGTTTCTTGCATTATTAGAGCAAGTACAATAGAGCTGAGTCAGCGGGCTATAAGAAATAAACTAGTATATTTCTGCTTAGTTGGAGGAAAGAGAAGAGGAGAGAGAAGGTAAGCGGGCTCTTCATGAAGAGCCAGCTCTAGCACGTGCTCCTAGGCACTTTGTGAGAATGAGAAGTTTGCCACATAATAAAAAAGTAGTACACTCTTTTGATCTATTATTGTACATGTTGGCTATAAGATGGGCTATAGATGACATGGCACTGGCTTATAGCCAGCAGCAGATGATAGGGGTTTCTTGTAAGGAACAATGTACGTACTACTAGCGACAAAAGGAGATTCTAGGTTGCGTTGTACTCCAACGAGTACTACTAGTGGTCGTGGGAGTGTATACCTCATTTTGTGAGTTCGATCCCGGCCGAACGCACGACGGCCTTTTTTAAAAAATGGTACTACTACACTTTGCTGCGAGCCAATATTTTACACGGGTAGTTTGAGTTTTGAAGTCAAATGGACGTGCAGCCCCACAATCTGGGTGCACTGGACAGCCTAGCCACATGAATGAGTTTTCCTTCCCAGCATCCCGTGGCTCGCATGCTCGCCCTAGCCGCAACTCGCTTGCAGCTTCCTCATCAGCTAGTAGCATATTTAAACTAGCGTCTCCCAATTAAGCCCGAGGAGCCGGAAAAGCCTGGCGAGGCATTGGGAACTATGCAATATGGCTCTGTACGTAAAGTGCTCTACTCCCTCCGTCTAGGTGTGTAAGTCACCTTACGAAAACCAAATAATCCCAAAACACTTAGGCACCGTACATTAGCTCCCTTCTCGTTTTTTGTTTTGTGGCATATCAACCAATAAGACATGTGGGCTGTGCATGCTTTCAATGACTTGAGACTACCAAACATAACATGAAGTGGTTAGTTCATTGCATGCAATGCTATTAATTAGCGAAAAGACATTAAGTTTTCTCGTTTTCCTCTCCGCCTTGTTCGCGATGCACAACGTAAGATGACTTACACACCTAGACGGAGGAAGTACTACTACTCTATAGCTTGTGGCATTGCACGCATGGACTTCACTCCATTATCGGCTCTACTATAAAAGAAATTCCTCTTGATGTGTTTTTTTGAAACGGAGGCAAAAGCTTTGCTTCAGCTCATTCATAAAGAAGGCACTACTAACAAAGTTCGACGAGATCCATTACACCTCCACAAATGGAAGCGAAAAGCCTAGTCTCGTTGTATCAAATAACTCAAATGTTCTACCCCGCAGTAACCGTCGCTGATAAACAGGCTGCTAGTGTGTGCGTGAGAGCAGCAGCTGAGTAGGCCAGCTACGTGAGAGGAGCGGCTGAATAGAGCACCGAGAGTACCACTAGGCCACTACGCAGGTGTACTTCCCCTGCATTGATAGTACAGCGATGGTTCTAGAGAACAGTAGTACCCTCCACTTCCAACTGTAGCTCCTTGGCCCTGAGATTCAATAGTTCAAAACTAGTGCACTATACTAGACTAGACTAGAAGTACAATACATCGCACTACTAGTTGAGAAAAGTAGTACTAGTACTGCTACAGTACGAGTACGTACTCCTCCGTCACATAATGTAACACGTTTTTGACACTAGTTGCCGTGTACAAAAAATGGCAAAAAATTACCCAAAATTTCTTAATCCACACCAAAAACTACTACCTAGTGCCAAAAATTTCTTACTAGTGCTATTATTTACAGTATAATGCAATCCCATAACGTTCCATAATCCCTTTCTTTCAAAAAAATCTCTTCTGGAGAGAAGATTGCTATCTCCACGCGAGCTTCTCATAGGCCAGCGCCACCGCATGCAGTCATGTGAGAGAGAGGGAGACATCCATGCAGCATGCAGAGAGAGGAGAACACGGGCGGACAGCCAATGGGCTGCATGGGGCATTTATAGCTTCTAGCTCCTCCCATCCATGCCCCAGGGGTATTTCCGTCCAGAAAGCATGCAGCGAGCCCCTGCCTTGGGATCCGGGTCTGCTCTTATGCGTAGAGTAAAAAGAATCGGAGGGAGTACTAGTAGTAAATAATAGCCTTGCCCCTTCGCTGAGGAATGATCTACAGTTGGAAGGGACGAGGCCCTGCGGTTACTACGCTCTTATCTCCTCCTCGCCAGTTCCCCTCCCCCTAAAGAGAAGGCAATTTGTCGCTGCTCCCATGGATTTGCCAGGCGGTTCTCCTCCTCGTCGGGGCTGGGAGACCTTGGACGATGATCCTGTGGGAGAAATAGCACGCCGCTCCGACGTCCTCACCGCCGTAAGACTCGGTGCTTCCCGCACCAACTTTTTCAAGATGCTGCTTAAACAGGCCATGCTTGTTAGTCTTCCATGCGTCCTCGAGGAGAAGGTTCTTCTATGGGACAATCCTTCAAACAGTCCACCGCTCCTTGGCCATGGTTGCATGTTGAGTCCACTAGAGTTGCCGACGTTGAGAGGTAGTCCGATTTTGTTCGATGAGCAGGTCAGTAATGGAGTTTGATCATGTAGTACTTAGTTATTCCATTTCCATCCCGTAATTTCTCTGCTGCCCACCGTCTTATATATAGGTCTGGGTCGGTGCCAACGAAAATTGGCTTGCATACCTCCGGCCGGATACCACCATCATTTTGCACAACATCCACAGCAGTGCAGCCATTCTGGTAGACCCCTTCTCCACCATTGGGATCGGCCTTCCGGACTGGCTGGGCTTGAATACATATGATGATGCCTACATGAGATTGAAGAAGATAGCAATTGTGGACCTGCCGACAAAGCGACGCGGCTATGATGATTACTATCTCATCGTGGTGTTCGACATAAGGATTGCCATCAATGCAAGAGGCAGTAACGGAAGAGGCTGGCGCATGTTGGCGGCGGCAGATTTGTACCCCTACACGTTCGAAGACGCCGTGCGCCATCTAGGCCGCATCTTCGTGGTGACAAGCTAGGGGACTTGCTTCATCTGGTTGCCATCCTACGGTACGGGAGATTACAAACGGAATGCACAAACCATCATTTGCATCCCTAACGGTACTCCATTATTTTGCAGGGACTAGTCATCCCTCGATCAAAATAACATCGCCGATCCTAGATGTGCATTTGCATCCGTGATTCGGTCTAACCTGGAACCTTGTAGCTGACTTTGGCATATTGGGATCAACTATCTTAGCAGTCGTTACCCATGGTACCACTGATGTGCAACATGGTCAGACAATCTACCACGATCGGACCGTCACCATCTACCCAGGTATTCCATTTTTTAACCCTTTCGCCTTCTCTTTCATTGTTGTACTAGTAGTATACTTTGTAGTACAAGTAGGAGTACTTTTTACCTTGGCGGACGCATATAGCTAGCTAGGCTCTTGAAGACTTGAACCCACTAGCTGCCACCATTTTTGTTTTTCCATGTCTTACTATCTCATCCATGTATCCAAGAGTGGCTATATATAATAAGACGGTTATTTTACTTCCTCTATACCAGAGTAGTACTATTTGTTGCACACTATTACTGACCGCCATATTTGAGCACAACATTATTATGCGTGGACCTTGACTATGTACGTCACCATGTGTCTAGATATGGGATGTCGTGTGTACCAGATGAACGGCGCCGAGTTCGACCCCTGTGATGCTACGTGGGTGCCGAGGAACACTCTTGGAGAGTACTTGCTTTTCATCGGGGACAGCTACCCCATTGTGAAGAGGACACCTTCCATGCACGACACGGAAGGCCTGCCGTTCATGAAGCATGGTTGTGTCTTTAGTGCGCACCGCCGGATGAACGACATGCTGGGACACGCTATCCCTGATTTATGCCGCTTCAGCTTGGATGAGTCTCCATCGTATGGAACCGGACTAGAAAGCTGCAACAATGATTCCCGTTGCCCACCGCTATGAATCGTGCCATCCATGAAGAACACCTGGGACTGGAACCTGGAGGAGGACATGTAGCCCATCTATAACGTGTAAGTGGAGTACGGTAATTGTGAACTGTAGCGCTGTGAATATATGTAGACTAGTCGTACACAAATTTATCACATGAATTGGAGATGAACTTGTGTGGCATACTGGCATTTGTCCTTTAGAATTTATTACTAGTAAATGTGTTATGTGTACGTGCAACTTGTGTAGTTGTTGCATGGGCTCCAACACGCTCTTTGAGAAAAAAAGGTGGCACAGCTTTGGATATACGTGACGTGGTGGCATCATACAGTAGCATCGTTCGCTATAGTTGTAGTACACTCCTACTAGGACGAAAACTCCTATAAAACCTTGCGCTTGGCTCTTTGCCTCTTCGGGAGGTTCAACAGTTCGTACTCGTGTGAACCTTGCACTTGGCTCTTCGCCTCTTCGGAAGGTCCAACAATGATGATACTACAGTACAATATGCTTTTGGCAATCTGACACCGATTGAACTGCTGCATATCCACCGCGAGGGCGAGGGCGAGGGAGAGGGAGAGGGATAAGGATAGGGAGAGGGCGCTATAGGCAAAACCCTCTCCTCGTCCTACCAACCACCGCGCGCGTGGGCGAGGGAGAGGCGTAGTAAGCAAGCTTCTCCTCGTTCAGCGAGTTGACGGGACACATCAAACTAGTACTAGTACTAGTAGTAGTAGTCCATACTGCGTCCTTTTCGATTAATATAGCTTAATTTCAAACGAGAAAAATACACTGGCGGTCAACGTATGTAACAATACGCTCTTTACGGTCACTATATATAGTTTTGCGGCGATTATACGATCACTAGCTCATCGTAGAGCACCGTATTGCACCCTACTGACCGGCCACATAGTCGACGTGGCACTTTGTTGACTGGTTAAATTGTCACCTGGTTTCTGGGTCCCACCTGTTAGTTGGCAGAGCAAAGAAACCAGTTAAAGAAAACTTTACGCAGGCGCGACACGAGTCCAACCCTTGCGCGTGAACCGCCCTGGCTCTGTGTGTGAGTGCATGCACGTGTCCTCCCTTGGTCTTCCAACAAAGAGTGTACATCGGCTATAAAACAAAGAGTGTAGTACGTGATGTACATCTACACTCCCAATGCATTTAGCCTTTAATCTAAATCGATATTGATTGACTAATGCACCAACTTGTGCTGTAGGTATAGGCTACATGTCTATCCTTAATTACAGCATGCAACGGCCTTCATTTAATCTTCTTATCTCAATGGTCGCATGCACACATAAGTCTGCTACTTTTGGGCGTTAATTATGCCCTGGTCAATATGTAAATCTCTAAATGTATAGTCTTTCACGGACATAGGGAGTAGGTTGAACACTTGAGCGTGAGCGTGTGTGTTGCGTCATGTGCTGTGTGCCGCATGGGTGCGTGAGTGTTGCGTGCGTCCATGTGTATGTGTGAGTGTTGCATGTTGCATGCATGCATGCATGGGGCTTACTCCCTCCCATTGACATGTTCATATTTCAAGCTTCCTCTGTTCCCTCCATATGGTGATACTCCCTCTGTTCCCAAATAGTACGGAGTAAAAGCCTCCCTCTGTTTCTGAATACGGAGTATTTGTCTTTCTACAGATTTCAACAAGTGAGTAGGTACGAAGCAAAATGAGTGAAGTGAGCGTAGAGGCATCGGGATACTATAGAAAGGAAGTCCTCGCGATCCATTATTCCCCATCTCGGTCAGAGAGAACTATTCAACTAGACTTCGCAGTGAAGTTACAATACATGCTGCAGCAGATGGGACACGTAATTAATAAGCTGAACCAGCGTGTTGGTGTTACTAAATCAGCCTTACCCAGTACTGCCATCTCTTCTTCTTCCTCCTCTCTTCTTCTTCCTCCTCTCTGCCCCATCGCCGACCGCACTGCTCGCCCGCCCGCGCCATCTTCCTTGGTAGCTCGCGCGTACCATATCCCCCCGCTCAATGCTCGGCCACACGAGGAGAAGCTTCTTCGCTCGCCCGCCTGAATCCACTTCCCCCTGGCTCGCAGGCACCGAAAACCCCAATGGCAGAACCGACTCACATGCAGAGCCGCGATTGGAATTCCCTCTCCGATGTTCTCTTGGAGCATATCTGTAGTCGTATGGACCTACTCTGCACCGTCCGTCTGGCCCCATGCTCGGTGTCTTTGGACCGTCTACTCATCTGCAACCGGCCGGCTCTTTCCATGACACCCTGCTTACTGATGCCCAATCCTCGCAGGTGGCCCAGATACCGACTTGATGATCCTACGGAGGTTGCCGTGGTGCCCCTCGACATGCTACCACTACCCGTCCACCTGTCCTTCATGCGTGGCCACTACTGGGCGAGCATGAAGGCCAACTGGATCGTCCTCATCCACCACACTGGTAGTCCGTGGCGTCTCGTGGATATCTACACCTAGCGAGAGATCACCCTTCCATCATTGGATACCGTCGCCATCGAGCCTCGCGGCCCGCCAGACACTCCTGCCTACTACGCACGAGACGCGTCAAGCTTTTGGCTCGACCTCTGCTTGCAGAAAGTTGTAATCTGTGAAGTGCCCACACCATCAGAAGACTACATGGATTACAAGCTCATTACCTTGTTCAACATGGGATTAGTCTATCTCTAATCCGGTCGCCATACATGGTTATGGCTCATCATCAATCCTGTTGAGGCAACATTTCTGTCTGATGCTATAGTGCATGATGGCATCGTTTATGCGGTCAACGCATAGATTGGCTGCCTATACTGGTGGAATCTATCGTCATGTAATTGTTCTATCTCATCTCATCTTTACCTTATGAATACGACTTCCTGTTCATTTGTTACAAATTTAGAATGCATAGCATGTCTATAACCACATCATTGCTATATGTTCCTCTCATTTCCTAGATTTTTATGACCACACATGTTATTGTTAGAGTTGATATGAGAACAATTGGCATCTAATGATTGTTAGAATACATATTATGAGCATAACATCATGATTGCTATATGTTACTCTCGTTTATAAGATTTTTATAACAACGCATGTTATTTCTTAGAGTTGATATGAGAACAGTAGTAGTAAGTGCTATGGTAGAATATGAGTAGGCGCTGTCATAGCTGTTTTCCTATCATTGTTACATGATGTTTGAACCATGACATATTGCTAGAATATGAAAGCCATTGGCTTATTTTTTTGAATTGGGGTATGATTATGACCATGGCATTGCAATTCTCTGTCTATGATATGTGTCACTGTTATAATAATCTTAATTCCACACATACTCTGAACATGATTGTTTATTTTTGTCCTTTTGGTCTCCAATTTGAATTATTGCAGCAGACGCAAATGCGTTGGCCTTCATGATTCCAGGACCTGGAATCATACCAGCCGATGGCTGGTGGTTTATCGCTCGTTCAGCTGACGGTGGTCATTTGATGCTCATTCGGACGTACCAAATTGACCAAACCATTACATCAAACCACATGCAGTACAATGCGTGGGGTTTGTAACATTGATGGCTATGGCTGCTTCGTGTTCAAGAAAGATCCTAGCTCCGTTGGGCCAGGCGTATTCAACTGGAGGCGGGTTTACATCCTAGGAAACCACTCCTTGTTCCTCGGGCTCAATTATCCGATCATCCAACTAATCATCGATCATATCACCTGCGATGATTACTGTGCTATGCAACTTCCATTCGCGAGGGGGGGCTGTGTTTACACATCATACCATGGGTTTCATGAATCACCATATCCAGAGATTTGTCGACACAGCTTGTTGCCAGATAATCTTCAGTGTGTGAAAGGCATCAAGCTTCCATGCAATGGATGGCTTTCGCAAACCCGACATGCGGCGATGTGGTTCATGCCAACAGCAAATATGCACAACTTGATTCGTGCTGATATCTAGACTGAGCCATGTATTCTGCTGCTGTAGCATGACCCTCTTTTGTTGGATATTATGTACTGTTGTTAGTTTGAAGCACTCCTATGGTTTGAAGAATAGATACCTTCCTGGGATCAAGTGCATCCTAACTCACCTGTGTAGGATGATAATGATGATGGAGATGCTATGCATAAGCCATATATATATATATATATCAGTTAGGCTTCAAGTGCGTACTTGTTAGTTAAACCTATGTATAAATTGTGACACTAAATACGACTAGTAAGTAGTCCGGTACAGTAGCAGTACTAGTATACGTCGGTCAAATTATTCATCATGTCCACACATTGAATTGACGTGACAACACGCTGCGTGTGAGGTGACACAAGAATCCCGGCGGTGTGTTCAGGTATTCTGGACTTCAGATTTTGAGTACCAATTTCTGTCGAAATCTTTCATCATTCACTTAAAATAGTCGATTGATCATACATTGAGTACCATATAACTGGGATTATCGATGCAAGTCAAAGAAGGATTGACCGGTGCTGCCGGCTAGCGTCAAGTTCGATCCCACAGATCAGGAGTTGATCGAGCACCTTGAGGCCAAAGTGAGTGCTGGCAGCGCGAGATTTCAGTCTCTCATCGATTTGTTCATACCAACCATCGACACCGAGCACGGCATATGCTACACATGACCTGAGAAACTTCCAGGTAAGACACTGGTCGGCTGTCTACTTGCACAAACATATTCCTTTGTTTATAGCTCTATTTTTCTTTTTAGACGCAGAACTGGTGAAGCAATTACAATTTGACAGTTAATAAAAAGTGAAACAAGTGACTACAACATGCCAAAGATGTTATGAAAATGCGAACAAGGTACACTAAAACCTATATTCCACAATACTGCAGGTATCACACTGAGTGGCCTAAGGAAGCATTTCTTCCAGCGCAATTCCAGGGTGTTCAAAAGGGGCACGTGGACGCGTCGCAAGATACAGTTGGAGTGCGGCATGCACGCGGTGTGGCACAAGACTGGCAATACCTTGCCGGTGATGGTCAACGGATGGCAGACGGGCATCAAAAAAGGTTCTGGTGCTCCACACAAACAAGAACTTCGACCAGCAGAGGACCAACTGGATGATGCACCAGTACCACCTCGGGGACCTGGAGCAAGAGAAGGAGCGGGAGCTGGTCCTCTGCAAGATTTTCTACCAGACGAACACTAGGGCCAGGAGTAAAAAGATTATAAGTTAGTTTGGTATTGGTAGTTGTACTACCTTGTCGTCCGCAAGTTGGTATTGTTGTTAACGATCTTTTGGTATGAACTTGCATTTGCTTCCAACCATCATGCCGAGGGTCGACGTGGATATAAAGCTGAATCATTTGTTTCGAAACGAATTTTCAGGCACCTGATTTTTATTTGATGGGTAGCATAAGCACCCGCCGTTCGAATTCCTAGTTCTCCAATTTTTTTGAAACAAGTGCATGCACTTATTATCACGATAAAAAAATATCCGGGTTGCATCCCAGTTATCAGTCTGTACTTGCAGAATTCTCTCGTTTATTGAGCACATATATTGTTTTTTCAGGTCGAGCAAGTTTCAACTAGGTCGTAGACTGCCCAGGGTTGGTTTTGTTTTTAACAGGCCCAACCCATGACGACAACGGGGCACAAAGATCCAACAGGTATCTACTGGCCTCTGGCCCGCCAGCGTTAGTTATATTTTGTCTTTCAACATCCGCAGGCAGTTTTTGTTACTGAATCAAACACACAACCCAGTTCTATTATCCTCTTGAAATGCATGTCCTACATCCGTTTTCTAATCTCTACCTATAGTTTTACTAGTTCATATACACGTATCATTATATTGAAAACACATAAAATTCCCTTTCCATATTACATCCTTATTTTCGTTGTTTTTTCCCACCCAACGCTGACTTTTTTTACCACTGGTTTTCCCTTAAACCAACTCAATTGTCCCACGTCTTATTTGCTTACAAAAACAAAACGATTTTTTTGGCAAATCAATAAGTTCTTAAAAAATGTTTATCATTTTGGGATTACAACAGTTCGGACTCCACCGAAATATGCAAAATAAGGTTGAACTTTTTGACCGTGGTCCTGGGCAGAAAATGGGCTGTAATAAATTACTTAAGAATTAGCAAATGGGTTGCAAATTATAAAAAATAGCAAATGGGCTTTATGTTGTCTGCCACCGATTTGGAGGCTGACTTGTGGGCCTACTAAGTTCATGCATACACAAGGTTTCTCAAAAAATAAACTTAGTCAACAATCGACTCTACCAGCGTTAGACCATTAGATGTCAATCTAACGATAGTCGTGCTTCTTCAGTCTCTGATCTTCCTGCCCCAGTCGCCCAAACCAGCGCCGTCGGAACAGCCTGCTCCCGCCTCCCGTGGCCGGCAGTGCTGCCGGGCAGGCCTCACGGCCCCATCATACTCGCATCCCTGGCCTGTCTATCCCTCTACTCACCCACACCTCATGTTATTTTTCGGCGACGGCAGCCGAACCAGTTAACCCTCATACTCTCCACCGCGTGGGAAGCCACTGCTGTGTCTTCCCCGGCTCCGTGTGGTTCCCTTCGTAGGCCTCGCCGTCATCCACCACCCTGGTGCTCTCGGCGCGGCGTGGTCAATGTGGTCAACGACTGACTTCCATCGGATGAGTACTGTACGTGGAGAGGCTGACAGCTGGGTCCACGGCAGCCGCAAGGAAGTGCCTCCTTATTACACGCAAAATAATTATTCCTCCACCTGACAGCAGGGACCCACCGGACGGGCCACCAGTATTTCACGGAAAAAACATTTCCCCACTGACTGCAGGGACCCATCGGATGGGCCACCGTATTTCGTGAAAAAAACGTTTGCCCATGACTGCTGGGACCTACCGGACGGACCACCGTATTTCGTGAAAAAAACTTCCCCCCGCCGTCATCTCGGACCCACCGGAAGTGCCTCCTTATTACGCACAGAAAAATGAATACTCCACCTGCTAGCTGGGACCCACCATGGTGGGAGGCTGACTTGTGGGCCTACTAAGTTGACGGGGACGGAGGGCTTTGTCAACTTAGTCAATATGAACGATTCTAGCTCCAGTGACCGTACGATGTCCATCGAACGACCGTCGTGCTTCTTCAATCTCTGCTCTTCCTGCTCCAGCCGCTCAAACAAGCGCCGGCGGGACTGCCTGCTCCCTCCTCCCCGCGGCCGGCTGTGCTGCCGTGCAGGCCTCACCGCCCCACCGTACTCCCATCGCTGGCCTAGCCATCCTTCTACTCACCCACACCTGCTGTTATTCTCCGGCGACGGCAGACGAACCGGTAAACCCTCGTACAGTCATACTCCCCTCCGCGTGGGAAACAACTGCCGAGTCTTCCCTGCCTCCGTGTCGTTCCCTTCCTAGGCCTCGCCGTCGTCCATCGCCCTGGTGCTCTTGGTGCGGCCTGGTCAACATGGTCAACGACCGACATGCATCTGAAGTGGATTGTACGTGGAGAGGCCGACTGCTGGGTCCACGGCCGCACACAAGGAAATGCCTCCTTATTACGCGCAAAATAATGATTCCTCCGACTGACATCAGGGACCCACCGAAAGGGCCTCTGGATTTCGCGAAAAAAATGTTACCGCCGCTGACAGCTCGAACCCACCAGCTATATCTTCGCACGCAAGGAAGTGCCTCCTTATAACGCACAAAAAAATGAATAATCCCCCTGTTAGCTGGGACCCAGTATAGTGGCAGGCTGACTTGTGGGCCTACTAAGTTGACGGGGACGGAGGGCTTTGTCAACTTAGTCTATATGCACGATTCTAGCTCCAGTGACCGTACGATGTCCATCCAATGGCCATAGTGCTTCTTCAACCTCTGGTCTTCTTGCTCCAGCCGCCCAAACCAGCGCCGATCATGCCTCGTGATCCTGACTCCTGTGGCCGGCTACGATGCGGCGGAGGCCTCACCGCCCCCTACTACTCCCACCGCTGGCCAGGCCATCCCTCTGCTCACGACCGCCGCAAAGCTCGTCGCCAGTCCCACCGCTGGCCAGGCCGCACCACGGGGTCCTATTCATCCAGAGGCAATGCCACCACTCACTGTTCATCACCCCCCCCCGGCAACACTCACTATTCATCCCAGAGGCAGCATCGATCGGCTTTAGTTAGCAGCAGTAGCGAAGGAATCACTCGATCGGGTTCAGTTAACATCCATCGATCGATCGCTCGGGTTCAGTAACGCGTAGCCTGCAGTGGAATCGCTGGGGTTCAATTAGAGCCCAATGCCTCACTCAGGTTTAGTTAGAGCCAACGCCTCACACACACGCGCGTACGTGTATGAGAGAAACGCGCATCGCTCGGCCCCCGACCTCCTACCATAACCGGGAACTCCCCGAAATTTTCCTCCCCCTCGCTTCTACCACGGTTTTTTCCGTCATGGACGGCCCAAAGAATGTCATGCAGCTGTGTCTCCGGTCCGCCCAGGACGAAAAGCCTATTTTCTATCATGATTTTTTGTCATAGAAGTAGGAGCCTACCACATCTATGATGATACTGGGTTTTGTCACAATTATCGTCATAGAAGTGTCATATGTGTCACAGCCCTAGAGTAGTGCTTGTAATTAGTTGCATTTGCATCCATGCGTCATGTTTAATTTTCAAATGAACTTGAAATGGGGATGTCCAAACCCTAGCACCAAATGGAATTCAAATATGTTCAACCTAAAAATATTTTCAATGAACCTGAATGCCCTTCGAAAATGTTCATCATCTTTGCCTTGGTCTAGAACCTATGACAAAAATGGTGCACACTTTTCTAGGACATCATAAGGTCACTGAATTAAATCATATAGTATTTGCATTTGAGCATTTAAATGCTATAAAATATTTTAAATGCCCAAATTATCATAAGATGAAATGTTTACTGTAGGACATATTCCCAACAGTGAGCATGAGTAGTCTCATGATTTTTTGAAGTGTCTAAGTATTTGTAATAAAGCTATCCAGTTATAGAATAATAGAAAAGAGAAATAAATGGAAAGAACAGAAACTTACCTGGGCCAACTCACCTGCGCAGCCACCTGGCCCCTCCCCTGTCGTGTTCCTCCTTGCCAGGAGGACGAGCGCGTGGCCGACGCACGCCGGCGCACGCCCGGTCACCTCCTGCTTGCCGCTTCGCCCTGGCCTCTTCGGTGACGGCACACAGCCACCCCGACATCTCTCTCGTCTCTCTTGAGCTCATTCCCCTCCTATGCGCTCTCTCCCTGTCACCACCAAACGCCTGTCACCGCCGTTCGCCGTTACCGCGGCCACCGGCCACCAGACTCCTCACCGACGAGTCCCCGGGCTCCGCTTCCTCGCGCTGAAGCTCTCCGCCAAGCCAAGCATCTCCGTACGACCTGCATCGCCGTCGCCATCACTGTCTTCAACCTCGGCCGCCCGAGATTGCCGGCGACCTTCCATCGTCACCAGCCCCTCCCCGAGCTCGCCGTCTCCTTCATACGAACCGCTGTGAGCCCCTCTTGCTCCTCCCCTTATCTCCACACCCATGTGCGTGCTCTAGCTCCAACCCCGCCGTACCCACAAACTCCATGCCACCAGCGATGTCACCGCCGTCGCTACAGCCACCAGGGCTCGAAACCGAGTGAGGCACCATACTCCACACCCTCCCAGGAGCCGAAAAGCCCCACCTGCACAATCTATGGCGCAACACATCGCCGTTCCCGAGCACGCCCAAACCACGACCGCCGCAAAGCTCGTCGCCGGTGCCCCAGCAGGCCACCCGAGCTTCAGCCGCCACCACCACTAGTTACGCCCCTCCGCCAGCTCCCTGCAGATGCTCCCCGTGCGCCAAATTGGGCCCTGCAGCGAAATCCCAACTCCCTCCACCACGGATTTGGTCGCTGGCGGTTATACGCCGGCAGCTGACGTGCCAACGTCAGTTGCCGACTAACAGTTCTGCTAATTAACCTCCTAGTGACACTGACAATTGAGCCCCACTGTCTAATTTAACATAGTATACTTTCTATTTAGGTTTAACTAACCACGGTGGGCCCACGCGTCAGCTCTGACCATGCTGACGAGGCAGTTGACTGGACCCACACGTCAGCGACCCTAACCAGCACTGGTTCACTGACTAGTGGACCCCACTGGTCAGGTTTGCCCAGGGCAGCCCTGTTGACCTGCTGACGTCACACAGACGTCATGCTGACGCAGTTAACCATTTTCTGGATTAAAACAATTCAAGAAATTCCAGAAAATGTCCCAAACTTCTAAAAATCATAGAAATTCAACCGTAACTCCAAATGAAATAATTTATATATGAAAAATTATCAGAAAAATGCAACCTATCCATATGTATCATTTTCATGCATGTCAAACTAAGTTATACCTGCTGTATAGGTGAAAACAAGATAATGACATTTTAAATGCTAAATATGGAGTTTGCATATGAACCCTTAGTTCATATGGACTTCATTTAAACTGTTGCTAGATGGATTAGTGTAAATCATAACATTCTTGACATGTTATGATCATGCATCATATTGTTGCATTGCATTGATTGTGTTCTTTCTCTGTTGCCGGTGTTGTTCCCCCTCGGTAGACGTTGTTCCGACGTTGTGATCGCTGACACTGATGACGAACTATATTATCTTCAGAAGTGTCAGGCAAGAAAAACCTCCTTGTTCATTCCGATACAATCCCACTCTCCCGCTTCTGCTCCCTTTTACTGCATTAGGACAACAACGAGTCATCTGTTTTATGCTGCGGTAGTTGAACCCCTTTTCCTCTGCATGACCTGTCATTGCCACAATCAATAGATGAAACCCACTAGCATGAGTAGGAGTTATTTGAGCCTTGATGTGCCTACTCATTCATGCTTGTTTGTCATGCCTGCTACTGCTTAGAGTCGAGTCAGGTCTGATTCATCGGGGATGAATTGGAATGGTGATGAACATGTCCTACTATGTGTGAGCTAAGTGTGTTGAACATGATCTGGTAAAGGTATCAATGAGAGGCCATGTAGGAGTACATGGTGGGTTGTTTCATTGGAACCGTCCTTAAGCACCGAGATCTGTATGTGTGATTTAAGAACCAGCTACTACCACGCATTCGGCCCAAAACCAATGGACCCTCTCGGCTTCTTAACCACTCTAGTCCTCTGTCCAGGAGTTGCAACTAGTTTATAGTGTTTAGAGGATATGTGTTGGCGGCCGTGCGTAGGGCTGACCCTAGGGGTAGGCTATGATGCGGTAGATACGCCGTGGCACGGTGTACTGAGTCGCCCGTTTGGTGTCTCGGGAACCCTGTACACATCGTTCGGGGCCGTATGTGGAAACCTCGGCCGGACTCCCTGCGGATGGAACCTGGATAGGCAATAAACCTGGACTAGAGACTTGAGTGTTCAGGTAGGCCATGGCCGACACCCTCGTTGGTCTTCCGCTTGAAGGTTGCCGAGTACATGTCATGTAAACGGCGGTAAGTGGTGAGAGCGTGTGTGAAGAAGTACACCTCTGTAGGGTTAACATCATCTATTCGAATAGCTGCGTCCGTGGTAAAGGACTACTTGGTTGCCTATACAGTTCATAGATAAGTGAAAGTGGATACTCTAAAATGCGCAAGATAAGCGTGAGTGCTACGGATGGCGTTCTCGTAGGGAGACGGGAGCGGATCCATAGTGGTGTATTGATATGGTGAATATGTGGACTCGTGTGTGCCACCTCAAAAGAGTTACTTGCAGTCGTAGTTTAAGATAGCCACCGAGTCAAAGCTGGCTTGCTGCAGTTAAACTCCACCACCCCCTTTGTTGATACCGATGCATATGTAGTTAGTTCTAATGTATGTCTTGCTGAGTACATTTGTACTCATGTTTGCCTATTTTATGTTGTGCAGAGAGACGTTAGTCTCGCTAGTAGTTCCGTGTGGACTTCGATGTTTAGCTTGATACCCCAGCTACGATCTTGTGCGGCAAGGTCCTATAGATAGTCAGGCTTCTCAGCCTTTTTCATTTGTAGATGTCTGTACCCAGACATGTTAAGCCTCCGCATGTGCTTTCACTTGTATGCTCTGAATGTTGGGTCATGAGACCGTGATTGTAATACTTGGCTCCTTGGAGCCTAATGAATAAATACTTGAGTCGTAGAGTTATGTTGTGATGCCATGTTGTATTTACACATATCGAGCATATTGTGTGTATGATTGATATGCTTGGTATGTGTGGGATCCGACAACCTAGTTGTTTATCCTTGGTAGCCTCTCTTATGGGGAAATGTAGTCTTGTGCTTCTATGAGCCATAGTAGTCCGCTACAGCCCGATTCACCGGAGTCCTGCTAGCCCAGCACTACTGCTCCGGAACACTTGATTGGCCGGCATGTGATTCACTTCGTTCCTGTGTTTGTCCCTTCGGGGTGTCACGTGGTGACATCCGGAGTCCTGCCTAGCCTGCTATGGCCCGGTTCACCAGAGTCCTGTTAGCCCAGTGCTACAGCCCCGATTCGCATGCTGCTAACCGACATGCTCGATGTTGATTCACGTATGCCTATCCCCGTAAGTTAGTGCCACTTTGGGTTCACGACTAGTCATGTCGGCCCGGGTTCTCTGTCATATGGATGCTAGCGACACTATCATATACGTGAGCCAAAAGGCACAAACGGTCCCGGGCCATGGTAAGGCGACACCCGTGGGAATACCGTGCTTGAGGCCGCAAAGTGATATGCGGTGTTACCGGCTAGATCGATGTGACTTGGAATTGGGGTTCTGACAGCATTGGTATCAGTGCCCGACTGCCTGTCGTATTACCAAGCCAAACTGGTCAAAGTTGAGTCTAGAAATGCTTTAGTTATATGTAAGGGAATTGATTGTGGGAAGGGAACGTAAGGCTATTTTACTCCTTTACCTTATGCCTTCTGATCTGAGTCAACCTCTTCTTTTCTACGGGGATTAAGAACTAGGCCTTCTCATCTATCTATCAGGATGACGAGTTACTATGATAGAGACTTATAGGATTGTTGGATTCAAGCCTCAGTTCAGTTCTTACTACCTCCGTGTGTTGACGGTTGCTCTTGAAACAATTATATTGTGATGTTGAGTGATTATGCCACCATTTTGCAGTATGTCTCAAATCTTTTTAAGAATTTATAGCTGTTATGCTGTCTGAGTCATCCCAGGTTTCTAAATAGTCTAATGCATTTGCAAATCCCTTCTTTCTATTCTCGATGTCCTTTTGGGCCGTATTAACCACACTAATCGGTGAGTTGAGGTACTTTGTTGCCTCGGCATATATGTTGGAGCTATTATTATGACCCTAGGTGTTTTAGGGAGTCACCTAGTAATCTAGCCATGTTTTGTGTTCCCGGTGTGATGATTCTGGCCACCATTCTCGAAAGCATCCTGTGATGCCATTTAGTAGTAGGTATTCTACTCCTGGGTTCTTGACCCAAGATTCACTCTACTTACCTCGTGTTGATAGTGTTGCTCGTACCTTTAGGATATTAGTAATCTTTGTGATAGTCTTCGAGGTCCGTGGTATATCATTCTTCCAAATACCATGAACCATCCTTGGCAGGAGTTCCTTTGAACCAAAAGATCACAACAAGAGTGCTCTTGATGAGTTCTCCATTCAAAAATTGTGAATCTTCCAGTCCCTCCTCTTCTGCATGGGTTATCTAGAAGAAATATGTTGAATTTGTTCGGCATACTAATCCATGCATCCACAACTCAGAAAAACATATGTTCCTTTGAGTTTTCCCTCTTTAGTCGTCTTCTGACCTTCGTCTATCAATTGATAGTGAAGAGTATGCGTGCATTCGTTCATCGGTGCCTATCATTCTTGTGGTCCGTCAAGTCGTTCTATTCTGGAATGACTAGGAGAAACAAACTCCAGTACCTCATCCATATCCAGGATTGGGTCAAAGTAGTTGTATTCCGTGGAACAAAATGCCAACCCAGCTTTTGCTCTGTTCTACCTTAGAGTGTTACCGTCTTTATGTCAAGAATGCCATGAGAATTGCACCACCTCTTATGAATTCTTGACGCAGTGATACTTCTCGCCATCATTATTCATTCCTCGGTTCCATGTTATTGTAACCGGAACGCCGACAAGTGAATCGTGATGTGTGAAATCTATACTCCTAGCGACCCTGTTGGTTGGTAGTTAAATGGACAATAACCTCATTCTTAGCATGTTGGTTATTGAATCATCACCCTAAGGTTGATCGTGCTATCTAGCCCTTATTTCCGGTGCACTTTCTGATCAATGAGTTCGGATAGTGTCAATCCTTGCTTATTTGATCATATCGTCTGGCCATTAAAAGCAAGATTGTTCTCGAGCTTAGTGACATATCGGCGGTTCTTGATTTTCCGCATATCTTCTTGGGAGTATAACCAGGTTGTCACCTGACCGCTATGTTGTGCTCATGATCAAGTTGGTTTTCCTCTAAACCACCCCTTCTCCAAGAATCTGTGTTGGATATCCCTAAACTAGTTCGATAAGCTAAACAATAACTTGGAGAGTTGGAAGATGAAAGCTTGTTCGACTTAGTTCATCACTAAGAGATATCCTTGTGTGTGTGGGCGTTGAAGAAAGATGATATCTTCCTCGATTGATCTTCGTGATCAGTTGTCGGTGCTATTATCTTATCCAATCTTTGATTTGAGTGTGGGCTATCGTCAAATCAAATGAGAGCCAACGATGTTCATAATGTTGTCTTACTCGTGGTTGATTCCTCGATCATACACCATTACATCTTTTGGTCTGACCAATACTATCACATTGTTCACATAATGATGGAAGTCCAGTGATATGGAAATTCTGATGAGTTGTTGTTGAGCCCATCAGCAGCATTTTGTCTCCTCCATGATTCATGTTGAACATCAAGCTAGTGTTGGAAACTTTGTAGGCATTTCCTTCGTGTTCCGCTCATGAGGTATATGTTTGGTGAAAGAAGTGAATTTCTCCAAGTTCACGTGCATTAGGTGTAAGTTGCCGCCGTGAATTCAAGAAAGTTCGTTTTTGCTTCCTCTAGAATCATCCCAACTCAGTCATGCATGTGCGAAGTATTCTGTGGTCTGTTAGACTGATCATCTTCATTCCATATGTATTCCCTAGCATACCAAGCCACTGATTGATCTGTTCAAGGATAAGAAGTTCATCGATAAGTATACAAGGACTTTGATATCCTCGATGATGGTTCCCAACTAGGACTCGGTAGTGTTTCATTGTAAGACTACTATGTGGTCATGCTTGTCTGGGACAGCATGTTCACATGTGTTTAGCAGAACCAGCTCATGTTTTGGAGCTTCCTACCATAGTCCATTTCTCGAGAATCTCGCAACGTCATCTCGTTGGTTTGTGTTGCAAACTTCCTTTTCCAGACATGCTGTCTGAAATATCCTGTTACCAACCAGATCTGAATCCCAGGCAGATATGATGGTTGGAACTTTTCCAGGATCTATGATGTAGGTCCTGACAAGGTTGATGTTCTGGCCGACACACCTAGCCGGAAGATCTATCATTGTAGTATCTTTAACCATATTTCCATGAGGATTTCGTGCAAATTATTCTAGAAGTTGTTCCTTAGGGATCCTTGTGCTCTCAGTTTCCTCGGTGATTCTATAACCATTCAAACGTTGGAAACACTCCCGACTGTTGAGTTTTCCCTAGTTACCATGATCATTCCCAGCGTTTGCATTTTGTTCCCAGCTTGCACCTCAGCAATTGTTGTCCAGAATTATCTTCAAAAGTGGACTCACCATGGGTCCCACCCATTTCCAATGTAAGCAAATCATCCATTATGTTGTCTTCAACAAGGTAGTCAACATCGTCCACCCTAGCCCAAGTATGTCATTCTTTAGAACTCCTTCAAACGATCGTTTGTGAATTGCCTTAGGATGGTATAGAGAGTTTCAATGATCGATAGATAAAAAGTAATTCTTTTTGCCCCTTAAGGGAGTAATTTTACGAGTTACCTCCCCTAAGGTGCCCAATTATGAAATCATGGCAATTATTTCATCTATCCTGAAATCATGCACCATCCTTTCCGGCGTGGAATTTTGCCTACCTAGTAGAACCTTGTCATCTGGTTTTCCATTGCCCATGATGTGTGTTTTGTATCTCAGCTCAAGAGATGTTTCTATGTCTCATTTTGTGAGTTGATCATGAATTGCTCGATCTTCGAGAAGATCGACTCTTTAGGGTTTCCCGTCCTTCTCATTGTCGTGTTGGGTGAAGATATCGAAAGCAAAGATGTCAAGCTCAACTTGAAGCAATGAATCAACATCTTCAAGAAGGGTAAATGGATCATGAAGATTGTGATAGTTTTGTGACCCCCCCTTTCCTTTTACCTCACGTCTTGAATCTCGGGACGAGATTCTTGTTTAGTGGGGGTGAGTTGTCACAGCCCTAGAGTATTGCTTGTAATTAGTTGCATTTGCATCCATGCATCATGTTTAATTTTCAAATGAACTTGAAATGGGGATGTCCAAACCCTAGCACCAAATGGAATTCAAATACGTTCAACCTAAAAATATTTCCAATGAACCTGAATGCCCTTCTAAAATGTTCATCATCTTTGCCTTGGTCTAGAACCTCTGACAAAAATGGTGCACACTTTTCTAGGACATCATAAGGTCACTGAATTAAATCATATAGTATTTGCATTTGAGCATTTAAATGCTATAAAATATTTTAAATGCCCAAATAATCATAAGATGAAATGTTTACTGTAGGACATATTCCCAACAGTGAGCATGAGTAGTCTCATGATTTTTTGAAGTGTATAAGTATTTGTAATAAAGCTATCAAGTTACAGAATAATAGAAACGAGAAATACTTACCTGGGCCAACTCACCTGCGCAGCCATCTGGCGGCCCAAGTGGCCGGCCCAGCCCACCTGGCCCCTCCCCTGTCATCTTCCTCCTTGCCAGGAGGACGAGCGCGTGGCCGACGCACGCCGGTGCACGCCCGGCCACCTCCTGCTTGCCGCTTCGCCCTAGCCTCTTCGGGTGAAGGAACGCACCCCCCCGACCTCTCTCTCGCTCTCTCTCGAGCTCATTCTCCTCCTATGCTCTCTCTCCTTCTCACCACCGAACGCGTGTCGCCGTCGTTTGCCGTTACCGCGGCCACTGGCCACCAGACTCCTCACTGACGAATCCCCAGGCTTCGCTTCCTCGTGCTGAAGCTCTCCGCCAAGCCAAGCATCTCCATACGACCTGCATCGCCGTCGCCATCACCGTCTTCAACCTCGGCCGCCCGAGATCGCCGGTGACCTTCCATCGTCACCAGCCCCTCCCCGAGCTCGTCGTTTCCTTCATATGAACCGCTGTGAGCCCCTCTAGCTCCTCCCCTTATCTCCACACCCATGCGCGTGCTCTAGCTCCGAACCCATCATACCCGCAAACTCCATGCCGCCGGTGATGTCACCGCCGTCGCTACAGCCACCAGGGCTCGAAACCGTGTGAGGCACCATACTCCACACCCTCCCAGGAGCCGAAAAGCCCCACCTGCTCGATCTATGGCGCACCACATCGCCGTTCCCGAGCACGCCCGAACCACGACCGCCGCAAAGCTCGTCGCCGGTGCCCCAGCGGGCCACCCCAGCTCTATCCGCCACCACCACTGGATGCGCCCCTCCACTAGCTCCCTGTAGATGCTCCCCGCGCGCCAAATCGGGCCCTGCAGCGAAATCCCGACTCCCTCCGCCACGAATTTGGTCGCCGACGGTTAAACGCCGGCAGCTGACATGGCAACGTCATTAGCGACTAACAGTTCTGCTAATTAACCTCCTAGTGACACTGACAGCTGAGCCCCACTGTCTAATTAAACATAGTTTACTTTCTGTTTAGGTTTAACTAACCACGATGGGCCCACGCGTCAGCTTTGACCATGCTGACGAGGCAGTTGACTGGACCCACACGTCAGCGACCCTAACCAGCACTAGTTCACTGACTAGTGGACCCCACTGGCCAGGTTTCACCCGGGGCAGCCCTGTTGACCTGCTGACGTCACACAGACGTCATGCTGACGTAGTTAACCATTTTCTAGATTAAAACAATTCAAGAAATTCCAGAAAATGTCCCAAACATCTAAAAATCATAGAAATTCAACCGTAACTCCAAATGAAATAATTTATATATGAAAAATTATCAGAAAAATGCAATCTATCCATCTGTATCATTTTCATGCATGTCAAACTAAGTTATACCTGCTGTATAGGTGAAAACAAGATAATGGCATTTTAAATGCTAAATATGGAGTTTGCATATGAATCCTTAGTTCATATGGACTTCATTTAAACTATTGCTAGATGGATTAGTGTAAATCATAACATTCTTGACATGTCATGATCATGCATCATATTGTTGCATTGCATTGATTGTGTTCTTTCTCTGTTGCCGGTGTTGTTCCCCCTCGGTAGACGTTGTTCCGACGTTGTGATCGATGACACCGATGACGAACTATATTATCTTCAGAAGTGCTAGGCAAGCAAAACCTCCTTGTTCATTCCGATACAATCCCACTATCTCGCTTCTGCTCCCTTTTACTGCATTAGGACACCAACGAGTCATCTGTTTTATGCTGCGGTAGTTGAACCCCTTTTCCTCTGCATGACCTATCATTGCCACAGTCAATAGATGAAACCCACTAGCATGAGTAGGAGTTATTTGAGCCCTGATGTGCCTACTCATTCATGCTTGTTTGTCATGCCTGCTACTGCTTAGAGTTGAGTCAGGTCTGATTCATCGGGGATGAATTGGAATGGTGATGAACATTCCCTACTGTGTGTGAGCTAAGTGTCTTGAACATGATTTGGTAAAGGTATCGATTAGAGGCCATGTAGGAGTACATGGTGGGTTGTTTCATTGGAACCATCCTTAAGCACCGAGATCTGTATGTGTGATTTAAGAACCAGCTACTACCACGCATTGGGCCCGAAACCAATGGACCCTCTCGGCTTCTTAACCTCCCTAGTCCTCTGTCCAGGAGTTGCAACTAGTTTTTGGTGTTTATAGGATATGTGTTGGCAGCCGTGCGTAGCGCTAACCCTAGGGGTGGGCTATGATGCGGCAGATACACCGTGGCACGGTGTACCGAGTTGCCCGTTTGGTGTCTCGGGAACCCTGTACACATCATTCGGGGCCGTACGTGGAAACCTCGGCTGGACTCCCTGGGGATGGAACCTAGATAGGCGATAAACCTGGACTAGAGACTTGAGTGTTTAGGTAGGTCGTGGCCGACACCCTCATTGGGCTTCTGCTTGAAGGTTGCCGAGTACATGTCGTGTAAATGATGGTAAGTGGTGAGAGCGTGTGTGAAGAAGTACACCCCTGCAGGGTTAACATCATCTATTCGAATAGCCGCGTCCGCGATAAAGGACTACTTGGTTGCCTATACAGTTCATAGACAAGTTAAAGTGGATACTCTAAAATGCACAAGATAAGTGTGAGTGCTATGGATGGCGTTCTCGTAGGGAGACGGGAGCGGATCCATAGTGGTATATTGATATGGTGAATATGTGGACTCGTGTGCGCCACCTTAAAAGAGTTACTTGCAGTCGTAGTTTCAGATAGCCACTGAGTCAAAGCTGGCTTGCTGCAGTTAAACTCCACCACCCCCTTTGTTGACACCAATGCATATGTAGTTAGTTCTGATGTAAGTCTTGCTGAGTACATTTGTACTCACGTTTGCCTATTTTATGTTTTGCAAAGAGACGTCAGTCTTGCTAGTAGTTCCGTTTGGACTTCGACGTTTAGCTTGATACCTCAGCTACGATCTTGTGCCCTCAGCAGGGTCCTGTAGATAGTCAGGCTTCTCAGCCTTTTTCATTTGTAGATGTCTGTACCCAGACATGTTAAGCTTCCTCATGTGCTTTGACTTGTATGCTCTAAATGTTGGGTTATGAGACCATGATTGTAATACTTGGCTCCTCATAGCCTAATGAATAAATACTTGAGTCGCAGAGTTATGCTGTGATGCCATGTTGTATTTACACATATCGAGCGTATTGTGTGTATGATTGAAATGCTTGGTATGTGTGGGATCCGACTACCTAGTTGTTTATCCTTGGTAGCCTCTCTTATGGGGAAATGTAGTGTTGTGCTTCCATGAGCCATAGTAGTCCGCTACAGCCCGGTTCATCGGAGTACTGCTAGCCCAGCACTACTGCTTCGGAACACTTGACTGGCCGGCATGGGATTCACTTCATTCCTGTGTCTGTCCCTTCGGGGAAATGTCACGCGGTGACATCCGGAGTCCTGCCTAGCCTGCTACAGCCCGGTTCACCGGAGTCCTGTTAGCCCAGTGCTACAGCCCGGATTCGCACGCTGCTGAACGACATGCTCGATGTTGATTCACGTATGCCTGTCCCCGTAAGTTAGTGCCACTTTGGGTTCATGACTAGTCATGTCAGCCCGGGTTCTCTGTCATATGGATGCTAGCGACACTATCGTATACGTGAGCCAAAAGGCACAAACAGTCCCGGGCCATGGTAAGGCGACACCCATGGGAATACCGTGCGTGAGGCTGCAAAGTGATATGTGGTGTTACCGGCTAGATCGATGTGACATGGAATCGGGATTCTGACAATATGTATGACAGAAAAAAATTCGTTTGGCCCAAAATGTCACGGATGTGTCTTTTATTGTAGTGTTGGTCTCAAACTGTGATCTTTCCGGCGATCACAACCACGACCAAAACTTGGTCTCCAACATCATCATCAACATTCTGCCAATCTGTACTGCTCAACATATCAACATATGAATCACCTATAAGTCATTCTGTCATGTGAGTGTTGATCGAACGGTGGGACTTAATACGAACCCATGCCCATGACCGAGGACACGACTATCGATAGATTAATACACTCTGTAGAGGTAGGACACTGTACCCACACCACGGAACCCATGGCCTCGGCATCCCATTCGGGTGGACCAACGGCATTCCGACGAAACCGATCTACTGCCATGACGCTCTCCCGGCCACTCCGACCCAAATCCCCAACGGGCTGGTCCTGGGTGGCCCCGTGTCTACCAAAGACACCCTGACCACCGTCGTAGTCAAAACACTCCCATTCGGGGACACTCCCACTCGGGGACTCGGTACCATAATCTCATCAACGAGCACACAAGGTTATGTCTGCCTACCTGATCAGGGTAAGCACGCCCATAACCTTCCCTAGTTGGAGGCACCGACGAGAGGTCATGACAATAACTCGCATTAAGGCTTTCCCACAAAGGCAAATGTGGCTACATTGAAAAAGTTCGATTTGGCAGCACTTGACCAACTTAATGACGGAATTTATCCCCAAAAATATAACTGTGGTAACCGATACTCCAATATCAACTATAATCCAAGTCATAACAATATCCAACAAATAATCCAAACATAATCTCATCATCTCAAAATACTCCAAGGGTAGCACAATACTACTATCATGATGAATCCGAAAACAATACTCATACTACTCCAATAACAAGAATAAAGCTATTCGGCTAAGATCCACATGTAAACATCATTACCGAAAATAATACTCCAAGCAACAGAACATCAACTAGCATCATGAAAATAATCATACTAACCACTAATAATCCAAAGGCAACATGATATCCAAAGTAATACTCCCAAATATAATAACAGGTACCATCATGAAAATAATCATACTAACCACTAATAATCCAAAGGCAGCATAACATCCAAAGTAATACTCCCAAATATAATAACAGGTACCATCATGAAAATAATCATACTAACCACTAATAATCCAAAGGCAGCATGACATCCAAAGTAATACTCCCAAATATAATAACAGGTACCATCATGAAAATAATCATACTAACCACTAATAATCCAAAGGCAGCATGACATCCAATGTAATACTCCAAAAATATCATATCCAACACCACCATGAAAATAATCATAACATAAGCCACTAATAATCCAATGGCAACATGTCAACCACATAAGCTGCAAAATATAAGTCCTGGAACTCCAAGCAACATCATGGCAATAACAAGATCAAAATGCAACTCTGAGAAATTGCCATGCACAAAGTCATGTAGCTAAAGCAATATTTTAAACAAGTTCAAATAATTTAAACCATGCCACTTCATTGCAATCATGCAAATGGAGCGTGTGGCTTGCCTGGAGTGGAAGAAATCACCGCGAGAAAGTGCGAGAAACTCACGAAAAGGATCGCCGGAAAACATACTCTCTCGGAAGGGGCTGAATAAGGGCAGGGGCAAAATTGTCGTTTTTAGAATGTCAAAATATGGTGAAACTGATTCCATCAGAACGGGCTCGATGAAATGAAGAAGTGGGCTTTGGATTCACCTCATTTGGAGTTGCGAGCAAAAAGATATAAGGGTTTTTCTGCCAGGGACCCATCTATAAGAAAAATCTTTACAAACTAGGCCTGGACAGAAAAACAGAAAGCGCACTTCCAAGAGTACGCCTCTCTGCAGCGTAAACGTATTCCACTCTAGAACAGAGCCAGAATACGCTTTCTCTTCAGGAAGGCGTATTCAGTGGAATGTGTTTCCACTTAACCACGTCAGCAAGGGGCGGGGTCGGGCCTTGAGTCAATGCCAGGTGGGGCCGGGGGTTCGCCGGACAGCTGGAGGGGAGGGGTCGGCGTCTCCTTCTTCTTCCCGATGCCGCCCGCAAATCAGACAAGGAACGCTGGCGCCAGCGCTTGCTCCGGTGACTCGGTGCCACGGCAGGCTAGGGCGCCGTCGGCGATGGGTGCGCCATTCCATCCTGCGCCCGTGGGTGGCCGCACTGGCCTCGAGAGCTACCGGAGTTGGTCGCGCCCTTGGCTCGGGCGGGAGGCGGCCACGGCGAGCTTGAGGCCGCCGTAAGAGGGCACCCGAGGAGAAGGGAAACAGCGGGGAGGCTCCAGAAGACTTGGGGAGGGCCGAGGTGAGGTTAGGAGGAAGAATGAGCGCTCGGTTCACCGGAATCGGAGATTATCGAGGCAGAGGCCATGGTGGCGATGGAAGGGCAGGGGAGCATCTTGAGCTCAAACGAGAGGCTGGGGAGGGCTAGTGGTGTGCGAGGAGGTTGCTGGTGTGCTCGAACGGCTCAGGGAGGCCTATATATAGGCGGGCGAGAGGGAGGGGCTCGGGTGCCACCGGGCACGTCCGGCCAAGGCTCTGGCGATGGACAGCAAGCACGGGAGGGCGCAGGAACACAACGAGATATTGATTCAGAGCTCACAGAGAGGTAGACGACGCCGGGGAGCAGAGGAAGAAGCCAAGCACCATTAAAACACGTCGGGGCACTGTGCTCCCATGGGCGTTCGGTGGCAAGCGTCGGTGGGCGTCGGTGAGGAAGCTACCAGAGCGGGAGAGGGGTCCAGGGGGATGGCGATGATGCAGGCTAGCTGTTGGACACGCTCACGCGCGCGAAGACGACGAGAGGAGCAGGGGCCGAAGCACAAACAGCCACTGGGCGCGGCCGCAGTGCACAGAGCGCGTGCACTCTGGTGCAATTAACGTGGTCACCGCATGCACTGGCATATAGCGGGGGAGAGGGGCTTGACCATGTTTTCTAGTGGGTAGTTCATCCAGGGTAGGTCTCAACTACGGTGGTAGCTGGGTTAAAAGTGATCTGGTTAAACGGTGAGAACCCTCTGAAGTTTACTACAATAAACTTGGGTGAGCACTTGTGATCAACAGGAAGGGTTTTGGATCCAATGGAGTTGTCTGCAAGGTTGAGGTAAATAAGGACTTTCATCTTGGTAACTTGGAGAAGAATTTGATGAAGATAAATCATAGTTGCTTTGCAACTGACCAAAATGGTCCAGAAATGTGATTTGGATGATGCACTCAAATGGTGTGGCCAGTTCAGCTCAAGTTTGTCAAGGCTTCATTATTTGATCATATAAAGATGTTGTATAAGTTTCATACCAATTGAATTTACCAAAATGGTACTTGCTTCACAAACATCCTTGCTGACCAGAAACTTGCAAAAATTCTAGAGAAATATTGGCTAGGTGAAATGGTACCAAATTTGGTGGAGAGAAGTTATTTGGGTTGGAGAACAATATGGTATTTTCTCAGAATTAATGAAGCAATATAAAATGCACTTGCTTCACAACCTGAAAATATTGCCAGAATCAAAGATTTGGTCCTGTGCTCACATAGATCAAGAGATGGAGCTGAAATTTGGAGGAGGATAATTATATGAGCGCATGAAGAGTCATGCAAAATTTCAGCTCATTTGGGTACTCCTAGCTACCACTTCCTTCACAGTGCCTTCTGTCTGGCAGAAAGTTTGAAAATTCACTAAGTTAGATGGGCTAGGCAAATAAAATTGAATTTTGGCATGAGGCAATTATTTGGACCTAATAACATGCCCAAAAGGTTTGGGAGCAATCAGGAAAGGATAGGTGGAACTTCCTTCACAGAAAGGCACACTGGACAGAAATGAAGATTAATTATTGGGGGATTATTCTTGGGCTAGGACAGGAAACTTTGGGCATATTTGAGCAATATATGACCCAAAGAAATTATTAGAATTAATTGGGAATTTTTGGATGGGCAGAAATATAGTTTGCTTCACAAGCTAGGACAGATAGGATTATTCCTTTAGTAGAAAAAGGAATATTCCTGAGAAGAAGATTTTAGGGTTTGGTCAAGGAGTGAAGTGAAGTAACATCATCTTGGCAAGGTTTTGAGAATGATGAGCCACTTGGGAGAGGAAATTAAGATGATTTCCCAGGTGACAAGGCCACAGAACGACTCCAAAAAGAGAAACAGAGCAAAAACCAATAATTCAAAAAGAAAAAGAAAAGGGCCAAAATCCAGGCTGTTACAGACCGCCATGTGCAAGCTTCGTGCTATCTTATTCAATCTCACCGTGGTTCCATCATACCAATTCATGCGGTGGCCCATTGCATGGCTGATTCCAATGTTGGACAAAGGTTCTACGGGAATGATGTCACCATTGTAAATGTTGTGCAAATTGATGTTGGTACCCTCCCGTACATATGCAAGCCAATCTCCACTCACACCGAGCCTAACCTGTGAAATAGTGGGCAGGGGGAGAATTAGGAAATGGACACAAAAGTAGTCTTTAGAATGCATTTACTACGTGATCAAACTCATCTTACCTGCTCATGGGAGGAAATCCCAGTGCCCCTCAATGTCGGCATCTCAAGGGGCGTCAACTTGCAACTACGGCCACGCCGCGCTGTAGAGACCCCCAAGGAAACATCCTCGTGCATTCCACGAAACATCAAGATGCATTTGTATGAGTAGTTTATCTTGTGAGAGAAAAGGATGAACGAGGGAAGGCCTCTAGAGATAGAGATGGACACTACTACTACCAATGTGTTGGCCCGTGTGTTGCAATGGATCCAAAGTAGTAGAATAATACTTGTTCATGTGCTTGAAATATAAACACTCTAGTTTTGATATACATGTGTCAGTAGACATGACAGCTTGTCCATGGAAGTTGAACCACGGTGACCATCACGTTTCTTGTTTCTACCACTGCCACACCCACACGCGATTCCCACGACGCCGCTCCAACCCACGGCACGACGTCCCCCGACGTGGACATGGATCCTCTGACGTGGCTATCACTGCCTTGCCCTGCCTTTCCTTCGCTGACAGGTGGGACCCACGCTTATGGGTCCCACATGTCAGTGACAGAATGGTAGGATTGTTCGCGTCAGGGGATCCTCATCCCCCGACGTGCCCCTCATCCCTCTCGGCCCCACCGCTCCTCTGCCTTTGTGTGCATGACATGTAGGCCAGCTGAACTGCGACGAACATCAACTTTCTACCACAGACACACCCAATTGGACGCGGTTTGCCTGCACCGCTGCGGTGCTCCGATCCGTACTCCCGCACCATCGAATTTTCATCCAGCGGCTCTGACACATTTCGTCCCGGGAACCAACCCTCAGCTGGAGTACTTATGTACTACAGGTACTACCTGCTGGTGTGGCCATCTACGCCTCGTAACACCCTGACGCCTAGCTGTGGCACCCTCGCCACGGCCACGCCACCACCGGCCGGTTCATCTCGAACGAGTGAGTCGCGAACCACGCCACCACCATGAGAATGACATGTGGGCCAGCCGCATTTATGGTCCGCATGTCATTGACTCATAGGCCGGGCACTAAGCCGCTGAAGTTCGGTCCCATGTGCCCCGAGAGAGAAATGTAACTCCTACGGCAGGCCTTGTGGTGCTCCCGCAGTACGAGCTCGTGCCAAAACTGGAATTTGTTTCTTACTACTACCAACTAGTACTAGTAAGGTACACGTGCATTGCACACATGAGATTCTAGTGGTTTGTGCATTATGCTTCTACATGTGGAGCTTTCTGGATTCTAACATGTGGCAAAATCTGGTGGAATGTAAGGTTAGGCAAGTTTGATTAACTTAGGTGAGTGTTTGGTTCAAGCCACACCTTAGGCAAGCCACACTAAGGCCCCACATGACATACACACAAAAAATGTGGCAAGATTCCCTTAGGCTTGCCAACTTGTGGCTCTCATTTTGAAGAACTGATAACTTTGCCTAAGCTTAGTTGTGGCAAAGTTAGTCATGAATTAAGTTCAACCATGGAGTCTTCTAGATTATACATGTGGCAAAATCTGGTGGATGATATCCAACAGCTAGTAGTGCTCGGATTTGCCATCTTTGTACCATCGGATTGGCTTCATCCAACGACCAACTTTCAAAGTTTTTCACACACTATATAGGGGGTATAGATATAGATGTGCCGGTCCATTGCAATGGATCCAAAGTATATCCATTTAGTGGAGTGCACTCTACACACATTATCTATTTATTTTTCTCTAACCTTCCGTAGCCATGCAACCAAGCCACATAAGCTTCATGGGTGCCCCCCATATCATATTATTCATACTACGTTGATTGAAAAAAAGATAAATCACCCAAAACAAGATCTTCCCGTTTTTTGTTCCTACGATGCTGTGCCATGCACGTACCTACTAGTTGTATAGTGGTAGTACTAGTAATATTAGTATTAGGAGTACAAACTTGGTACTAGTAGGAGTACTACTATTACGGAATGCTCCTACTCTATCAACGAGCCCCGTCTGACACCAAATTTCTTGGCTTCCGTGCTATAGCTAGATCTTCCCCTCGTTTCTGTTTTCCAACCCGACGGCGGGCAGGGTGTCGGTTTGCTCAACGGCGGTCCCACATGAAAGTGAAAATGCTAGGCAACACGCCTTCCCTAAGCTATGTGTCGTGCCGGACGGGCCGTGTTGTGCTCCTGATTCCCGGGCGTGTGGGGGTGCGACACGAACACGGCAGGGCTTTTCCTTTTACCAGCAGAGTGCCCGTGCGTTGCGACGGATCCAAAGTAGTAGAATAGTAGTATTTGTTCACAAACTTGAAAGAAATCAATATTGTTTTGATATACTCCTAATATATTACTCCCTCCGTACCTAAATATTTGTCTTTTTTGAGATTTCAAATGGACTATCACATACAGATTATATAGACATATTCTAGTGTTTCTAGCAAGATGCCTGCGCGTTGCACGAAGTTGATGGAAAAGGTAAGCACAACTTATAAATTGACAGATGGAGTACTAGTTACAGTGATGCATATAATTAAGCAAAGGGATCGCACATGTCGGTATTGACTGGAACGAGAATGCAACAGCACAATAAGAATGAAGGCCACGATGATGCGATTGTAGTGGTGGTTACAGAAGGCAAGAAGAAAGATGGATCCACGAACGTACGACCTCCTCCTCCTCAACTTAGTGAGCCGGGCCACCGACCGGCGGCTAAGGAGCGGCGGCTTTTGTGGCGAGGTCGAGGTGCTTCTTAGCAAAGGCATCCAAGGCTTCTAGCCGGTTGAGGAAGGCCAACGTCATAGCGTCCTCACTGGCCTTGTAGATACCTATGTACACGATTTCCTCGTACACATGGATGTGTAGGTCGACGAATTCTTGCAGGGCAAGGCGCCTCGCGGCGAGCGCGACCTCCAGGTGGACATTCTTCGTGGCGTAGGCGGGCAGTCGTAGGGCCTGCAGTGCTTGAAAGAGGTTCCGGCCATGAAGGCCGATTAGGGTGGCAGGCAATGAGGAGCCCGAGTGCGCGGGCTAGAGGAGTACGGCGATGTCGTTCGCGAGCTTCTTGAGCATGGTGAACTTGTTGCTGGTGGCAACGATCATCTGGTCCAACTGAGAGTCGTAGTTGGCGTCGACGGCGGCCATCCACCAGCCGGTCTCCAACACCGTCTGGAGATGATCCTCGGCGCCATGCCGCAGGCCGGCGTCGTGGACCATCTGGCGCAGTCGCTGGCCGCTCACGCGCATCGCCGCCATGGGTCTGGCGTGAGCTCTTTTGCGCTTAGTGTAGGTGCTTAGGCAAAATGCTTAGGTGCGTACGATGTGTTAGATGCATTGGAATGGAGGGGCGCCTTTATATCAGGGCAATGAGGGCAAACTGCGTTGCATTCACATCGTGCAGCCTCTTTTCCCGGACCTCCTCCCATTACTTCCCTCATGCATTAATTTAAGGAGGATGCATTGGCCGTTCAACATATCGGGAACCGCTACTCCCTCCCTCGTCTGCATTAAAGCCGTATCGGGAACTGCGCTGCCCGCTGTCAAATCGAATACTCCCTCTCTATATGTACCACCTTTTTTTAATTTCAAGTTTTGCTCCATGGCGCAATCCATCGATACTACTACTGTACAAAAGTGGAGTATATACATTTTTTAAAAGGCTAGAGGGCGGGGCAGTCTAGCTCGGTCGGTTTCACGAGAGGCGAGGGCCTTTGTGATTGGACGGCTCATTACTGCTGTCAAATCGAATAGTACTACGCCGCCCGCTGCACGCCCGGAACCTCCATTAAACCCGCATGCAAACCCAGAATCCTACTCCGGCCACACGTTCGTTCAAGAGCGGGCCGGAATTAAAGGCAACACCGGCCGAGCTCCTCCCGTCCGCCCTCAGTTTAAACGAGGCCAGACGCCGGCCAAGCTCCTACCGTCCGCCCTCTATTTACACGAGGCCATACAGATAGCGGGTAAGAATCGCACCCGTTCGCCACTCCCCCATCTCGTCCATCACCATTTTCTCCACTCTCCCGATGGCTTCCGACGAGCCATTCTCCGGCATATTACCCGACTGGATGGCCCGCCGAGCCCTCCGGATACGGGCGAGGCCGCTCGGTGCTTCACCAACCTCGCTTGGCCCGACGGAGCCAGTTGCCGCCCCAAGCAGGCGCGTGGTTCAGCAACTCGCCGCTCCAGTTCAGCTCGATGAGGAGTGGCGAGTTGCTCCACGCCGGCACGGCGGCTAGCACGCTGGTATGGGCGCCGTCGTTGCCACGTCGTACCGCGCCACCAGTGTTTGCGGTGGCCGCGCCTCCCATGCCTGCGGCAGCGCCATGCAGGCAGAGACAGAAGCCGGGTGCATGGAGAGCAACGAGTCGATGGCCAGCTTCTCCGTGTCCGCCGCCATCATCGAGGAGAAGTAGAACACGGGAGGCAGCCACCACTTGGGACCCATGAAGCCCACCGTCGAGGCGACGACCGTGGATTCAGGTGGTTTCTTTGCTGCTTCATCTCTTCCGAGGACCTTCGTCGACCCCGCAAGTGTCTGGCAGACATGAGGAAGACAAAGTGATCCGCGGGCGGCCATTTAGAACTAAAATAAGTCTAGATACATCCATTTCTAGGACAAGTATTTCCGGACGGAGGGAGTATTAACTATACAAGAGAGCCGGATTGGCACCTCTTAGTTCATGTAAATGTAATGAAATCCATCATGTTTCTATGAAGATCCGGCTTTTTTATACGAAATCCTTCATGCTTATATGAAATCAGTCCGTGTTTGCACGAATTTCATATGGTTGGTTAGAGTTGTAAAAAGTATGCCGCTAGCGTTTGATGTCGCCCTCCACTTTAGGAAGCGGGAGGAAATTTGCCGGCTGCCGTTGGAGATGCTCTTTATGCTGGAAATAATAGAGTGACATCCAATCCATTTGAGTTAATTGCCTGTATGATTGTCCCTCTATAAAAAGTTAATTGCATGTACAGTGTACACGTGACTTGCAGGGTGGCTACAGCTTCGTACAGAAAGTTAAAAAGAAACAAGTCCATCCTTAATCTTGTATTCTAAGTACTCTGTGCGTTCCACTGTCAGTACAGTAGCGAAAGAATTTTATATTAAATAAGTAGAGTAATATATAATATAAAAATATAAAGTTAAAAGACAGAATTCGAACTCATGTCATCGCGTTGCGAGCATCCGGCGCTAACCAGCCCAGCACATTTTTGTTGTAAACCATGTTGGAGATATATCTCCATGTCTACTCTTATATATACTCCATGCCTTCCTAAATATTTGTCTTTTTCAGATCTCAAATGGACTACCACATACAGATGTGTATGTAGACATATTTTAGAGTGTAGATTCACTCATTTTGCTCTGTATGTCTTTTCAAGAAGGGGTCAGATTTGTCCTTGATTTATTTATGAGGTATCCAGATGGCACTGCACCGCCAAGAAAAGAGGGTAACATCAAAATTATGGACTACTTTTTTGAGTATGTTGGTAAGGTCCGGTCATAGTCACTTGTTGAAATCTCTAAAAAGACAAATACTCCCTCCGTCCGAAAATACTTGTCATCAAAATGGATAAAAGGAAATGTATCTAGACGTATTTTAGTTTTAGATACATCTCTTTTTATCCATTTTGATGACAAGTATTTTCGGACGAAGGGAGTAGAAAACAGAGTTGGTGATGATGGTGTGCATGCCTTCCTGCAATATAGGCCGTCAGATTTATATCTAATGGATAGGAAACAAACTATGGCAATTTTGCAAAAATATACCCACACGTCTCTCCATGTTCACAAATAAGGCCTTCCCTCGTTCAACATTTTCTATCACAAGATAAACTACTCATACAAATGCATCTTGATGTTCTGTGCAATGCACGTGCAGCTAGCTAATTTCTTTTAAAATAGTTGCTGGGATAATTGGGTTGAAGTGATATATTTTATGTCTGCCCCGAATGATCTCAGATTCACTACAAGTAACAAAGAAAAGGTTGCCTTGTTAATTAAAAGAAAACAGGGTGAAAACTATCACATGAGGCTGGTAAAAACAAGGCACACTGGGTTCAGCTTCATCGTCACTACCGCTGTGCGCGCGCGAGAAGTCTACATATCGAGGGGGATACTGAGCGAGGCACCGAGACACAATGTTTGAGAGAGAAACCAATTGACAGATTATGATCAGATCGAGTTGTCACCCTTCTGCTGTCATTGTTGGGGGAGGGAGAGAAAGATGTATCAAGAGTGTGCACGGTAGGCACAGAGGCACAACTAGCGAGTGTGTGTGTGTGTGTGTGTGTTTGAAAGAGGAGTAGATAGATTATTATCAAGATCGATGTGCCACCCTACTCCTTCGGTGCCGGGTAGTGTGTGTGTGTGTATGTTTGAGAGAGATGCCAATCGATAGATTAGTATCAAGATCGAGGTGTCACCCTACTCCTTCGGTGTTGGGAAGTGTGGGTGTGTGGGGGGGGCAGTGACACTCACATATCTCTACTCTGATAAAAAAACAGAGTTGGTGATGATGGTGTTCCTACCATCCTACAATATAGGCCATCCGATTTATATCCGACGGACAGGAAGGAAACTATGGCAATTTTGCAAAAAAGATACCCACACCCCTCTCTGCATTTGCAAATAAGGCATTCCCTCGTTCATCCTTTTCTCCCACAAGATAAACTTCTCATACAAATGCATCTTGATGTTCCGTGCAACGCATGGCCATATTGCTAGTAGGGAGAAGGAGTTTGTGTGACACATATCTAGCTATATTAAGGGATAGGTAGATAGCATATGTGTGAGAGACATTATTATACTTTGAGACTTTAGTGGTTGTGGGTGGGCGGAATTAAAGGGGTGGGCGTGTTAGACATAGAGAGCGTGTGTGTTTCTGTGTGAGAGACTTCTAGGATGGGGTAGAAAGACGAATTTAACCCTGACGGAGGGAGAGAAATATACGAAGTGCGCGTGTGTGATTTCGATGCCCACAAGGAAATGAGATAGGTATGCGTGTGAGCGAGATTGCACAATTCATTCACGTATCACTATCTAGCGATCGTGGACGTGCATCGCTTGAACATAAGTCAATATCTACTTCTTATCGTGGCTAAAGGTACAATATCGGTTCAACGCTATAAAGATTGGACACTCACATATCAAATTTTTTTCTATTTAAATAAACCTTTTCAATTGTGCATGCCAAAGTTACAGTGATGTTTCTTCAAACAACCAATGTAGCTATCATGTACATGCACCATTGTTACTCTTGCATTCAAATTCATTAGTCTTGGATGATTTAAGTTTCTATTTTGAAGTAATATATGTAATATTCATATATGAATTCAACGGGTACACAATTTATGAAATGGAGGCTATGTAATCATATGAGGTAACACTTTTAAGTACCTGACTACAATATCCATTTCTTTTTGTGCGCCTCTACACTAACACGTCAATGCATTGTGTTTAAAGTAAATAACCAAGGGCACTAAATTATCTATTTACACGAGAAATACATAGGATGAGCGTTTGATCCCTTTTTTTTGAACGCGCCACTACACCCGTACAATTGGCCGCGCCCGTGTGAACATCCAAGTTATCGGCGCATCATCCCGAGTTATTGTCTTTTTTTCTCGGGTGGACATCACACCAGTTATTAACTGCTGACGCGTGCCCCGTGTACACAGTCTAGCATGACCTTCCCGCTAGCACGGTCCAAAATTAGTAGAAACTGGATACGAACGATCCCACGGGCGGCAAAATCTCCCGCCTCCTTCTAAAATTTCCGCCACCTTAGTCTTTAGCATGCGAAATCCCCCTTTTGTCCTTGGTGCACGGAGACCAACAGTTACAATACCGCCCTCATCTACATGATAGGTCGGGGCTTCTTTGGTAACTTCCGGTTCCCCCACTACACGGCACCCCCATTTCCTCTCCGCTCCCGCAAAAATGACTAACTCCACAGCACTAGAGCATCTTACATCACGCCGTCCGTACTTCATTGCCCTTTCTCCCCTCCCCTATCGAAACCCTAGACTGCTCATCCACCGGCGTACCATAGCCCATTCACTGCCAGCGGCGTCCACCTCGCCGGATCTGCTTCTGCGGCCGCATCTACCCCTCCCACCTCCCCTAGAAACAAGTAGACTGCTCATCCACCACTACACCATAGCCCATTCAGTGCCGGCCTTGTCCACGGCGCCGGATCTGCTTCGCCGGTACTCTCATCAACTGCAGCACATCTGCAGCGGCTCATTCGCACTCCCCACCGGAGACGCTTCGTCCACACCCCTGGAGCCGCCCCACCGATGCCCCCGTCGACGGCCTCTGATCCTCTTCACTGACACCTTCCTCAACCCTACCGGAGCCGCTTCGCTGACACCTTCCTCAACCCTACCAGAGTCGCTTCGCCGACACCATCGTCAACCCTACCAGAGTAGCTTCGCCTATACCATTCTCAACCCTACCGGGGCCGCTTTGCCAACTCACAAGTCCACGGCCTCAGATCCGCTTCCTCGCACCCTCATCCAACCTACCGGAGCAGCTTCTGACGCCCCGTCCACGGCCGCAGATCTGCATCATCGACACCACCCTTAACCCAACCATCGGAGCAGCTTCTGACGCCCCGTCAATGGCCGCAGATCCGCATCATCGACACCATCCTTAACCCAACCACCGGAGCAGCTTCTGATGCCCCATCCACGGCCGCAGATCTGCGTCGTCGACACCATCCTTAACCCAACCACCGGAGCAGCTTCACCTACACCCTCGTCCACGACCATAGATCCGCTTCGCCCACACCGTAGTCCACCCTACCAGAGCCGCTCCACAAACACCCTACTCGACAGTTCTAAATCTCCTTACCGGACCCCGACAGCCAGCGCAGCATCATCACCCTCGACGTTTCTAACCTGATTCCCACTGTCTGGAGAGATGCCAAGCACCTGCCACGGCCTAGGTACTTGTCACCTTTAAACCCGTCCAGCATCACCTGCCCAATGTACTTCAAATATACTAACTGGTCGTTGTTACCTGTTATGCAGCTGGCAAAAACTACAAGGACGATGTTTCTTATGGATCTAACAGCTTGGCCAACCAAGATCCTGGACTGAGGTATTGCTATGATCTTGTAAGCGCGTCTCTCTCTCTCTTGTATTGTTCTATGCCTGCCAGTGTGCTTTGCTAGGATTTTCGACCAGTAATCCCTTTGTGAAGACAATGATTTCTACTACTGACTGCTAAATTAGATATGTAGATGTCATACATGATACTACCTCGTACCTCTGTTCCTAAATATAAGTCTTTCTAGAGATTCCACTATAGGCTACATATGGAGCAAAATGAGTGAATCTACACTCGAAAATGCATCTATATGCATCTGTATGTGGTCCATAAGGGAATCTCTACAAAGACATATATTTAGGAACAGGGGAATTACATTACACAAAATTGTAGGTGGCATGTAGGAATTCTAGTGCACTACATTAGGCTCCCTTAGAGTGACTGCTAGTCCAGCATACAGAGTCATGGCTAGTTTATGGTACCCACACAATCGTTAATTGGTGGTTTAAATATGCGCAAGGGATATGCAATGTAGTATCATGTAGAGATGTCTGAAATTAGCCGTGTCAACTTGCAGATAGGGTTACACAATGAAAAAGTACAAGATGTATGTGGCAATTTCATGGAACATCGCAAAAAAGGAGAGGCAGCGGTGATCCTATACAGTATGCTATGGTACATCACTCCTCCATTTGCAATCATCGTCACATGTTATTTGTATGCCAGTTCTATTAGCCAAGTTTCTTAGGGACGGTTATTATGAGTTATCCTAAGAAAATAAGCACCTATGAATATAAGCTCCATGTAATAACCCAACCAGTTCTTTTCATTGCATTTTCAGCTTATCTTTGGTATGATCAGTGGAAAGTCTAGATTGCATTACATTTTTTTCATTTTGCTGCCCATATGGAAATTAATTTGACTTGCAAACATCACAAATTGAACCCAGTGCAGTAATTAATATGATAGGAAAATAGACCATCATTATTTGCTCAAAATGCAAATACAAAGATACCATCTACTTGGCACAATCTACTTTGGTCAATGTTTTCCATAGAGATCCCATTGCCTCATTTAAACGAAGAACGCATGACCCACATTTAAATGAAGAGCAATTATTTATTGAAATTCGACGGTCCATGTAGCTGGTTATTATCGTATAGCAGCACCACCTAAAAGGATCATATAGCAGCAGCAGCAGCTCATAGAAACTCATCATACGGCAGCAACAGTCTGCAATTCATCATATACCAGCAGCAGCTCATAGCAATTCATCATATAGCAGCAGCAGGAGCAGCTCATAGCAATTCATCATATAGCAGCAGCAGGAGCAGCTTGTAGCAACTCATCATATAGCAGCAGCAGTAGCTCATAGCAACTCATCATACAGCAGCAGCAGCAGAAGCTCATAGCAATTCATCATATAGCAGCAGCAGGAGCAGGTCATAGCAATGCGTCATATAGCAGCAGAAGAAGCAGCTCATAGCAATTCATTGTATAGTGGATCAGAATGAAAATTTGGCCAAACATCAGAGGAGATCCTCACCTTGTTGGATGAGCTCATCCTTCAACAGCACCTCAAGGCCATGGCCTGGGAGGAGGGGAGGGGGAATAAGGTGACTTCTGCCGCAGTGTGGCATCAGCCGTAGTTGTGGAGCGCCCGCCGGAGTAGTGCGTTGGACGAACCACAGTGGAGCAGCTGCTAGAGACCATGAGAATGAGGGGCGACGCCAAAGGGAGGAGCAGCCAGGGAGATTTGCCACTACCCACGGGCCATGTAGCCTAGCTGGACATAGCATTGTTGAGGACCAGGCCAGATGGGACCAGTGGCGATGGCTCGCTGGAGGAACCCTAATGCTGTAGGTAGGGGATCAAGGTAGAGGGAAAGGGGAGAGGAGATGCAAGCGGGCATGGCAATGAATTCTTGCATGTTTGTTTTTACTTGAGGGTCAGGTGTGACACGGGCATCAGCAGTTGCATTTTGTGTGTAATATAGGCAGACAACAGATTCATTTCACTATTCCCCTTCCCTTCAATTTTTAGTGAGGTTCTACCCGCAACACCCCCCCTCCAAAGCGAAATTAGTTAAGCCCAAGCCCATAACTCAAAAATGACTTCTTTACATCTTTTATGGCTTATTTTGACAATATGCCCTGAAAAGGCAGAATCGAACTGGCCCTTAACCTGCAATTCAATTATGCGTGCAGTGATGAATCACTCCTGCCTACTATCTGTACATTTAGGCATCATCATACATGGCATAACCTAATACATGTGCATTCCATTGTAGAATCTGGAATATGCAATGTTTATGTTAGTTCATACGTTGCACATGATGTTTAAATGCCCCTTAAATCTGGTCAGTCAAGTGATGGTCTTTAAGCCTCCTTCTTTGCTTCTTTTCTTGATATGTAAGATTTGCTCACACATCTGTTCAATTGCTTGTTTGCATCAGCCAGCCATACTATGACTATTTGCTTTGATTACTTGCTGTTCTTGACCTAACACTCTAACAGAGCTTGTCAACGATTTAAACACTAAGGGCTGCTGTAGTGGGGCCTTGTCTAACTCATAGGTAACATAAAGGTTTGGCTGTACACTACAGTAGGCTCTCCAAGAGTACCTGGAGATCCAGTTCAAAGGTATGCCTAGTTTTTACATAGTGCAGACATAGTAAATGCTCATTTCATTGTGTGCAAGTGCAAGAGATGCGGCCTGTTTCATTATGTGGTGTTGTTTTGTTATAATCTCATCCTTTAGTGTTCACAGACTGGAAAGTATGCATATTTATCTTCCAAGGAGACGGGTAACTAGTTTGTGTCACCTTGCAGAGGGGGTGCAATGAAGATAAGATTGAGGATTTCCAAGTACAAGATGTTAGGAAGGAGCCTTACAAGAGAAGTAGGAGCTGCGTTGAGACTCTTCAACCTGCTAAGGTAAGTCACTGTATGCAACTCAATAGTTCAATTCCTTGTTTGTTTCAGGCATAGTTAATTTTTTCTTTTCAATTGCTTTATTCGTCCTCAGTTAATGAGATGCCCAAATAATCATGCCTGATGTTCGGTACTTGTATCACTATTAATTGACATAATTAAAGGCCTTACCATTTAATTACTCTGCCGAAGTGTGCCTGAAGCTTTGAAGTCTATTAACCAACTATTATTGCATGAGGCTCACAATCTAGTTTATACTATGCTAATGATTGCATAGTTTTGCCTGCTGTAGTATGTTTGTATGAAACCCCCTGCTGTTCATTATGATCCCTAAGACTTTAATTGAGGCACAGAATGGCCAACTGCTTGTCTAAATTTGTAACTTGTCTGTGTTTTTGATTGGGACCCAACATCATGCTCCTCTGTTGAGCTAAGAGGGATTTCTGTATGTAGGCTGCACATACTATCTTTTTTATAATTTTTAAAATATCACCTGCTTATGCTTCATGATGTGTAACATTTTTTTGAAAGTGACGTGTAAAATTATTATTAGTCCTGTTTTGCCATGTAGTACAAAATAGTGTCTTGTTCGCTTCATTGTTGTAACTATATTTTTTCCCTAGTCATGTGTACTTACAGAAACATTTCAGGATGAAGTAACATCGACACAAAGATCTGCGAGCAGTGCGGCATGGCCGTTACCGAATGATTATGGATTGTAATTGGAATGTGCTGATGTTCTCGAGCATCAACTAGAGGTGGCAAGACAACGTGTACATGATTGTGAACGTATAATCAACAAGTTGAGATTGGACATGCAGGTATTATGTAGCGACCAGACCTCAGACAGTCTGATCTCTGTGCTCCGGTGTCATCCCTGGATCAGTAATGCTAACACCACACAGTACTCGGAGGATTTATAGCAGAGTAGCAATCACACACTTATTACAGCGAGTGTCTCAAAAGAGAACTTATTACAATAAATAAGGCTTAAGGCCATCTAATAACGAAAACAGCGGAAGGCTTGGACGATAAGTGAGTCCATCAACTCCAACGGCATAACTGAGTATAGAACCACGACCTAAAACTCCTTAATCGTCGTCTGAAAAGTCTGCAACATTAACGTTGCAGCCTGAAAACGGGTCAGCACATGGAATATGCTGGCAACGTAACACATAGAAAATAATGGAATGCAATAGCTATACTATATGCATATTTGGCTGGTGGAAAGCTCTATGGTTACAGTTTTTGCATAAAGCCAATTTTTCCCTACTTCAAAGGAATAAATTTAATTACTATCATGGTGGTTGTTAAACATTGAGAATGGTTGACAACATTCTCAATCCCAATTAAGTAACATCATTAAAACCCAACAAAATTAATTTAGAGTAACATGTTGAGATTCACATGAAAATCCAGGTACTAGATACTCAAGATTGTCCATAACCGGGGACACGGCTAACCATGATTAGTTTGTTACACTCTGCAGAGGTTTGCGCACTTTTCCCCACAAGACTCGATCGCCTCCGTTTGGTTTCTCGCACTACATGGTCTTTGAGAAGACGGATGACCGAGACATAGTCTTTCAGAAGCGCTAGCACCTTACGATCGGGTAGACCGTACCACCTACATCCCCTACATCTGCTAGTCTACCATTGTAAGGGTTCGCACAACTTAGTCAACTATGCCAGAGCCCATAATGGCTTGTGGCTGCACACGGAAGTTTCTAGTATGAAAAATCTCATGATCCCTTTGAGCCTGGGTGGCGGTCCAAAGAAAATCAGGCAAGTCCTGGAAACCCCAGGTGCGTCAATCCACCCCGATGTGTGTTTAAGTTGCCACCTTAGATAAACCATTAATTACCAATCTCACATCTGTCATGGATATCACTCACCCAATCCACGTCTACTAGCATAGCATGGCATAATAAGCAAACGTAGAAGTAACTCCCAAAGGTTTGATAATAAACAAGTAATAGGTACTACCTCATCTAATTCCCATCCCACAATTTAATTAGATCCTAATCATGCAATGTGTGAGGATTGATCTAATGCAATAAAACTGGGTTGTAGAAAAAGTATGATCAAAGTGTTACTTGCCTTGCTGATGATCCGTGAAACCTAGAGATTCGAAGTAACAGGCGGCGCACTCCGGTTATTCTATCGCAGACAAACAACAAGCATACAATAAGTACTCATCTAATGCATAGGTAAAACTCAAATAGAAGATCTAACCAGAAATTTCAACTTAAGAACCCTGGTTTGCAAAAAGAATCAAATCGAACAAAGCAAAAGAAATCAAACGGCGAAAGAAAACAACTTCGTTCTAATAATCTGGATCTAGGGCAAATTTCACAGTAGCAAAAACATGTTTAAGTTGATTATTCGGAAAGAGGGTTTCGAGATGAAACTCCAGGCGCTTGAATCGCCTGATTCCGATAAACGAGCGAAAAGTTATACTAAAACGAAAATCGGATCAGAAATCGCGACCAGAAAATAACCGCGAAAAATCCGACGAAAAAGAAAAACGACGAACATAATTTTTTTTAACGGCACGGAAAACGAGGCGGCGGCGAACCTCGGGCGGCGCGCTGCTCCGGCGAGTCGGCGGCGGGGCGGCGGCGACGGCTGGAGGCGGTGGCTAGGGTTAGGGCAGGGGCGGCTGGGCTCTCTCGGGCTCTCGGGCGGTGCCTTATAAAGGCCCCGGCCAGGCGGAGTCCTGGCCGAGTACGGCCCAAAGTCGGTTCCGCGTTTTTTTTAATAATTTCGCTCGGAAGAAAAATAAAAAGAAATACTAAACGGACTCCGAAAATCACGAAATAAATTTTGCTGGGTTTCTAAAATCAAGCCCGATAAAGTGAACATTTATCTGGGCCCAAACTACAACTTTGAAAAACACGCATTTTTCCTAAATTCAAATAAAAAATACCGAAAAACTCCGAAATAAAACTTATTTTAATTTTTTATTAAATCCTCAATATTTCTATATTTTGGGAAAGTCATTTTATTCCCTCTCTCATATTTTTGTAATAGAAATAATTGATGATAAAATAAATAAAATCAAATGATCTTGTTTACGTAATTTGAGAAAACTCAAATATGTAAATAACGAAATCCCCAACTCTCTCCGTGGGTCCTTGAGTTGCTTAGGATTTTCTAGGATCAAAACCAAAAGCAAAATAAAATATGATATGCATGATGATCTAATGTATAACATTCCAAATTGAAAATTTTGGATGTTACAAACCTACCCCCCTTAAGATGAATCTCGCCCTCGAGATTCGGGTTGGCTAGAAAATAGGTGAGGGTGGTCTTTGAGCAAATCTTCCTCTCGCTCCCAGGTGGCTTCATCCTCCGTGTGGTGGCTCCACTGAACTTTGCAAACTTGATAACCTTGCTACGAGTAACTCGGCTGGCAAACTCAAGAATCTTGACTGGTTTCTCCTCATAGGTCAAATTGTTATCCAACTGAATTGCTTCCAATGGCACGGTGTCTCTCAAAGGTATGTCAGCCATCTCCGCGTGACACTTCTTCAACTGAGAAACGTGAAACACATCATGAACTCCTGTTAATCCTTCTGGCAATTCCAACTTGTAAGCCACTTCTCCCATACGCTCCAAAACTCGATATGGTCCTACAAATCGTGGCGCTAACTTCCCCTTAACTCCAAAGCGCTTAATCCCTTGAAGTGGGGATACTCGAAGATAAGCTCTGTCTCCGACTTCGTAAACTGTCTCCTTGCGTTTAGAATCTGCGTAGCTCTTCTGCCTGGACTGGGCTACCTTGAGCCTATCGCGAATCAACTTCACCTTTTGTTCAGACTCCTTAATCAGATCTGGTCCAAACAACTGGCGGTCTCCAACTTCGTCCCATGACAACGGTGTCCTGCACCTCCTTCCGTACAAAGCTTCGAAAGGTGCCATCTTCAAACTGGTCTGATAGCTATTATTGTAAGAGAACTCTGCATATGGCAAATTATCGTCCCAACTAGATCCATAATCTAGCGCACAAGCTCTCAGCATATCCTACAAAATCTGATTGACTCTCTCAGTCTGTCCATCTGTCTACGGATGAAAAGCTGTACTAAATTCTAACCTGGTACCCAAAGTCTCATGCAACTGCTTCCAGAACTTTGAGGTAAACTGGGTTCCTCTATCTGATACGATGCTCCTCGGAACTCCATGCAAACATATGATCCTGGTCATGTATATCTTTGCCAACCTAGCACTAGTGTAAGTGGTCTTTACTGGGATGAAATGAGCTACCTTCGTCAATCGATCAACTACAACCCAAATCGAGTCATAGCCTGAACGAGTCCTTGGTAATCCCGTGATAAAATCCATGCCTATCTTATCCCATTTCCATTCGGGTATCGGCAATGGTTGCAACAATCCTGCTGGCTTCTGATGCTCTGCCTTTACTCTCTGACATACGTCACAAACTACTACATACTCTGCAATATCTTTTTTCATTCCGGTCCACCAGAAAATATCCTTCAAATCCAAATACATCTTGGTATTTCCTGGGTGAATCGAATACTGTGAATCATGTGCCTCTTGCAGAATCAACTTCCTGATTTCCGGGTTATTGGGCACGTAAACACGGTCTTCAAACCATAGGGTGTCGTGCTCATCCTCACGAAATCCTTTAGCTTTTCCCTTGCTTAGTTTCTCCTTTATAGCGGCAATCTCTTTGTCAGTTTTTTGAGCTTCTCTGATTCTGTCCATCAAGGTTGACTGAATTTCTAATGCTGCTACATAGCATCTCGGAACTATTTCCAAACATAGCTCACAAAGATTTTCTGCAAACTCCTTGGGTATTTCTCCTGTCATTAACGTATTGACATGGCTCTTACGGCTTAATGCATCAGCTACTACATTAGCTTTTCCGGGATGATAATGCAATTTCATATCATAATCCTTGATGAGCTCCAACCATCTCCTTTGTCTGATGTTCAACTCCTTCTGCGTGAAAATGTACTTCAGACTCTTATGATCCGTGTACACCTCACAATGATTTCCAATGAGGAAATGTCTCCATGTCTTCAATGCATGCACTACGGCTGCTAAGTCCAAATCATGCGTAGCATAATTCAATTCATGGGGCTTCAGTTGTCGTGAAGCATACGAAACAACTCTCCCTTCCTGCATAAGCACTGCTCCAAGTCCTCGACGTGAAGCGTCGCAATACACCTCATAATCCTTGGTTTGATCTGGCAAAATCAACACTGGTGAGGTAACCAAACGGTTCTTCAATTCCTGGAAACTAGCCTCACACTCCTTAGTCCATTTGAACTTAGTATCCTTCTTCAGCAACTCCATCATAGGCTTCGCAATCTTTGAGAAGTTCTCAATAAATCTCCGGTAGTATCCTGCGGGTCCAAGAAAACTCCGGATCTCTCCAACGGTAGTTGGGGCTTCCCACTTGGTCACGGTATCAACTTTAGCGGGATCTACTGCTATACCTTCTCCAGATATAACATGTCCGAGGAATCCTACTTCCTTCAACCAAAACTCACATTTGCTGAACTTGGCATATAATTGGTGTTCTCTGAGCTTTCCAAGTACCAAACGCAAATGCTCCTTATGCTCCTCTTCATTCTTCGAATATACTAGGATATCATCAATGAACACTACGACGAACTTATCCAAAAACTCCATAAACACTTGTTCATCATGTTCATAAAATAGGTAGGTGCGTTAGTCAGTCCAAATGACATAACGGTATACTCATATAGTCCATATCTTGTGGTGAATGCTGTCTTAGGTATGTCCTGCTCTCGAATCTTCAACTGATGGTACCCTGATCTCAAATCGATCTTGGAAAACACTTTAGCTCCTTGCAACCGATCAAACAGATCGTTGATCATTGGTAGTGGGTACTTGTTCGTGATCGTTACTTTGTTCAATCCTCGATAATCAACAACCATTCTTAACGATCCATCCTTCTTCTCCACTAGAAGTACTGGCGATCCCCAAGGCGAAGAACTTGGGCGAATATATCCCTTATCCAGTAACTCCTTAATCTGCTTCTTAATTTCCACCAAATCCTTTGCTGGCATCCTATATGGTCTCATTGATATTGGCCCAGTGCCTGGCAATAGCTCAATCTAAAACTCAATGTCTCTATCCGGTGGCATGCCTGGCAACTCTTCGGGAAATACATCAGGAAAATCCTTTACCACTGGTACTTCCTCCTGCACAACTCCTAATAAGGAATTTACTTGTGTCCTGTTTGGTACATGCTGGGATACATACTTGATCCTTCTCCCTTCTGGTGTGGTAAGCAAAATTGACTTACTAGCACACTCAATATTCCCTTCATACTTTGATAACCAATCCATGCCTAATATCACATCCAATCCTTGAGATTCCAATACTATTAGGTCTGAGGGAAAAACATAGTTACCAATCCTTAATGGTAACCGATCACACCATAGACTTGCCACATACTCTGCTCCTGGCGAGGTTACTAACATGGGTGACCTAAGGGCTTGGGTTGGTAGGTTATACTTATCCACAAATCCCCTTGAGATGTATGAATGCGATGCACCAGTATCAAAAAGAATGAGTGCAGTAAATGACTTAACCAAAAACTTACCTATTACTGCATCGGGCTGAGCTTCAACCTCCTCCACGCTAACGTGGTTCACCTGTCCCCTGTTGAAAGGGTTCGGCTTTTTCCTAGAACTTCCATTGCCATTTTGGCCTTCAGGACATTCATTTGCATAATGTCCTGGCTTCGAACACTTATAACAAGTGACATGGCTCAAGTCCTTCTTGGCTGGGGTTGATGGGGTGTTGCGGTTATGGCCATTGCTTCCTCCATTCCCATTACCATTCTTGGTGCCATTGTGATTGTGCGAGCTACCTACTCCATGGGTATGCTAAAAATGTCCTCCCGGTCTAGGGGTAAAACGTGGCTTTTGTTGAGCTCCTGAATTATACTTTCCTTGTCCATACTTCCTCTTGCGGTTCTCAATTTGCTGCTGCTTCCCTTCAATCATAAGAGCACGATCTACCAACTCCTGGTAGTTGTTGAAGGTGGCTACCATCAACTGCATACTCAACTCATCATTCAGTCCTTCCAGGAATTTCTCCTGCTTAGTTGCATCCGTAGCAACGTCATCTGGGGCATAACGTGCTAGCTTACTAAACTCCTCCACATACTGGCCAACTGTCCGTCCTCCTTGGCGCAAGTTATGAAACTCACGCTTCTTCGTGGCCATGGCACCTGCTGAAACATGGGCAGTATGAAAAGCCTGCTGAAACTGGTCCCATGTGACAGTGTCGACTGGGAAGGTGGCTGTGAAATTCTCCCACCAGGATGCTGCGGGTCCTTCTAACTGGTGTGCGGCAAACTTAACCTTCTCCACATCTGTGCATCCTGCTGTGGTCAACTCCCTAGATATCTTGCGGAGCCAATCATCTGCTACTATCGGCTCGGTGCTACTGGAAAACACCGGCGGATTTAGCCTAAGAAAACGGGCTAAGTGGTCAACAGGTGGTGGTGGTGGTGGGTTGTTGTTGTTCCCCTGATTCTGATTCTGAACTAGCAACTGCATCAAGGTGTTCTGCTGCTGGATCAACTGGGTGAGCTCCGGCGGAAAGGCAAATCCAGGGTCACGTCTCGGAGGCATCTGAGGGTTTAGAAAAGATGAGATATAAGAATAGAGGGGGTCTAAAGGGAAAACACTACCCATATGCACATGAGGCAAAAGCACACCATTCACTTCAATCAATCAAACAAGGACATACAATCGATCTAGCTATCACAAAAGTGCTCGGACTACTATATTTACATGGTGGACTACTACTACTAATGAGGTGGTCTACTAGAAATATTCTACGGTTGTAGACTCCATGATATCTGCTCCTGCTTCATCAACATAGTCATCATCACCACTATCTTGTTCCGAGTCGGTGCCGTCAATGATGATGTAGTCCTCCGAGCTAATCTCCTTGGGTTCTTCGTCTTCATCTATGGGCTTAGGGCCTCCCATAAATATTCCTATCTTCTTAATCAGATCGTCATTCTTCTCCACCAATACTTCAATTTCTTCTTCAGAATCTTCGCGTGTAGCCTTGAGTTCTTCCTCCAGTTCCTTGATTCTAGTCTTAGCCTTCTTCAGATCTATCATGTCAGCGCACATCTGATTCTCCTGTCGTCGAATGTGCTGGTGTAACTCCTGAATAAAAGCTGCAATTGATCTATCTTTCCTGGTGCTGATCATCTCCCAGTGTTCATCTTGGCGCCCACAAATCTGGTAGATAGTATCCTTAAGATCCTTGCAGTAGACTTCTCCAATGCGTCCCATGGCGATGTGTGCTGCCATGCTCTTTCCTAGACTCCAAGTTGGTGCATCAAAAGAAAACTCTATGGGCTCAGTGACTGGCATGAACGTCCTTCCTGGAACTTGAACTTGAATCATCCAGCGCTCTTCTTCAGGTAAAGTGGCGTTGTAGGTTCCCGTGAAGCTTGGTACTCCTATGTTCAGGTATCTAGTGACTTCCTTCAAGTGGCGTCCAAAGGGTGTATCTTCATCCGGTTGGGTGGACTTGTTCCTTGCATCCGCCATCCTAAAGAGTAGAAAAGATGAGAAGTCAGAAGAGAAGAGAGTTAGTAGTGATCTTGTTCTTTAGCTTAGTGGTCATGTCCTACAGTCAGCGTGTGCTCTGATACCATCTCTGTAGCGACCAGACCTCAAACAGTCTGATCTCTATGCTCCGGTGTCATCCCTAGATCAGTAATGCTAACACCACACAGTACTCGGAGGATTTATAGCAGAGTAGCAATCACACACTTATTACAGCGAGTGTCTCAAAAGAGAACTTATTACAATAAATAAGGCTTAAGGCCATCTAATAACGATAACAGCGGAAGGCTTGGAAGATAAGTGAGTCCATCAACTCCAACGGCATCACTGAGTATAGAACCACGACCTAAAACTCCTTAATCGTCGTCTGAAAAGTTTGCAACATTAACGTTGCAACCCGAAAACGGGTCAGCACATGGAATATGCTGGCAAGGTAACACATAGAGAATAATGGAATGCAACAGCTATACTATATGCATATTTGGCTGGTGGAAAGCTCTATGGTTACAGTTTTTGCGTAAAGCCAATTTTTCCCTACTTCAAAGGAATAAATTTAATTACTATCATGGTGGTTGTTAAACATTGATAATGGTTGACAACATTCTCAATCCCAATTAAGTAACATCATTAAAACCCAACAAAATTAATTTAGAGTAACATGTTGAGATTCACATGAAAATCCAGGTACTAGATACTCAAGATTGTCCATAACCGGGGACACGGCTAACCATGATTAGTTTGTTACACTCTGCAGAGGTTTGCGCACTTTTCCCCACAAGATTCGATCGCCTCCGTTTGGTTTCTCGCACTACATGGTGTTTGAGAAGACGGATGACCAAGACATAGTCTTTCAGAAGCGCTAGCACCTTACGATCGGGTAGACCGTACCACCTACATCCCCTACATCTGCTAGTCTACCACTATAAGAGTTCGCACAACTTAGTCAACTATGCCAGAGCCCATAATGGCTTGTGGCTGCACACGGAAGTTTCTAGTATGAAAAATCTCATGATCCCTTTGAGCCTGGGTGGCGGTCCAAAGAAAAACAGGCAAGTCCTGGAAACCCCAGGTGCCTCAATCCACCCAGATGTGTGTTTAAGTTGCCACCTTAGATAAACCATTAATTAACAATCTCACATCTGTCATGGATATCACTCACCCAATCCACGTCTACTAGCATAGCATGGCATAATAAGCAAACGTAGAAGTAACTCCCAAAGGTTTGATAATAAACAAGTAATAGGTACTACCTCATCTACTTCCCATCCCACAATTTAATTAGATCCTAATCATGCAATGTGTGAGGATTGATCTAATGCAATAAAACTGGGTTGTAGAAAAAGTATGATCAAAGTGTTACTTGCCTTGCTGATGATTCGCGAAACCTAGAGATTCGAAGTAACATGTGGCGCACTCCGGGTATTCTATCGCAGACAAACAACAAGCATACAATAAGTACTCATCTAATGCACAGGTAAAACTCAAATAGAAGATCTAACCAGAAAGTTCAACTTAAGAACCCTGGTTTGCAAAAAGAATCAAATCGAACGAAGCAAAAGAAATCAAACGGCGAAAGAAAACAACTTCGTTCTAATAATCTGGATCTAGGGCAATTTTTACAGTAGCAAAAACATGTTTAAGTTGATTATTCGGAAAGAGGGTTTCGAGACGAAACTCCAGGCGCTTGAATCGCCTGATTCCGATAAATGAGCGAAAAGTTATACTAAAACGAAAATCGGATCAGAAATCGCGATCAGAAAATAACCACGAAAAATCCGACGAAAAAGAAAAACGACGAACAGAATTTTTTTTAACGGCACGGAAAACAAGGCGGCGACGAACCTCGGGCGGCGCGCTGCTCCGGCGAGTCGGCGGCGGGGCGGCGGCGGCGGCTGGAGGCGGCGGCTAGGGTTAGGGCAGGGGCGGCCGGGCTCTCTCGGGCTCTCGGGCGGCGCCTTATAAAGGCCCCGACCAGGCGGAGTCCTGGCCGAGTACGGCCCAAAGTCGGTTCCGTGTTTTTTTTAAATAATTTCGCTCGGAAGAAAATTAAAAAGAAATAATAAACGGACTCCAAAAATCATGAAATAAATTTTGCCGGGTTTCTAAAATCAAGCCCGATAAAGTGAACATTTATCTGGGCCCAAACTACAACTTTGAAAAACACGCATTTTTCCTAAATTCAAATAAAAAATACCGAAAAACTCCGAAATAAAACTTATTTGATTTTTTTATTAAATCCTCAATATTTCTATATTTTGGGAAAGTCATTTTATTCCCTCGCTCATATTTTTGTAATAGAAATAATTGATGATAAAATAAATAAAATCAAATCATCCTGTTTACATAATTTGAGAAAACTCAAATATGTAAATAACGAAATCCCCAACTCTCTCCGTGGGTCCTTGAGTTGCTTAGGATTTTCTAGGATGAAAACCAAAAGCAAAATAAAATATGATATGCATGATGATCTAATGTATAACATTCCAAATATGATATGCATCATGATGATCTAATGCATGATTTTCAAGAGACGCTTCAATTCCATCTGTGATCAAGTCAATGAGGGACACACAGAGATTTGTAAGATACATACAGATCTAAATGTTGCAGACCCATTGACTAAGCCTCTCTCACGAGCAATACATGATCAGCACCAAGGCTCCATGGGTGTTAGAATCATTACAATGTAATCTAGATTATTGACTCTAGTGCAAGTGCGAGACAGAAGGAAATATTCCCTAGAGGCAATAATAAAGTCGTTATTTATATTTCCTTATATCATGATAAATGTTTATTATTCATGCTAGAATTGTATTAACCGAAAATGAAGTACATGTGTGAATATATAGACAAACAGAGCGTCACTAGTATGCCTCTACTTGACTAGCTCGTTGTATCAATGATGGTTATGTTTCCTGACCATAGACAAGAGTTGTCACTTGATTAACGGGATCACATCATTAGAGAATGATGTGATTGACTTGACCCATCCGTTAGCTTAGCACGATGATCATTCAGTTTGTTGCTATTGCTTTCTCCATAACTTATACATGTTCCTATGATTATCAGATCATGCAACTCCCGAATACCGGAGGAACACTTAGTGTGCTATCAAACGTCACAATGTAACTGGGTGACTATAAAGATGCTCTATATGTGTCTCCGATGGTGTTTGATGAGTTGGCATAGATCGAGATTAGGATTTGTCACTCCGAGTATCAGGCAGGTATCTCTGGGCCCTCTCGGTAATGCACATCACTATAAGCCTTACAAGCAATTTAACTAATGAGTTAATTACGGGATGGTGCATTATAGAAACGAGTAAACAGACTTGCCAGTAACGAGATTGAAATAGGTATTGAGATATCGACGATCGAATCTCAGGCAAGTAACATACCGATGACAAAGGGAACAACGTATATTGTTGTGCGGTTTGAACGATAAAGATCTTCGTAGAATATGTAGGAAGCAATAGGAGCATCTAGGTTCCGCTATTGGTTATTGACCGGAGATGAGTCTCGGTCATGTCTACATAGTTCCCGAACCCGTAGGGTCCGCACGCTTATCGTTCGGTGATGATCGGTATTATGAGTTTATGTGTTTTGATGTACCAAAGGTAGTACAGAGCCCGGATATGATCACAGACATGACGAGGAGTCTCGAAATGGTTGAGACATAAAGATTGATATATTGGATGGCTATATTGAGACACCGAAAGTGTTCTAGGTGATTTCGGAGAAACCGGAGTGCCGGAGGGTTACCGGACCCCCCCTGGGGGGGGAGATTGGCCCTACATGGGCCATAGGGAAGAGGGGAGGCAGCCCACAAGGGGCAGCCGCGCCCCCTTGATACGTCCATTTTGCATCATGCTTTTGTATTGATATTTATTGCATTATGGGCTATTATTACACATTATGTCACAATACTTATGCGTATTCTCTCTTATTTTACAAGGTTTACATGAAGGGGGAGAATGCCGGCAGCTAGAATTCTGGGTTGGAAAAGGAGCAAATATTAGAGACCTATTCTGCATAGCTCCAAAAGTCCTGAAACTCCACGGGAGTCATTTTCAGAATATATAAAAAATATTGGGCGAAGGAAGCACCAGAGGGGGGCCACCCACCATGCACGAGGGTGGGGACGCGTCCTACCCCCTGGGCGCGCCCCCTGCCTCGTGGGCCTATATGAGGTCTTTCGTCCGGGAAAAAATCAAAAGAAAGCTCACGGGACGAAACTCCGCCGCCACAAGGCGGAACCTTGGCAGAACCAATCTAGGGCTCCGATAGAGCTGTTCTGCCGGGGAAACATCCCTCTGGGAGGGGGAAATCATCACTAAGGGAGTCCTGGATTTGGGGGTCTCCGGACAGCCGGACTATCTCCATTGGCCGGACTGTTAGACTATGAAGATACAAGATTGAAGACTTCGTCTCGTGTCCGGATGGGACTCTACTTGGCGTGGAAGGCAAGCTAGGCAATACGGATATGGATATCTCCTCCTTTGTAACCGACCTTATGTAACCCTAACCCTCTCCGGTGTCTATATAAACCGAAGGGTTTTAGTCCGTAGGACAACAACCATAACATACAATCATACCATAGGCTAGCTTCTAGGGTTTAGCCTCTCTGATCTTGTGGTAAATCTACTCTTGTACTACCCATATCGTCAATATCAATCAAGCAGGACGTAGGGTTTTACCTCCATCAAGAGGGCCCGAACCTGGGTAAAACATTGTGTCCCCTGCCTCATGTTACCATCCGGCCTAGACGCACAGTTCGGGACCCCCTACCCGAGATCCGCTGGTTTTGACACCGACATTGGTAATTTCATTGAGAGTTCCTCTGTGTCGTCGCCGTTAGGCTTGATCTCTCCTACTATCTTCAATAGCGATGCGGTCTAGGGTGAGACTTTTCTCCCCGGACAGATCTTCGTATTCGGCGGCTTTGCACTGCGGGCTAATTCGCTTGGCCATCTGGAGCAGATTGAAAGCTACGCCCCTGGCCGTCAGGTCAGATTTGGAAGTTTGAACTACACGGCCGACATCCGCGGAGACTTGATCTTCGACGGATTTGAGCCACAGTCGGGTGCGCCACACTGTCACGATGGGTATGACCTAGCTCTGCCGCTGAATAGTACCCCATAGGCCACGCCCGCATCAGCTCCGACCCTTGGCTCGGAGCCAACTGCGCCAATCGAGGACGGGTGGTTAGACACCACCTCAGGGGCTGCAGTCTCAACGGCGATCGAGCCGAACACCAGCCTAATCCTCTGCGCAGCCTGTGACCCTAAGGTGCCGGACTCTTTTTCTGACTCCGAACCGCCCGCGCCCCTGCCAATCGAATCCGATTGGGCGCCGATCATGGAATTCACCACCACGGATATCTTTTAGCACTCGCCCTTTGGCGACATTCTGAATTCACTAAGGTCTCTCTCTTTCTCAGGAGAGCCCTGGACGGATTATGGCCAACAAGATTGGGATGCGGACGACGAAGAAATTCGACGCCCACCCACCACCCACTTACTAGCCACTGTCGATGACTCAACCGACATGCTCGACTTCGACTCCGAATACATCGACAGTATGGACGACGATGCGGGAGGCTAAGAGGAACCACCGCCCACAGGGCGCTGGACGTCCACCTCATCATATGACGTATACATGGTGGACACACCAAAAGAATACGACGATGAGGAACGGAAGGATGCAACGAAGGCTTGTTCCCTCGAGAAGCAGTCAAAGCGGCGGCGCAAGCGCCGCCCCAAATCCCGCCTCGGCAGAAATAACTATCATAAAGACCCAGTGCTGGAGTAGGGCGAACCACCGCCGGACCACGGCAATATGGAGAATCAAACCGAACAAACCAATTCTGTCAAAGATGATAGTCCGAACGACATAACGTCGGACAAGCACCCGGAGCAGCAGAATGCGCGCCAAAGGCTTGTTGCCACCGCGAGGAGCCTGAAAAAGCAGAAGCAAAGGCTCAAGGCTGCGCAGGACACACTCCAAATTAGAGGGAGTAAAGTACTCAACACAGCAGCGAAGTACGGCGGCAATCGCCCCACCAAGTGCTTCCCAAAGCGGAAGTTGCTACCTGAATTCGATGAGGAGGCCTCAGACCCCCCACAACCAAAAATTAAAACAGCCATCTCGATGGATAGACGACCTCACGGCCAACATAAAGCGGCAAGCAATGTTGCACATAAGCCAATACGAGGTCTATGCGAGGGCTCGCATCAAAAGGAGGGCGAAACCAGATCCATCTATGGACCACGCAAGCGTGCTCCAGCATATGATGCAACACAACAAACATCCGAATAACGCGGTACACCCAAATATAGGGGTGCCGCACACCCCCTATGTTTCACCGATGAGGTGCTGGAACATGAATTTTGAGGGATTCAAACCCATAAACATAGAGGCATACGATGGAATAACAAACCCTGGGGTCTGGATTGAGGACTATATCCTCCATATCCACATGGCTCAGGGAGATGATCTCCACGCCATTAAGTATTTACCCCTCAAACTCAAAGGGCCAGCTGGGCACTGGCTTAAGAGCCTCCCCGAAAGCTCCATTGGAAGTTGGGAAGAGCTCGAAGACGCCTTTCGGGGAAATTTGCAAGGGACTTATGTCCAAACTCCGGATGCGGATGATTTGAGTCATATAACTCAACAACCCTGAGAGTCAGCCCGAAAGCTTTGGAACAGGTTTCTTACTAAAAAGAACCAAATTTTTGACTATCCGGATGCCGAAGCCTTGGCAGCTTTTAAGCATAGCATCCGTGACGAATGGCTTGCCAGACACCTCGGCCAAGAAAAGCCGAGAACAATGGCAGCATTAACAAGCCTCATGACCCGCTTTTGCGCGGGTGAGGATAGCTGGCTAGCCAGATGCAGCACCAGCGACCCTAGTACATCCGAAGTTAGAGATGGAAATGGGAAATCATGGCGCAACAGCAATAACAAACGCCGGAATAAAGAAGACAACACGAAGAGCACGGCAGTAAACGCTGGATTCAAAAGCTCTCGGCCAGGTCAGCAAAAGCCGCCCTCTAAAGGCGCCAGAGACGAACTGTCCAGCCTAAACAAAATTCTGGACCAAATATGTCAGACCCATAGCACCCCTGGTAAACCCGCTAATCATACCCACAGAGAATGTTGGGTCTTCAAGCAGTCCGGCAAGCTCAATGCCGTACACAAGGGGGAGGATACACCAAGCGAAGACGAGGATGAGCCTCTCAAGCAAGACACTGGGAAACAAAAGAAATTTCCACCAGAAGTCAAAACAGTAGACGTGTTAGACGTGATCAAGGGAAGAAACAAAACGGCACTCCCCGAAAAATATCCCCAAGGGCCTATCACCGCGGAGTCCTGCCATTGGTCGTCTCAACCGATCACTTTCGACCATCGTGATTACTCAGCAAGTATCAGGTGTGCAGGATGGGCTGCCCTGGTATTAGACCCAATAATTGACGGATACCACTTCACACGAGTCCTGATGGATGGTGGCAGCAGTCTAAACCTGATATACCAGGATACAATCCGCGAAATGGGGATAGACCCAACGAAAATTTGCCATAGCAATACTACCTTTAAAGGAGTAACGCCAGGCACAGGGGCTCATTGCACGGGCTCCCTGCTACTAAAGGTTATATTCGGCTTCCCCGATAACTTCCATAGCGAACATTTATCCTTCCACATCGCTCCGTTCCAAAGTGGCTATCACGCACTACTCGGACGCGAAGCTTTCACTCGCTTTAATGCAATACCGCACTACGCTTCCCTCACACTCAAGATGCCCGGCCCACATGGCATCATTACAGTGAACGGAAGTATTAAGCGATCTTTGTGTGCCGAAGAGAGTGCGGCTGCCTTGGCAGCCGCACACTAAAATGGCCTGACCAACTAAAGCATTTAACAGGTCGTCAAGACCACAGACACGGTTAGACGAGTCCGAGGCAGCTATATGTAATGCATACCGGTCACACCCGTATTATAATTACAAGGGGCTCAACGCGCGTAGACAAGCGGCAATTTTTACTCATCTTGAATTATACATGGTTTCTTTAAAAACTATCTCTCTGCACGACAACTTTTTCACCTAAAATCCTCTCTTTTACAGATAATCATCGTGCTACACCCGTCCAGGATACGGCACAATGGAGACACAGGCGGAGACGTGCAGCAGGGACCCGTTCCAATGATTCTTTTTAGATTAAGACCCTGCATAAACCTTTTTTACTGTCTCTTTTTGATACACATCCACCGAATTCTCAACACAATTGAGAAGGATGCTGGCGTCTTGGCATGTGGCCACGTCAGAACAATGCACGTACCTAGACACAAGGGGCTTCTTACAAAGGGCACTATTTAGGCCCGGTTTATACCATAAAGAACAAATACCTTAGGGAGTGTTCGGCGTCGCGAGTTTGGCCTTATATGCATCAGCTCCGAATCATTGTCTTTGGTCAAATGTTGGGTTTGCCCGGCTCCTATGTTTTGGTGCCTTACGTTCCGCTTTATCGGCTAAGGCAGCACCAGGAGAACTACTACGATTGTGCCCTGGTTCATCCGGACGAGCACCTCAGTAGAGAAAGCCGAAAACTAACTGTCATGCTATAGCGTGAGACTGGTCAACCACTCGATGACCTATCGGAATGTTAGAATTCCTCTGCGTTAACGAAGGGCCGTTTTCCGGCGAGGCATGTACGCACCCCGAGATCAGGAGAGTACGGAACCACCAGGGGCTATCTAGTAGCCCCACTGTCAAACTCCTATGGCTATGTGAAAGTGTTAAAGCATTATAGTCTGGTTGCCTCGTTCTCTACGCTATCACCTCCTTAATAGGACCAAGACGTTGGGTTAAGTGTGAACACGCATTTTTCACGAGCACCCCCGCATTATACGTGTGGCGGTTGAAGCCGACAGCTGCAATCTTTCAGGTTATACACATGTATACATAAACGGCCACACAGGAGGCATCATACTACTTTCAGGCAAAAGTATAAACATAGCCTTATAAAATTTCATAAAAGCATTGTGCTTACAATGAGAATACATATCACTCAAACATAATATTCTTCGAGCAGTAGGCCTCTATTAAACGAGCACCCTCGAGAACCTTGTCGGCGTTCTGGGAACGGGGGTCCCCAGACTTGCCTGCCTGCGGCCTGCGGCGTGGCTCAAAAGGGGGCCCAATGCGGCCCATCTTCACCAACACAAACCCAAGACCCTCGTGAGGGGCCAAGCCTCGCGGGGCGGACGACGCGGAGCTTCCTCAGGCACGGCCTCGTCAGGCTGGCTCATGAGGAGGCGGAGAGACCAAGGCAGGGTACCTCACGAGGTGCCCGTGACGCAAGCCATGACGACCAAGGGCGCCAGGCGGGTGCCAGCACGCGCAGCGGCCTCCTTTCCTCTTTGGTGCAAAGGCGGCAAGCACAGCCGCGAAGTACCGAGGCATCAGGCAAAGGTTGCCATTTCGGTGCAACGAGACCGAGACCAGGAGGACTACGAGACGGAGGTCATTGTGGAGCCCAAGACGGCGTCATCACTAGAGCTTTGCGCAGGCGAAGACTACTTTTGTCAGGATAACAGATACTAGCTGTCCCCCGTCAAATTAGCCCGCCATTGTTGGCTCCCTTCCCGCTCGATATTTGGGAAGAGGACCAGGGCCTCTATAAATAGGATCAGCCACCCGCAAGAGGGGGCAGCTGAGAAGGAGAGAGAGAGTGAGAGGAAGGTGACTGAACTCCTCCCAGCAGTTCATCCCCCCAGCCAAGAACAGACCCTCGCGAGGCTGTTCTTCCTTGTATTGTTCATCATCATCAGCCCAAGAGGCAATCCACCACACCACACACTGGAGTAGGGTATTACACCACAACGGTGGCCCGGACCAGTATAAACCCTGTGTCTCTTGTGTTGCTCTTTCCATAGTTTAGATCCTAGCGAGGCGGAGGGGTGCAGGTAGGTAGGAGGAGAAATCTCCGCGCGCACCCCAGTGTTCGAACCTCAAGGGTCTGCCGGAACTCGAAATCCGACATTTGGCGCGCCAGGTAGGGGTGCGCCAGAATCCACCTTCTACCGCTTCGCGCCCCGTCGCGTCGTCATCACCATGTCCGGCGACCAGGCGGGCAACCCAGATCCGTGGGCGGCGTGGCCCGCCCGCGCAGAGCCGCTTGCCTCGGGCAACCCCGTGCCCCAGGCAGCTCGCGGTCTGCAGGGCGCTGCGGGCCGTAGGCGACGCAGACAGGCTTCGACAGCTCTCACACCGCGGCAGGCACGGTCAGCAGCAAGGGCCTCCAATCACGCAGCGACCACAACGCCGTACACCCGCAGGGAGCAGGCGAACTCGAGGGCCACGCTCACAGTGGCCCGAGAGCTGCTGCAGTGCAGGCTGCTGGAGGGCGGCCGCGATGTGCTGCTGGAGCGAGTGGCAGAGCTCCTGGGCTTCGCCGCCTCGGGGGCTCACCCCTTCTGCACCCAGCTCCCATCTCAAGCCAAGGGCAGCCCTCGCGGGGGCCCCGCACGTGCCCGCGGGCTCCAAGGCTACTCCAAGGCCAGCGAAGCTATCAGCACCGGACCGGCGGCGGCGCTGCCCCCGCTCCCGGTCCGCGAAGAAGAAGGACTCGACGCGACCCGCGGCCCCAGTGGACAGCCACGCTGCCACCCCACGGTGGGCGCGTCAGGCAGGACCGTGTGGCATGCGGAGCATTACAGCGTGGCATTCGGGATGACGGCGCCGGAGGAATACGTGCCCCTCATGATGGACCAAGGACACCCACACAAGAGCGAACAAGGCTCGCTCCTCAGCCCAAGCTGGGGGGACGAGGCGCCAGAAGCTGAGCCTTTCCGGGAGCCCCAGGATGGTCCCACTGGCCACGCTGGGGGCAACGATTACCGGGTACCGCTAATTCTTCAGGAGCAGGCATACGCTAACCATGGATCACAGGAGGTGCAGGTCGCCACAGCGAGTAGCTGCCCCGCTCCCACAGTCTCCTGCCCCTCGGGAGGAGGGTGCACGGGGCTGCAGGAGAGGGGCCGGGATCCGACATCACCACCGCGGCGTTCGGAGCAAGGTGTTCTCAGGAGGTAGGCCCTCCGCTGGGGAGGTGCCTCAAGGCCTGCCCCTGGCGGAGGACCCGTGGTCGTCGGGGGAACCGCTGGTGTCGGGACCCTGATTCTAAGTCACACCGGTCTAGCCTGTAACACCTCATATCACTTTGCGGCCTCACGCACGGTATTCCCACAGGTGCCGCCTTCCCATGGCCCGGGACCGTTTGCGCCTTTTGGCTCACGTATATGATAGTATCGCTAGCATCCATATGACAGAGAACCCGGGCCGACATGGCTAGTCATGAACCCAAAGCGGTGCTAACCTATGGGGACAGGCATACATGAATCACATCGAGCATGTCGGTCAACAGCATATGAATCCGGGTTGTAGCACTGGGCTAACAGGACTAGCCATGTCGGTCATTAAGCGGGAGAATGTAGCTGGAGCATTGGTTAGACCGAAGGACATGACGGTGTACTCATACTGACCATAACGAGTGACAAAAGCCGTCTTAGGAATGTCCCCATTTATGATCTTGATTTTGTGGTAGCCTAACGTCAGATCCATCTTGGAAAAGACTGAGGATCCAGCGAGCTGATCATACAGATTGTTGATCCTGGGGAGTAGATACTTGTTCTTTATCGTGACCAAATTAACGGGACGATAATCTACAACCATTCGGTCCGTACCATCCTTCTTCTTGACGAAGAGGACGGGGCAAGCCCAGGGAGAAGAACTAGGACGGATGAAACCCTTTTGCAAGGATTCATCGAGTTGTTTCTTAAGCTCGGCTAGCTCTAAGGGTGCCATCTTGTAAGGTCTCCTAGAAATTGGGGCGGTTCCGAGGATAAGATCTATAACAAACTCTACATCTCTGTCAGGTGGAATACCTGGCAGTTCCTCTGGAAAGACATCTGGAAAGTCGCGGACTACCGGGATATCTTCAAGGTCAGGAAGATGGCTGGCATTTAGAGAATATAGTTGACGCCTTGCAATTTTGGTGGAGACAGTGACTATCTTGCCAGAGGGTTGTGTGAGCTGAACAGACCTGGTGTAATAGTCAATCTTGGCATAATGAGCTTTCATCCAGTCCATACCCAAGATGATGTTAATATCTGAAGACTTGAGGGATATCAAGGAAGCTAGAAATACAAGTCTGTCAACATGTATTTCATTGCCATAACTTATCCTAGAAGTTTGCCACTTGGATCTAGGAGTTTGAATGAGTAGTGGGGAGGGCATATCACAAAATGACATGTCGTGTAAACGGGCATAAATTTCGGAAATGAAGGAGTGAGATGCCCCGGTATCGAATAGAACCGAAGCTGGGTGACAGTTGACAAGGAGTGTACCAAGAACGACATCTGGATCATCATGAGCGTCTTTAGCTGAGACGTGATGCACACGTCCAAGTTCAGTGGGAGCTGACTTGGCACTGATCATCTGGTGTGAAGGCTTACTACCACGGCCAACAGACTTCTCGGGCTGGGGGTGGAGCAACACGGGTCTGAGTGCAAATACGGGCAATGTGGCCTGGCTCTCCGCACTTGCAACAAATCTTGGAGGTAGGACAAGGACCCGCATTGACAAGTGGTCTACCAATAGGCATGGGTGTAGCATATGGTTGAACTGGGTGAGGTGCCACACAAGAAGGCCTTGGTGTATAACCGGGTGGAAGAGCGGAGTTCGGAACCCAAATCCGGCGCTTCTGAGAACTAGAACCGGAGGAAGAACCCAAATCACGGGTGTGCTTACGAGATTCCTCATAGGTGAGTTGAGCTGTCTCTGCATTAATGGCCTTGTTCACAAGAGCATGGAATGTATTGCAATGATTCAAGTGGAGATCACGACGCAACTTGGGGTTGAGACCCTTCCGGAACCTAGCCTGCTTCTTGGCATCTGTGGACACTTCTTCTGTAGCATAGCGGGCAAGGTTCTCAAATTCTCTACTATAAGCATCAACAACCATCTTACTCTGGGTGAAACTACAAAACTCTTCTCTCTTGCGGTCAATGAGAGCCTGAGGGATGTGATGCTCGCGAAAAGCCTCAATGAAATCTCTCCAGGTGGGTATCTGGCCAGCTGGAAGCATAGCCTCATAGTTCTGCCACCAAATACTAGCAGGACCTTCCAGGTGATAAGCAGCATAGGTGACCTTGTCACCTTCAGCTATGTTCACAGAATGCAGCTTGTGTGTGATACTATGGAGCCAGTCATCCGCATCAAGTGGTTCAATGGAATGATGGAAGGTAGGTGGTTCCAGGCCAATGAAGTCATGAATGGACACAAACTCTTTGTGCTGCTGGGAGGTGTTCTCCTCAATACGTGCTAGCAAGCGGTTAGACTCACGCTTGTTCCTCTCCATCTCTAGCATGAACTCTGCCAACGAGGACTGATCGGGAGGATCCTCATCCCTACCATCTCCATGGTTCCGGCTACGAGCAATAGAACTTCGGTTAACTGGCAACATCCTGAAGAACGAAACCAAGGAAGACAAGGATGGATTCAGCATCAACTATAGGTTGCAGAGGGTAGCACAAGAATTTAGTATCTCTCAAACTCTTAGAACAATTCCGGCAGCATAACAGCAGTAGAATGCTCAAAATGAAACATTCTGCAAAGACGGGTAGCACCAACCTCAACATCATCACTCAAGGTTCAAAAATATTACTAAACAGGCTACACCGGAAATACTCGAACTGGGATATGACTCAGATCAACCAATCCTAAGAAACTATGGAGTAGTAACACATGATCCTGATAGACAGAAGAGGAAGCCTACCTCCTTAACCCCGTAGGAAAGATAGGATGACTCAGATCAGAAGGCATGAGGCATAAGGAGTAAAAAGAGCCTTACGTTCCCTTCCACAATCAATTCCCCTATATAGCTAAAGAATTTCTAGGCTCAACTTCGACCAGGTTGGCTTGGTAATCCTACAGGCAGTCAGGCTCTAATACCAAAGCTGTCGGGACCCCGATTCTAAGTCACACCGATCTAGCCTGTAACACCTCATATCACTTTGCGGCCTCACGCACGGTATTCCCACGGGTGTCGCCTTACCATGGCCCGAGACCGTTTGCGCCTTTTAGCTCACGTATATGATAGTATCGCTAGCATCCATATGACAGAGAACCCGGGCCGACATGGCTAGTCGTGAACCCAAAGCGGTGCTAACCTATGGGGACAGGCATACATGAATCACATCGAGCATGTCGGTCAACAACATATGAATCCGGGCTGTAGCACTGGGCTAACAGGACTCCGGGGAACCCGGGCTGTAGCAGGCTAGGCAGGACTCCGGAAGTCACCGCGTGACATTTCCCCGAAGGGACAGACATAGGAACGAAGTGGAACACATGCCGGCCAGTCAAGTGTTCTGAGAAGTAGTGCTGGGCTAGTAGGACTACTATGGCTCAAGGAAGCACTAAACTACATTTCCCCATAAGAGAGGCTGTCAAGGATAAACAACTAGATTGTCGGATCCCACACATAGCAGTACACGTCACACGTACGCATAACATGCAAGTATGTGCTATACAACATGGCATCACAACATAACGCAAACTCATATAGATAAAGGCTCAGAAGAGCCACATAGCATTAAATACAAACAGGGGTCACATGACCCATCATTCAGAGCATACAAGCAATGGAAGTAGTACATGTCTCAGTACAGACAACTACGAAAGAAAAAGGCCGAGGAGCCTGACTATCCACAAGTCCCTCCCAAGGGACCAAGATCGTAGCTGAGGTACAAGATACTCGTCGAAGTCCAAGTGGTACTACTAGTGAGACAGATGTCTCATCTGCAAAACATAAATAAAGCAAACGTGAGTACAAAGGTACTCAGCAAGACTTACATCAGATCCTATCATACATGCATTTGTATCAAGAAGGTGAAGTGGGGTTTAGTTGCAGCAAGCCAGCTTTGACTCCGTGGCTATCCTGTTCTACGACAACGAGAAACTTCTTTGAGACGAGGCAGCGCACACGAGTCCACTAAGCACCACATCAATACACTACTATGGATTCATCCTTGTCTCCTGACGAGAAGGCCATCCATAGCACTCACACTTGTCTTGAGCATTTTAGAGTATCCACTTTAAGTTGTCTATGTACCACGTAAGCATCCAAGAAGTCCGTAACCGAGGACACGGCTATTTGAGTAGATCATGATAACCCTGCAGGGGTGTACTTCTTCACACACGCTCTCACCACTTATCACCATGTACACGTCATGTACCTCGGCAACCTTCAAGCGGAAGCCTGGCGAGGGTGTCGACCACGACCTGACTAACCACACAAGACTCTAGTCCAGGTTTATCGCCTATTCGGGTTCCATCCGCAAGGAGATCCGGCCGGGGTGTCGCTCACGGCCCCAAACGATATGTGCAGGGTTCCCAAGCCCACCTCGCCGGATGGATCTGTGCTTGGTACACCGTGCCACTTGTGCCTAGTATGTCCCAAGCCCACCTGGCCGGGTGCCACTTGGTAGACTACTAACACTACCTACAAACACCAGAAACTATTTGCGACTCCTGGACAGAGATCAAGTTGGCTAATAAGTCGAGAGGGGCACTTAAGCATTCCAATGTGTGGTAGTAGCTAGTCATTGGACAACATACATGGAACTTAGTGCTTAAGGACGGTTCCAGTGAGACAACCCACCATGTACTCCTACATGGCCTCTCACCGCTACCTTTACCAAATCGTGTTCACACGCTTAACTCTCAGCACTAGAACATATCGTACCACTCCAATTCATTCCCGATGAATCAGACCTGACACAACTCTAAGCAATAGCAGGCATGGCATGGCAAGAACACAACATGGCTCAATCAACTCTTACACATGCTAGTGGGTTTTAACTATTTACTATGGCAATGACAGGTCATGCAGAGGAATGGGTTCAACTACCGCAACATAAAGTAGCAGTTGAATCGTTGTTGTCCTAATGCAATAATGAGAGCAGGAGCGAGAGAGTAGGATTGTATCGGAATGAACAAGGGGGGGTTTGCTTGCCTGGTAGATCAACAGGGGGCACTGCTCCACTGATAGGTACTCTCGAACACTTTCCGGAGCAGGACCAGAACTAGGGATGTGACAGCTGGTGGCCGCTCTACCCCATCGGCGGCGTCCTGGTTTCCGGTCGTCGTTGATGGCACTAGAGTGTGGCGCAAGGCGGGGCCCTCATCTGGCGATATGAAGCAAGACCAGTACCTGTGAAGAAGGCCCAGTGCCTGTGAAGCTCGCCGCCCCATGACACTCTCAGGTAATAATGAGTGGGGCTGTACATGCCCCGGAGTCTCAGGGGTGCGGGCCTCAGGCCCTGGGGCTCCCTCCCACGCCCAGTGGCAGCACTTAGCTCCGGGCTGGTGAGAAGACGTCCAAGACTAGACTAGATGCCGTACGCGGCCTTTTGTTTGCTTTCGTTGCTCTTACCTTTGGTTATCGCTTTCCCCTGCTGGATTCAAGTTGGATTCGAATTTGAGATTTGTGTGTGTTCGGGGAAGGGGTGCTTAGTCTCGTTCGAGCAATTTCTCGCGTTTTGGTTACCACTTCGCCTCAGCTGCCTCCCCTCGTGAGCCCCTCGCGAGCCGGGTCAGGCCTAGCTTGCGCGCAGCCCAGACTGCCGCCGACGTGACCTCTCAGGAGGGTGTTTTACTGCAGATCCTACGAACCCAATCAGGGAACACTCGAGACACCCCAACCTCCCCCGGGCTGCCTCAGGGCCAGCACGGGACAAAGGTAAACTAGTCGACCAGCGCGTCGCTTGGGCCAACCACTTGGCGCGGGCGCATGGGCGATGTAGCGTCTACTAATATGATGAACACAAGTTTTACATAAGGGGATCCCCCTCCAAAATGCTCTCACTGCGATCAGGCCAAAACCTGAGTTCTATTCATGCAGGGTAAGGGAGTAGGAGCGATGCACAATCAGTCGGATGAATCCCCCAATGCGTTCTCAGGAGCACCACTTGCGCCATTGCTGGCGTCGCTGAACTCGCCATCGCTGTCCGCGTCGCTGCCAGCGGCGTCAGGGCCGTCCACCACGCCGCCCTCGTCGGCCGCCACGAGCACGTCGTCGTTGTCTGAAGCGAAGGCCCTGATAAGAGCATCCACATTGTCTTCCACCCAGTGCGCCAGATCGCCTCAGACGGCCTGGGGGACTGGGGCGATGGCGGCGTCAAAATCAAAGTGGGATCCATGTTCCGGAGATGGCTGAAGACGCGAGAAAAGGCGCGCCCAAGCAGGGCACGGCTCCTCTCCTCCACCAACCTGTCAGCCCTGACCGACCGCGCCTCCAGCTGCGTCACCACGTTAGTGAAGAACTGAAGATTTGCCAGCATAGTTGACTGCGTGCGGCTCACCAACAGCCGCCTCACAGATGTTGCCCAAGGCTGTGTTGGCTCTCTCCCAGAGCGCGGAGAGCATGGGGCCGTGCTCGTGCTCCAGGATCCGCCGCTGACGTATCTCGTCCGCGTTCTGGCCCGCGACGACCTCAGCCTCCTCCACCCGCTGGCGGAGAAGGAGCATCTCGGCCTGGGAGGCGGTTAACTCACCTTGAGCCACCTCAAGAACAGCCCGGAAAGCGTCGGCCCGCCGCGTCGCCTCCTCCAGCTTGGCCCTCAAGGCAGCAGTCCTGCCTTCAGCTTCGGCCCGGATCAACCCCAGCTTCTCTTCGAACTCGTGCTCGAGGTTCAAATGCGCCATCGCCACTCGACGTCCGACCTCCTCCAGGACGAGGGCTTCCTGTGCAGCAACATCATCCTCCGCCTGCATCACCAAGCGTTCCCTCGTCTCCAGATGGTCGTACTCACGGGTACGTTCGGCGGCTTCCAGCGTCAGCGCCTCCTCACGCTTATGGAGCTCTGCTGAGTCGCTAGAGGCCACCTTCATCGACGCGAGGGCTGCCTCACGCAGCTCCACCTACTCCTCCAGCAAGTGGCACCAGGCCAGGAGCTCCTGATCCCGCTCCTCCGCTGCCGTTCTCCGCCGGTCAACTTCCCGAGCCTCCTCAGTGTCCCAAGATCGGGCCTCCCAAGAGGCCACCAGCGACGCCTTGGCCTCTGGGTCGTCAAGATCACGCTGACGGTGCTCAAGGGCAATGGCGCCCTCCAGCTCACGCCTCTCTGCAGCCAGGCGTAGGCCCTCGGCCTCAAGGCGTGCGTCTTCATCGGCAAGCTCCTCTCCAAGCAGGCTTAACGCGTCAGCCGCCCTTCGAAGGAATCCTTGGCGGAGAGCGCGACGCTCCCGAGCACGCTCGAGCACGTCTTCCACACCATCATCTGCCCCAAGAAAGCACCGGGGGCCGCGAGTCAGCACTCCCCCTCCGGGCTGGGGGCTGGGGGCTGGCACCCTCGCGACGGCCGGGCACGCCGCGTCAGAAGCCCAGCCTCGGGCCAGCCCGTCCCCAGGTGAAGAGCGCAGGAAGCGCCTCAGCCAATCGTAGTCCACGACCAGGCGAGAAGCCCACGGCAGGCTGGCTATGCCACGAGAAGGCCCGCGAAGGATCGCGAGGTGCGTGGGGCCACGATACGCCTCGGGACGGTTCGCCTCGTCGATCTCCCTCACCACAAGGGCTCCACTGCTTGGAGCGCTTGAGGACGATGGAGGGGGCGAAGCCAAGGGGGACGGCTCCTTAGCCGTCTCCGCAAGCTCGGCTGGAAGGGGCTTGCGGAGCAAGGGTCAGTAAGAGCAACAGAAGGATCAGGAGCTGGGAAAGGAGAAGGCTTATGCATCGGTGGCGAAGTACTTCCTACGCTTCAGCAGGCGACAAGGGTAATCATCGCCCAGGGCCTCCCTTCTCTTCCGGAGGGCCTCAAAGTCCACGCGGAAGCGACCTAAGAGTCGGGCGCAGGGATCAACCTGCGACGAAGATGGAGCGTCAAGGCAATCTGCGTCAGGGGCGCCTGCCTGATATGCGCCGCCAATCGCCTCGCCAAGAGCAGCCGCCGGAGCCTCAGTGGCCTCGGTCGTAGGCGCAGAGGGCAGCTGCTTGTCGCCCTCAGCCTCAGCGGCATGGGCCCCGATAACTGCTTCCGCATGAGCATCGCCCGGCGCTGTCACCCCGCCGGGAGCCCCCTCGGCCTCTGGCGCCTCGTGCCTCCCTGCTCCGCCACTTGAGGAAGAGTCGCCTTGGCTGACTGGAAGGGAAATCACCACCACTGGGTTCTCGCGAGGCCCCTGGAGGCCGGCGGGGCGCGGCCCCCACTCATCGAAGATAGGCATCTGCCTCGCAAAATTGCCCCCGCTCTGGCAGAGGTACAGCAAGGCCCCTCCCTACTGGATGCTGCCAGGGTTGGGGTCCCCCGTCAGGGTCAAGAGTGCCGTCCTCAGCACTTTAGGCATCAGGTCCTCTTCCTGGAGCCTCATACGATCATCGCGCCCGCTGAAGGCCCATATCCGGCGGGAGTGGCGCTGGAGAGGAGCAACGCGGCGTAGCAGGAACTCCTTCACCACCTTGAGCGCTGTCGCGCCAAGCGACCTCAAGAACGCGAAGCGGTGCCAGACGAAGACGAGCCGGGGGCTCTCAAGCGTCTCCTGGCCCCAGCCCGAATTGGGGACAGCAGGCGAAGTTGGCTCTGACAGCAGGGGGCTGGGCACCCTAGCATCCACATACAGCCACCGCTCGTGGAACCCAGCCGCGAGCGGAGGGAGCTTGAAGTCAATCCCAGAGGCTGCCGTCTCAGACGCGGCAATGAAGCTCACACACGCCCAGCATTGGGTAGGGTCAACAAGGCGCAGCGAGAAGAAGTGGCGCAGCAAGGCGACGAAGGAAGGATGCCCATCATAGCCTCGCAAACAAAGGCGAAGACGGAAAGGAGAGTGATGGATTCAGGACCCAGATGCATCATGTGGATCTGATAGTGGGAAAGCATGGCATTGAAGAAATCAAAAAAGGGAGGAACCAGGCCCGCCCACAGGGCGTCGGCAAAATACGGGACCTCGGTGGCTATCCTGTCGATGGATAAGTGGGACGTGGGCCAGGCCGTCGTCCTCCCGCATTCATTGAAGATGGTGGCTAGAGCCGAGCTGACCTTGCCCAAGCCCTCGGCGGGGGCCGCCAACGGCGGCAGGCAAGGCGGAGACACGGGTTTCTTCCCTCTTCCCTTCTTCGTCGGAGCCATGGCGATGGGAAGGGGGGGAAGGTTCAAGATTGAGTTGAAAACAGAAACCAGAGTTCAAGCGGAGGAAGGACAGAGGGCGCTCGAGCAACAAAAAGGGGAATGGCTGTGTACGACTACGGGTCCGCCTAGCATGGCGCAAAATAAGGAGGGCGTGGGGGAACAGTGCCGCCCACATCCAATCAACCGCCACGCGGCGCCTAAGGCCGCAGGTTGTTAGGGCCCGCGGCGCTTCACTCTTGCCCTTCCGCCTCCCTGCACGGCCAAGTCCGGGCGCGCCTTGGGCCCGGGGGCTACTGTCGGCGTTCTGGGAACGGGGGTCCCCAGACTTGCCTGCCTGCGGCCTGCGGCGTGGCTCAAAAGGGGGCCCAGCACGGCCCATCTTCAGCAACACAAACCCAAGACCCTCGCGAGGGGCAAAGCCTCGCGGGGCGGATGACGCGGAGCATCCTCAGGCACGGCCTCGTCAGGCTGGCTCATGAGGAGGCGGAGAGACCAAGGCAGGGTACCTCACGAGGTGCCCGTGATGCAAGCCATGACGACCAAGGGCGCCAGGCGGGTGCCAGCACGCGCAGTGTCCTCCTTTCCTCTTTTGTGCAAAGGGGGCAAGCGCAGCCGTGGAGTACCGAGGCATCGGGCAAAGGTTGCCATTTCGGTGCAACGAGACCGAGACCAGGAGGACTACAAGACGGAGGTCATCATGGAGCCCAAGACGGTGTCATCACCAGAGATTTGCGCAGGCGAAGACTACTTTTGTGAGGATAACTGATACTAGATGTCCCCTTCAAATTAGCCCACCATTGTTGGCTCCCTTCCCGCTCGATATTTGGGAAGAGGACGAGGGCCTCTATAAATAGGATCATCCACCCGCAAGAGGGGGCAGCTGAGAAGGAGAGAGAGAGAGAGGAAGGTGAATGAACTCCTCCCAGCAGTTCATCCCCCCAGCCAAGAACAGACCCTCGCGAGGCTGTTCTTCCTTGTATTGTTCATCATCATCAGCCCAAGAGGCAATCCACCACACCACACACTGGAGTAGGGTATTACACCACAACGGTGGCCCGAACCAGTATAAACCCTGTGTCTCTTGTCTTGCTCTTTCCATAGTTTAGATCCTAGCGAGGTGGAGCGGTGCAAGTAGGTAGGAGGCGAAATCTAAGCACGCACCCCAGTGTTCGAACCTCAAGGGTCTGCCGGAACCCGAAATCCAACAAACCTCCTCGAAATAGTGCTTGGCAGTCACTCGACCTATGGCCGAACCCTGCTCCGCAACGGTGGTAGCATCCATCTCCGCCCAGTATGCTTTAACATGGGCAAGGGCCATCCGCGAGCCTTCTATGCACGCCGACCTCTTCATCGCATTAATGCGCGGCACCGCACCAAGGAACTACTGCACTAAGCTGAAATAGTCGTTCGGCTTTGGCTTTTACGGCCATAGCTGATCCACAACAGACCTCATGGCGAGTCCGGACAACCTATTCAGTTCGGCCCATTCGGCTAGCTGGTCAGTCAAGAAAGTGGACGCTCTGGAACGTTGAATTGCGACCAGAACAGCTTGTCCACTTCATGATCTGTTTGACCTTGGAAGTACTTGGCCGCATCGGCAGCGCTCGTCGCCAAATCCATATACGCATTTGCCGAACTCCACAGCCGATCCATCGGGGCATATCATGGATCTCCGAACTTCCTCCGTAACATGAAGGGCTTCCCAGCCGCAATATCCCCGGCTCCCCGCAGCTCCTCCTTCTTCGCTCTCATAGCAGAATGGGTGTCTTTGTCCGCCATCGTGGCCTTCTCAAGGTCCGTTGCCTTCGCTCGTTTTCTTTTTCAAGGACCCGGCAATGGCCGGCAGTGTCTTTTAATTCTACGACCATCTTGGCCATCTTTTCTTGGCTCTTGCAATGTGCGGCCTTCTCGACTTTCAACTCTTCGGCCGCCTTCAAAGCAGCCGCATTACTAATCCTCGCTTGTTCCTTGGCTCGGGCAAGTTCTGCCTGCAAGGTTTCCACGGTGGCAGCTCCATCTGCAGTCACAACATATTAAAGATACTGGCATCATGCTGCTCTTACAATGTGGCGTTCACTAGATAATAACACTTACGCTGTGCCTCGTCAAGCCTCTTGTTAACAACCTCGATGTTGGTGTCTGCCGCATCCAGTTGTCGTTTTAATTTGGCAAACTCACTAGTTCGGCTAGCCACCGGAGCTTCCACCACCTGCACATAGAGGCAGTCTGGTTATTGCCTGGGACTATGATCCTCTGTTCGCCGTCGTTCTCGACGACAACCAGAGTCTCAGGGGCTACTATCTACACAGGGCACACCTAACATGTGCAGTACTATCACATATTATCTCACATACCTCAAAGCCTGTCAGTAGACTCATAAAGGCTTCATGTAATCCGTTTTTGGCGGACGAAATTCTCTCCATCACCGTACCCATCAGCGTACGGTGTTCTTCTGAGATGGCCGCTCGCCCCACTAGCTCCCTCAGAACATCCGACCACATACCAGACGGTGTCGGACTCTTTTGTTTGCTCTCTTCAGGAGCCGGACGCTGGGGACTTCGGGGGTCTACGGGATTATCTTCTGGCCTCACCGGATTCGGAGAGGCCCTCCATGACGACACTTTGGGGTCGCCCGCTTCTTGAGCGCAGGAGTTCGGGGGAGGCGTTTCGCTCTCCATCATCTTTGGAAGAAGATCCCCCGAAGACGAGCTCAGCTGAGAGGGGCTAAGGCCCGAACTGCAAGATATATGCGGTGGTTATTTTCTCAGAAAAAATATAGCATACCTCTTCTATTAAAGTATTTTGGATCACTTATGACTCGTTGGAGGGATGATCCCCCCGCGGACTTTGTGCGGCAAAAGCACCCCCCGAGGCAGGACCCTCTGTGGGAGACTTCTTCTCCCGTTTGGAGGCTTCGGCTTCCGGATCCTCGGAAGCAGTCCTTTTCCTCCCCCGGTTATCCTCCTTCATGGAGACGCTCATACCCTCGGTTGGAACTGGCAGCGATGGGGGCCCGCGTCCGCCCATATTATCCCCCCTGTATCTTCCTTCGAGGGCTCCGGGCAAGGTGCGACCTTGAGCATCTTTTCCAATACCGGATTTTCCAAACCCTTAGGGAGGGGGGCCAAACACCGAATCATCTTCGCCTTCGTTAGCCAGTCCTGGTCAAAAAGCAAACTCTCAGAAATAACTTCATAAAAGACAGTGTGTTCGGCCAGAGGATTTCTTACTTGTTCGGCGGCGCGGTTACTTCTCAGGCCCACATCCTCGGTAATATCCGGACACTCTACTTGAGGTCCGAAGAATTACTTGTACATCTCCTCGTGCCTCAGGCCGAGGAAACTTTGAATGGCACGCCTCCCTCGCCCACGTCCTCGGTAATATCCGAGGCCGACAATCACCATCGATCTTCTCATCTGGAGGGGGTCAATCTCCATCAACATCTTCACCAGCACCATCTCATCTCAAATCCAAGTTCATCTCTTGTATCCAATCTTTGTCCCAAAGCCTCAGATTGGTACCTGTGGGTTGCTAGTAGTGTTGATTACTCCTTGTAGTTGATGCTAGTTGGTTTATTCGGTGGAAGATCATATGTTCAAATCCTTTATACATATTAATACCCCTCTGATTATGAACATGAATATGATTTGTGAGTAGTTACGTTTGTTCCTGAGGACATGGGAGAAGTCTTGCTATAAGTAGTCATGTGAATTTGGTATTCGTTCGATATTTTGATGAGATGTATGTTGTCTCTCCTCTGGTGGTGTCATGTGAACGTCAACTACATGACACTTCACCATTGTTTGGGCCTAGGGGAAGGCATCGGGAAGTAATAAGTAGATGATGGGTTGCTAGAGTGACAGAAGCTTAAACCCTAGTTTATGAGTTGCTTCGTAAGGGGCTGATTTGGATCCATATGTTTCATGCTATGGTTAGGTTTACCTTAATACTTCTTTTGTAGTTGCGCATGCTTGCAAGAGGGGTTAATCATAAGTGGGATGCATGTCCAAGGAAGGACAGTACCCAAGCACCGGTCCACCCACATATCAAATTATCAAACTACCAAACGTGAATCATATGAGCGTGATAAAAACTAGCTTGACGATAATTCCCATGTGTCCTCGGGAGCGTTTTCCTTTATATAAGAGTTTTTCCAGGCTTGTCCTTTGCTACAAAAAGGATTGGGCCATGTTGCTGCACCTTATTTACTTTTATTACTTGTTACCCATTACAAATTACCTTATCACAAAACTATTGTTACCAATAATTTCAGTGCTTGTAGAGAATACCTTACTGAAAACTACTTATCAATTCCTTCTGCTCCTCGTTGGGTTTGACACTCTTACTTATTGAAAAGACTACGATAGATCCCCTATACTTGTGGGTCATCAAGACTCTTTTCTGGCGCCGTTGCCGGGGAGTGAAGCGCCTTTGGTAGGTGGAATTTGGTAAGGAAAAATATATATAGTGTGCTGAAATTTACTGTCACTTGTTACTATGGAACATAATCCTTTGAGGGGCTTGTTCGGGGTATCTTCACCCCAACCAGTAGAGCAAAGAGTTTCTCCTCAACCTACTGAACCTACTGAAAATGTTCACTTTGAAATTCCTTCGTGTATGATAGAGAAACTTCTAGCTAATCCTTTCACAGGTGATGGAACATTACATCCCGATTTGCACCTAATCTATGTGGATGAAGTTTTTGGATTATTTAAGCTTGCAGGTATGCCCGAGGATGTTATCAAGAAGAAGGTCTTCCCTTTATCTTCGAAGGGAAAGGCATTGACATGGTTTAGGCTATGTGATGATATGGGATCATGGAACTACAACCTATTGACATTGGAATTTCATCAGAAGTTTTATCCTATGCATCTTGTTCATCGTGATCGTAATTATATATATAATTTTTGGCCTCGTGAAGGAGAAAGCATCGCTCAAGCTTGGGGGAGACTTAAGTTAATGTTATATTCATGCCCCAATCATGAGCTCTCAAGAGAAATTATTATTCAAAAATTTTATGCTCGGCTTTCTCTCAATAATCGCTCCATGTTCGATACTTCTTGAACTGGCTCTTTTATGATGAAGACTAATGAATTCAAATGGGATTTATTGAAAAGAATTAAACGCAACTCTGAAGATTGGGATCTCGATGAAGGTAAGGAGTTAGCTATAACACCTAAGTTTGATTGTGTTAAATCTTTTATGGATACTGATGCTTTCCATGAATTTAGCACTAAATATGGACTTGACTTAGAGATAGTAGCTTCTTTCTGTGAATCCTTTGCTACTCATGTTGATCTCCCTAAGGACAAGTGGTTTAAATATAATACTCTCATTGAAGTAAAAGTTGTTTCACATATTAAAGTTGAAGAAAAGACTATCACTTATAATGTTGATCATGTTGTTCCTACTGCTTATATTGAGAAACCACCTTTCCCTGTTAGAATAAAGGATCATGCTAAAGCTTCAACTGTGGTTCGTAAGAGTAATACTAGAACACCTACATCCTCTGAGCAAATTAAAGTTGAACCTATTATTTCTATAGTTAAAGATCTCTTGGCCGATAATATTGATGGGCATGTTATTTACTTCTGTGATGAAGCTGCTAGAATTGCAAGACCTGACACTAAAAATAAACATAGACCTGTTGTAGGCATGCCTGTTATTTCTGTTAAAATAGGATATCATTGCTATCATGGCTAATGTGATATGGGTGCTAGTGCAAGTTCAATACCTCATTCCTTATACAAATAAATTGTGCATGATATTGCACCTGCTAAGATAGAGGAAATTGATGTTACAATTAAGCTTACCAATAGAGACACTATTTCACTAGTTGGGATTGTTAGAGATGTTGAAGTCTTGTGTGGGAAAGTTAAATATCCTGCTGATTTTCTTGTTCTTGGTTCCCCACAAGATGACTTTTGTCCCATTATATTTGGTAGACCCTTCTTGAATACTGTTAATGCTAAGATAGACTGCAAAAGGATATTGTTTCTATTGGTTTCGGGGGTATGTCTCATGAGTTTAATTTTGCTAAATTTCATAGACAGCCCCATGATAAAGAATTGCCTAGTAAAGAGGAAATTATTGGTCTTGCTTCTATTGTTGTGCCTCCTAATGACCCTTTAGAACAATATTTGCTCGACCATGAAAATGATATGTTTATGAATGAAAGAAGGGAAATAGATGAAGTATTCTTTAAACATGGACCTATTTTGAAACACAACTTGCCTGTTGAAATTCTAGGGGATCCTCCTCCACCCAAGGGTGATCCCGTGTTTGAGCTTAAACCTTTGCCTGATACTCTTAAATATGCTTATCTTGATGAGAAGGAGATATACCCTATTATTATTAGTGTTAACCTTTCAGAGCATGAAGAAAAGAAATTATTGAAAACTCTAAAGAAGCATCGTGCTGCTATTGGATATACTCTTGATGATCTTAAGGGCATTACTCCCACTCTATGCCAGCATAAAATAAAATTGGAGAAAGACGTGAAACCGGTTGTTGATCACCAACGACAGCTAAATCCTAGGATGAAAGAAGTGGTAAGAAAAGAAATACTAAAGCTTCTGGAGGCAGGTATAATTTATCCCGTTGCCAATAGTCAGTGGGTAAGTCATGTCCATTGTTTCCCTAAGAAGGGATGTATTAATGTTGTTCCTAATGATAAAGATGAATTGATCCCACAAAGAATTGTTACAGGTTATAGAATGGTAATTGATTTCCACAAATTAAATAAAGCTACTAAAAGGGATCATTACCCTTTACCTTTTATTGATCAAATGCTAGAAAGATAATCCAAACATACACATTTTTTCTTTCTAGATGGTTATTCCGGTTTTCTCAGATACCTGTGTTAAAAGAGGATCAAGAAAAGACAACTTTTACTTGCCCTTTTGGTACCTTTGCTTATAGACGTATGCCTTTTGGTTTATGTAATGCACCCGCTACCTTTCAAAGATGTATGTCTACTATATTCTCTGACTTTTGTGAAAATATTGTTGAGGTTTTCATGGATGATTTCTCCGTTTATGGAACTTCTTTTGATGATTGCTTAAGCAACCTTGGACGAGTTTTGCAGAGATGTGAAGAAACTAATCTAGTCTTGAATTGGGAGAAGTGCCACTTTATGGTTAATGAAGGTATTGTCTTGGGGCATAAAATTTCTGAAAGAGGTATTGAAGTTGATAAAGCTAAAGTTGATGCTATTGAAAAGATGCCGTGTCCTAAGGACATTAAAGGTACAAGAAGTTTCCTTGGTCATGTCAGTTTTTATAGGAGGTTCATTAAGGACTTCTCTAAAATTTCTAGGCCTCTGACTAATCTCTTACAAAAAGATGTTCGTTTTTGTCTTTGATGATGATTGTGTAGAAGCATTTGAAATACTTAAGAAAGCTTTGATTTTTGCACCTATTGTTCAGCCTCCTGATTGGAATTTACCATTTGAAATTTTGTGTGATGCTAGTGATTATGCTGTAGGTGCTATTCTAGGACAAAGAGTTGATAAGAAATTAAATGTTATCCAATATGCTAGTAAAACTCTAGATAGTGCCCAAAGAAATTATGCTACTACTAAAAAAGAATTTTTAATAGTTGTATTTGCTTGTGATAAGTTCATACCTTATATTGTTGATTCTAAAGTAACTGTTCACACTGATCATGCTGCTATTAAATATCTTATGGAAAAGAAAGATGCTAAATCTAGACTTATTAGATGGGTTCTCTTGCTACAAGAATTCGATTTGCATATTATTGATAGAAAGGGAGCTGATAACCCCGTTGTAGACAACTTGTCTAGGTTAGAGAATGTTCTTGATGACCCACTACTTATTGATGATAGCTTTCCTGATGAACAATTAGCTATCATAAATGCTTCTTGTACTGCTCCATGGTATGCTGATTATGCTAATTACATAGTTGCTAAATTTATACCACCTAGTTTCACATACCAGGAAAAGAAAAAAGTTCTTCTATGATTTAAGACATTACTTTTGGGATGACCTAGACCTTTATAAAGAAGGAGTAGATGGTGTTATTACACGGTGTGTACCTGAGCATGAACAGGAACAGATTCTACGCAAGTGTCACTCCGAGGCTTATCGAGGACACCATGCTAGAGATAGAACTGCACATAAGGTACTGCAATCCAGTTTTTATTTTCCTACTCTTTTCAAGGATGCCCATAAGATTGTCTTGTCTTGTGATGAATGTCAAAGAATTGGTAACATTTGTAGACGTCAAGAAATGCCTATGAATTATTCACTTGTTATTGAACCATTTGATGTTTGCGGCTTTGATTATATGGGACTGTTTCCTTCCTCTAATGGGTATACACATATTTTAGTTGATGTTGATTATGTTACTAAGTGGGTAGAAGCTATTCCAGCTAGTAGTGCTGATCATAACACCTCTATTAAGATGCTCAAAGAAGTTATTTTTCCGAGGTTTGGAGTCCCTAGATATTTAATGACTGATGGTGGTTCACATTTTATTCATGGTGCTTTTCGTAAAATGCTTGCTAAGTATGATGTTAATCATAGAATTGCATCTCCATATCATCCACAGTCTAGTGGTCAAGTAGAACTAAGTAATAGAGAGCTTAAATTAATTTTTCAAAAGACTGTTAATAGATCTAGAAAGAATTGGTCCAAGAAACTTGATGATGCATTATGGGCCTATAGAACCGCATACAAAAATCCTATGGGTATGTCTCCGTATAAAATGGTTTATGGAAAAGCATGTCACTTACCTCTTGAACTAGAACATAAGGCATATTGGGCCATTAAAGAGCTCAATTATGATTTCAAACTTGCCGGTGAGAAGAGGCTTTTTGATATTAGCTCACTTGACGAAGGGAGAACCCAGGCCTATGAGAATGCCAAACTGTTTAAAGAAAAAGTTAAAAGATGGCATGACAAAAAGATACAAAAAGATGAGTTTAATGTAGGAGATTATGTATTGTTATACAACTCTCATTTAAGAGTTTTTTCAGGCAAACTCCTTTCTAAATGGGAAGGGCCTTACGTTATCAAGGAGGTCTACCGTTCCGGTGCCATAAAAATCAACAACATCAAAGTCACAAATCCGCGGGTGGTGAACGGTCAAAGAATCAAACATTATATCTCAGGTAATCCTATAAATGTTGAAACTAATGTTATTGAAAATGTAACCCCGAAGGAATACATAAAGGACACTTTCCAAAACGTTTCAGACACCGAAAAGGAATAGGTATGAGGTACGATAAGTAAATCGACTCCAAAATAGTTCTAAAAGCATTTTTTTTCTCTGTTTTGGAATATTTAAGAAAATAGGAAAATAAGAAGTAGTCTGGGAAGGACACGAGGCATCCACGAGGGTGGAGGGCACGCCCTACCCCCTTGGGCGCGCCCCCTGCCTCATGGGCACCTCGTGTCCTTCCCAGACTACTTCAGATTCGAGGATCCCGGAGACGCGCCCCCTGCCTCGAGACCGGAAGCGTGGAGACAAGACTCAAAGCAATGGAGCAAAAAGTTTTCAAGTGCCAGGAGATGGTGGAACATGGACTCGACACCAATCACATAATGATCACGGAGTTCATCAACACCACCAAGCAAGATGCTAGGAACAGCGGGGAGACCATCTTCAAGCTTCACGAGAAAATTGAACATCTCCAAGCCCAGATCTATGACCTGCAAAACCAAAACTATGAGTATGAATATAGATTCAAGAGGATGAGTTTGGCTGCAGATTCGAGGATCCCGGAGACTCGATCATCCTTCTATGATGGTGAGCCTATGCCTTGGAAGATGGACGACAAGCCTACATCATCAACAACTCCATCATCATCACCTCCGAGGAAAGAGACATAAACACATGGGTATGGGCACTCTTGGGGGAGTGCCCCGGTATCGTATCACCATCACACTTTTATCTTTACCATTTTTCTTAGTTCGATCCTTTTGATAATATCTTGATCTAGTAGAATAAAGTTTTAGTATGATTTAGTTTTGAGTTTTGCTTTATGATCCTTCTATGTAATCGAGTCCGTGAGCTATATATAATAAAGATTAGTATTGAGTCAAGGGCTTGATTATCTTGCTATGATCTTGAGGGAATAAAAATAAAAGAGAAAGAATGAAAAGAAATAAAGAGATCATATGGATCTTATGGAGAGTAATGACTTCACATATAAAGAGTATGATGAATAAAAGTTGTTGAGAGTTGACAAACATAGTTTTGGTCATCGTTGAAATTAATAGGAAGTAATAAAGAAAGAGAGGTTTTCACATATAAATATACTATCTTGGACATCTTTTATGATTGTGAGAACTCATTAAAATATGACATGCTAAAGAGTTGAGGTTGGACAAGGAAGACAACGTAATGGGTTATGTTTTCTGACATCTGAAATAAATTATATTGTCATGGATCATCCAACATGTTGAGCTTGCCTTTCCTTCTCATGCTAGCCAAATTCTTTGCACCAAGTAGAGATACTACTTTTGCTTCCAAATATCCTTAAACCCGGTTTTTCCATGAGAGTCCACCATATCTACCTATGGATTGAGTAAGATCCTTCAAGTAAGTTGTCATTGTTGCAAGCAATAAAAATTGCTCTCTAAATATGTATGATTTATTAGTGTGGAGAAAATAAGCTTTATACGATCTTGTGATGTGAAAGAAATAAAAGCGACGGACTACATAATAAAGGTCCATATCACAAGTGGCAATATAAAGTGACGTTCTTTTGCATTAAGATTTCGTGCATCCAACCATAAAAGCACATGAAAACCTCTGCTTCCCTCTGCGAAGGGCCTATCTTTTATTCTTGTCTTATACTTCATACAAGATTCATGGTGATCTTCACATTTCCCTTTTACATTTTATCCTTCGGCAAGCACAATGTGTTGGAAAGATCCTTGGATGTGACTTTTCATGAACTATTATTGTTGACATTACCCTTGAGGTAAATGAAGGAAGTATGCCCGAGAGGCAATAATAAAGTTATTATTTATTTCCTTATTTCATGATAAATGTTTATTATTCATGCTAGAATTGTATTAACCGGAAACTTAGTACATGTGTGAATACATAGACAAACAGAGTGTCACTAGTATGTCTCTACTAGACTAGCTCGTTAATCAAAGATGGTTATGTTTCCTAGCCATAGAAATGAGTTATCATTTGATTAACGGGATCACATCATTAGGAGAATGATGTGATTGACTTGACCCATTCCGTTAGCTTAGCACATGATCGTTTAGTATTCTGCTATTGCTTTCTTCATGACTTATACATGTTCCTATGACTATGAGATTATGCAACTCCCGTTTACCGGAGGAACACTTTTTGTGCTACCAAACATCACAACGTAACTAGGTGATTATAAAGGTGCTCTACAGGTGTCTCTGAAGGTACTTGTTGGGTTAGCGTATTTCAAGATTAGGATTTGTCACTCTGATTGTCGGAGAGGTATCTCTGGGCCCACTCGGTAATGCACATCACTATAAGCCTTGCAAGCATTGTAACTAATGAGTTAGTTGCGGGATGATGTATTACAGAACGAGTAAAGAGACTTGCCGGTAACGAGATTAAACTAGGTATTAAGATACCGACGATCGAATCGCGGGCAAGTAACATACCGATGACAAAGGGAACAACGTATGTTGTTATGCGGTCTGACTGATAAAGATATTCGTAGAATATATAGGAGCCAATATGGGCATCCAAGTCCCGCTATTGGTTATTGACCAGAGTGGTGTCTCGGTCATGTCTACATAGTTCTCGAACCCATAGGGTCCGCACGCTTAACGTTCGTTGACAATATAGTATTATATGAGTTATGTATGTTGGTGACCGAATGTTGTTCGGAGTCCGGGATGAGATCACGAACATGACGAGGAACTCCGGAATGGTCCGGAAATAAAGTTTGATATATGGGATAATAGTGTTTGGTCACCGGAAGGGTTCCGGAATTCACCGGAAGGGGTTCCGGATGTTTCCCGAAATTTTTGGGTATGAGAACACTTTATTTGGGCCAAAGGGGAAAGCCCACAAGGTTTTTGG